>NC_137874.1:19633542-20021042 GCF_963924005.1 Protomyctophum bolini | reverse complement strand
CATGTTTTTTAAAGGTCCTACACGGTCACACGCCTGCTGATAAACGGGGGTTGCGGCCCTCACAGCTGCAGTATGTTACACCAGTGATCCAACTGATAAGGCCATATACTGTATGGAGTTCTCTGTATCTGTCAGTCCTTGTCCCTTTTATGGCCATATATGCTGATTTGTTGGGGCCTGATGGCATTATGACACATTGAGGTTAAACAACACAGTCCATATTTGGCCGTAGCTGCATTGGGAAGTCCTTATATTGATTGATTGATTGTTTGAATAGTTTATTTTATCTTATAATCATACATCATCTCATTCCGGCCGATCACAATTTGCGTCCTCACCTTCGTCTTCGATGTTTGTGTTACACAATCTTTGTGTTTACACAAACACTCAAAGTTGGCCATTCATTGTCAGTGGCATTCAATGTTTGTGTTTCCACAAACCCTCAAAACTGGACATAGAAGGGCTAGCGCCCCTCAAAAATGAAATGAAAAAGAAAGAATCACGCTTGTGTGAAGTGAGGGGCACACACCAATTCAGGCTCCCAAGTATCTTTATTTTTAATCGGGTAACGTTTCGGGCCGCTCTGATCATCATACTGTACATCATCATTCCGTGCTCAGCCAATGAAATCGTCACCAATGTCATTCCGGCCTATCACGTTTGTCGTCTTCACTTTTCTGTCCTCACTTTTATCCTCAATATGTACAATCAAATCACCGCTATGGGGGTGATCAGCCAATCATCAGCCAATGTTTGTGTTCACACAAACCCTCAAAGCTGGGCATAGGAGATGCCCTCAAAAAGAAAGACAAAGTGTGACATACATTGCATCAAACCTGTGGTGTTTCAGATAGACAAGTTCCTGGTCTGCAGCACGTGCCTGGGCCCTGAAATTGTGACGTATATTGTCTTGGAACAACTTCCAGCGCTGCAAAATCATTATGTAATAATAGGAGTTTCATTCAAATCAACGGTGTGGAGATATACTTATCTGTTCCTTTTCTTCTCTTGCTGCAGGTTAGCTGGTGTGACGGTCTGTGGCTTTGGATGTCTGTTACCATGGCAAAGCGTGAGACGGGGAGCACCAGCCCTGTGGTGCGTCAGATAGACAAACAGTTCCTGGTTTGCAGCATCTGCCTGGACCACTATCACAGCCCTAAGGTCCTACCCTGTCTACACACCTTCTGTGAAAGGTATCCAATTCTTTACTTTTGCTGGCATTTTTATAGCATGCGCCTTATTGAGTCTGTCCAGGGCCAATCTGGGAACCCATTTGTTAAAAAAAAAAAGAACATAGAAGGGTGGGTAAAAAAATATATATGCTCATCCTACACATACTGGACACACCCAAAGAGAAACATAGATACCTGTACAATATACAGACACACACATCTGCCTCTCCATGTTTATTGGTTATGTATTTTACTGACGGTGACCTTCAAGACCCATTTAACTAACTGATATATTCTACTACTATGTCTACTGAGGCTTTGAGTTGTCTTGAGTGCATCTTCTACACTGATAATGCGAACACAGAGCGGAGAACTCTTCTCTTCTCTTCTCTTCTCTTCTCTTCTCTTCTCTTCTCTTCTCTTCCTCAAGAGAGGCATTACAGTAGAGGCATATCATTATAGTGAAGTTAAGATGAGTGCTTAATGCATACACAATGCTGTATCCTGCTAGTGCTTAATGCTTAATGCATTATCTTTGTTTCTGCCTTTATCTGTGTCTTTCTCTACCCCCCCCTCTCTCTCTCTTCTAGTTGTCTCCAGAATTATATTCCTCCAGAGTCTCTGACACTGTCGTGTCCAGTGTGCAGGCAGACATCCATCCTGCCCGAGAAAGGAGTGTCCGCTTTGCAGAACAACTTCTTCATCACTAACCTCATGGAGGTCTGATGCTTAATCAGATGCTTTTTGATGATGATCATGATGATACTTTATTGTCAGACTGACCCAACTAAGATGCTGCAATTACACAATGATACACTGCTGTTATGGACTGGACATTAGAAATAGATTTTGTCCCCTAACCCAATCTGATGTAAGGTGCTGTGGTTATATGCAGTACCTGCAGTCGGATTCAAAATATTTGCTGTATAGAACGTTAGGCCTATGTCTGTGCATACTGTACATGCACCAGTTAAGCTTTATAGCCTACTTAGTGGTATGACAGTGTTCTGTGCCAAAAAGAGCTATTTTCGCCACCGCCATACAACTATGTACAAATCAGCCATTACATACATCAAATCTAAATGGTCAAAATGTTAATGTATTTGAGCAGGTCCTCCAGAGAGACTCGGAGTGCTCGCGGCCAGAAACCAGCAGTGTGCTGGAGTCCGTCAGTGCTGCAGCTGCCGCCAAGCCTCTCTGTTGCCCCAACCATGATGGAAAGGTGGGAATCCTCCACAATTAGACTAGAGTAGACAATTCTTCCATGTGGCTGCTTCAGTCATTGCCTCACTGAAATTGATTCCTGTTCTTTGTGTGTGTGTGTGTGTGTGTGTGTGTGTGTGTGTGTGTGTGTGTGTGTGTGTGTGTGTGTGTGTGTGTGCGTGTGTGCGTGTGTGCGTGCGTGCGCGTGTCTCCCTCTGCAGGTTATGGAGTTTTATTGCGAGTCATGTGAGACGGCCATGTGTCTGGACTGCACGGAGGGTGAGCACCGGGAGCACGTGACGGTCCCACTGAGGGACGTGGTGGAACAGCACAAGGAGGCCCTCAAGGTGCAGCTGGACGCCATACACAGCAGGTGGTCTCCATGCTAGCATAGCAATGCACATCAACACTGCCTTGCACATAATAGCATATTGGAACACAAAAACACGCAAACAGTCAGCGACTGGGTGTGGTAGTGTTCATAAATGTGTTTCTGAACCTGCATGCATCTGCATATTCAAATGAACGGAGCATTTTTGTTAATATGTGTTGGGGAATAAATAAACCTCTACCTCTATAAACCTTTACCACTTCACGTGCATAGTGTAGTGTCAGAAATGATTGTAACGTTTGTTTCTCACCACAGGCTGCCCCAGCTGACTGCAGCCACCGAGCTGGTGACAGAGATCTCTCGCCAGCTCACGGAGAGGAAGAACGAGGCGGTGTGTGAGATCACAGCCACCTTTGAGGAACTGGAGCGTTCGCTCCATCAGCGCAAGACCTCCCTCGTCACTGACCTGGAGAACATCTGCAGTGCCAAGCAGAAGGTTGATGTCACAAATTGCTCCATCCAGTGTGCGTGCGCGCGTGTGCGTGCGCGCGTGTGTGCGCACTACACAAACATGCTCATGTTTTCAGTGTCCATAATAAACATGCATGTTCACCTGTTTTCATGCATTTATGCATACAAGTGCATGAACACACACACACTCAACCTCTTTGCTTCCACCTGTCAATTCCATCAACTCCTTCCTGTCACCTGGCTGCAGGTGTTGCAGGCGCAGCTGTCCTCACTGCTCCAAGGGAAAGAACACATCCAGAACAGCTGTAACTTCACAGAGCAGGCCCTTAGCCACGGCAGTGCAACCGAGGTGGGCCTGGGACCTTATGAGGACATGGGAAGACATTATGTCTGAAATGTGTATTTCCAGTGTCCGAAATATAGATTCAAATGTAGTGTATTTATTTGACACACATAATAATATCGTTGCTGTCAGTCAGAAACCAGCTATCTCCATTTTTCAACTTTCTATTTAGATTTTTTTACACTTCACACTTGTCAAACCACCCACTATCAATTCATCAATGCAGTGATGATGCCATTACTACTGTTTGTTTTTGATGGAGCTTCACCAATCACCACTGAACACCGTATTGTGATTCTTGCAGCTTTGTTTTTTCAAACTGCACACAGAGTCCCGCTCCCTCGTGAGACCCGGAAAAGAAATCCCCGTTCATTTTCCTCATAGACTTTTCAGAATATATAAAATATATATAAAGATGTTTACGCCGCGGACAAAGCCAACTCTTGTCGTGACAAATCATGACAATAAACACAATGTTTTGGGCCAAACAAATAATTAGAAAGTAGAAAAAAACGGCAGGTTACAACACTTTTTTTGTTGTTTTTCTTCTTTGTAATTATTAGTTTGGTCCAAAATATTGTGTTTGTTGTCATGATTTGTCACGACTCGAGTTGGCTTCGTACGACGCTTAAAAGGTCTTTAAATAAATACTTTATGAAATGTCTATGGGAAAAATGCATTGGGATTCATTTCCTGGGCCTGGCGTTAAAAGAGGGTGGGACTGCGACGCTCTATAGTACTAGGGTTTCAGTAGCATGGTAACAGAGTGTTACTTTTGGGACGCTGTTCAAGGAGAGGCCTGTCGAGTGTGTATCCTCTAGCTAACTACATTGTTTTTTTTGGGGGTTTTTTCAGGTGCTAATGGTGCAGAAGCAGATGAGTGAAAGGGTAACAGCTTTGGCCAGACACGATTTCCCAGAGAAACCACATCAGAATGCACACCTGGATTGTCAGGTAGAAGTCACTGGCCAATCTCCACTTGGTAAACTTGATTAGAACAGTGTTTCTCAACCTGTGGTTCCGGACCTCCAAGGGGGTCCCCACATGAATTTGGGGGGTTCCCCGGCTGACAATAAAGTGGAAATGTAAGAACTTTTAAGACCGTTTTCATCTAAAGTAATCAACCTTTCAGGACAATAAAGATTTATTATTATTATTAACTATCTCTACCGTTAGCTGTTAACATAAACCCCAGTTCCCAGTGCCAGCATACGCGTTCACTTTAAAATATGGAGTTTACCCGCCCCCCTCCCACACACTCGCTACATACACTCGCTACATACACTCGCTACACATTGGAACAAGCACACACTGTTTACCTTTCGTCAGAAGCTTTTACATGGTGGCAGCGTCGCGGTACAAAGGCACAAATTAAATCAGAAATGTGGATGGCAGAAGATCCACCAAGGACAGTGATCCTGGAATCCGACTTATCATGGTTTGAAATTCCTCCTTTCAACTGGTTTGCGCTGTGATTATATTTGCAATCCCATAGTTGGAACGGTGGGGCGTTGCTATAAGAACCGGACCAATGTTAAAAGCTTCCATAGGCCTCAACCATTATATAGACGGAGTATACGTTGGGGTACGTATATATACGGACCTGAACTAAATGTAATGCCTCAACTCCTACAATTCAAGTGCTTGTCAGGGTGGGGTAATGTGATTATTTTAGGGGGTTATGGCCTGATAAGGTTGAGAACCGCTTAGATTAGAATACTAGATAAATTAATGACTTCTGTGTAGTTATCTCATGAGTGATGTGTGCAGCAGTCATGAAGATAACATGTATAACTCTCTGCTCTAGGTGGAGACGGAGGGCCTGAGACGCTCCATCCAGAACCTGGGCGTTCTCATCACCACGGCAGCAGTGGGTCACACCTCGGTCGCCACGGGAGAAGGGCTTCGCCATGCAGCGACTGGGCAACATCAGAGCGTCACTGTGACGACCAAAGACAAGGTATTCCACTGGAATGCTTTGTTCGGCTTGAAGTTTGTGAAGAGTGAAAAAAAAGAATAATTATGCATGTTAATTTCTATAGTTTAGTTCAGTGGTTATATAAATACTTTTTTCTTACTCTCTTTTTTTATTCACCCTATTATATCTTGAATTCAAGGATTTTCTTTGTTTTTGTAAAATGCCTTCATGGTTTAAACACAAGATTAATTAATATCTTGTCGTTAGAGCGTGAGACTCTTTGGGGCATATTTTGCACATCTTAAGGTGTTTTGACTTAAATTAAGACATGTAGGCGTGACTGATGCGATTTGGCCACTCAAAATAGCCAAACAGCATTGGCCACGCCTCCCGGTATTACGTTAAGTCATAAGACCTGGTACTTAAGACACTCAAAATAGGGCCCTTTATCTCGGAAGTGTTTTAAATAGTCATGTTGGAGTGAAAATGCAGTTTTTGGAAGTGACTTTTTCTTTGTTTTGTAAAAGGTAATAAGCTATGGCTTCAGGCTATACCCTTTCGGTCAGAAATGTGGTTATTTTCTCTGTTAAATTAATGAACCACAAAGTTGACCAAACTAAAATAAACTAAAGTACTGTAGTACATACAACAGATTTTAACTTAGTGTAAGTATGCAAGTATTTTCTTTGTCTTTGAATTCTTTATCATGAAGGCATGTGAGGAAAACATAAATTATCAGTGAATTCAAGACATGAGGGGGTGAGAGATTGATGTAGAAATAGTCATTATAGGGGTAGTATTCCTTTAGTCACATTTCTGTATTTTAGTCAGAGAAATATCTGAATATACCAGTTTGATATTTATATTCTTCGATTGAGCCCCTGGAGCCTTGCCAAATGTCCCACGGTCCCACCCCTGTAACAAAGAGTTTTATTATGCAATCCTTCCTAGACCAACATGCATCTGTGATTTCAGGATGCGGAACTGGTACGGACGGGAAATGCCCTTTTAAAATCAGAGATAACGTCTGCCGACGGAAGCCGCGTAGCCGAGGTGGAGATAGTGGACAATAAGAACGGCACGTACGAGGTGGGCTACACGTTACGCTCAGAGGGAGAATACTCCCTCAGCCTGTCGCTGTACGGGCAGCCGGTACGCGGGAGCCCCTTCCGGCTGCGGGCGGTCAAACAGTCGGACGTGCCGCCGTCGCCGGAAGACATGAAGCGCAGGGTGAAGTCTCCCAGCGGGACGGGAGGTCACATACGACAGAAGGCGGTTCGGCGGCCGTCCAGCATGTACAGCACCACCAAGAAGAAGGAGAACCCCATCGAGGACGAGCTCATCTACAGAGTAGGTAAGGAAGAACAGCCCGCTTGTATCGCAGCGCAACGTGTTGTGTGATTGTAGATCTATCTGCTTGTTTTTGATGTGCGACGCCCACGTGCAAGTATAAATCAGGATGTGTACTTGCCTCGGGGAGGTGTTATTTAACCAATTTGAGTTCTCCATTCCATCTCCAATCAATTATGTACGCAAGGCTGAAAGAAAACCATCACAAAGGCCCTGCCCTTGTATGTAGAACATAAACACAGAAAATATATGAAATTGCATTTGAAAGCATGTCTCAAGCCATTTCACTTCCCTAAATTCAGTTTCCTGGTTGATGTACCAATAGTGTGTGTGTGTGTGTGTGTGTGTGTGTGTGTGTGTGTGTGTGTGTGTGTGTGTGTGTGTGTGTGTGTGTGTGTGTGTGTGTGTGTGTGTGTGTGTGTGTGTGTGTGTGTGTGTGTGTGTGTGTGTGTGTGTGTGTGTGTGTGTGTGTGTGTGTGTGTGTGTGTGTGTGTGTGTGTGTGTGTGTGTGTGTGTGTGTGTGTGTGTGTGTGTGTGTGTGTGTGTGTGTGTGTGTGTGTGTGTGTGTGTGTGTGTGTGTGTGTGTGTGTGTGTGTGTGTGTGTGTGTGTGTGTGTGTGTGTGTGTGTGTGTGTGTGTGTGTGTGTGTGTGTGTGTGTGTGTGTGTGTGTGTGTGTGTGCGTGCGTGCGTGCGTGCGTGCGTGCGCGCGCGCGTGTGTGTGTGAGACCAGGTTCACGGGGCAGAGAGAAAGGAGAGTTCACCAACCTACAAGGCATATCAGCTTCAAGCCATGGCAGAGTAGTGGTTGCCGACAGCAACAACCAGTGCATACAGGTGAGAGAGAGGAGACGTGGAGAGACAACAACCCAAAAGACAGTAGGCGATCAATGTACAGTATTGAGGCAAGGAAGCAACCAGGTGCTCAGGAGGTGTGCAGGTATAAAGAAAAAATATATATAGTAAAAAGGTGCTCCTGGGATCAATCGGGATAACACATCTATAGATAGATAGCGGAGTTCAGCCCTGATGAAGACCGTATACTGTAGGTCGAAACATCGGTTGAATAAAGTTTTCCTCCTTTTTAACATTAAGTGTGCCCGGATCTCCGCTTTGTTCTATCGATGTACAGTATTGTTCATCATTGTTATTGTCTCACTTACAGGTGTTTTCCAATGATGGACAGTTCAAGATGCGATTTGGGGTCAGAGGTCGATCTCCGGGACAGCTGCAGCGACCCACAGGTGTAACTGTGGATATGAACGGTGATATTGTGGTGGCCGACTATGACAACCGATGGGTCAGCATCTTCGGCCCTGATGGAAAGTTCAAGGTGAGATCTTTACAGAGACCTGTGAGATGTTTCTCAGCTCAATCTTATTCCTTTCCTACTCGGATAAAGGCCCGATCAGTGATATAAACGTGAACACATGGGTAACCTCAACACGAGTGATTGATCATTTTCATCCACAAATAAAACGGTTATATATGTTATAGGTTGTCTAATTATTGTTGGAGGTATTCTAGATTTTTTGTTCTCAGATTATCTCGCAACTACTTACTGTATTAGCCAATACACATTCATTATGAAAATCTCTTGACATTGACAATATGTGTATTATTCTATTCCGTTTTTTTATATTATTTTATTTTTTTATCCCACGATTTTGTAACCCATTTTTCACCCCTGTGCCAATCATCTACTGTGATCCTGGGCTCTACACACCCTCCGCCAACCTGGGGAGAGCAACGGACTTAACTCATGCTCCCTTCATGCCTGAGTGTCCAAGTTGCTCCTTTACACCTGACCTGAATTGTATTCCGTTTTGAATTTGTTTCTGTTCTGTTTCTCTGTTTTTCAGAATAAGATTGGCGCAGGGAGGCTGATGGGGCCTAAGGGTGTGGCAGTGGACAGAAATGGACACATCATTGCTGTGGACAACAAGGCCTGCTGTGTCTTCATCTTTCAGTCCAATGGGAAACTTGTGACCAAGTTTGGAGCCAGGGGAACATCAGAGAGACAGTTTGCAGGTGAGGTGATGGCCTGGACACAGTGGACAGCCTTTAGAATCAGAGTTGGATCAATTTGACAAATGTCCGTGCCACCATAAGTCGCTCTCGATAAAGTTGTAGTCTCTTAAAAATATTACATAATTGTAATTGGTGTTCCGGTGCAATTTGCATCAGTTTTATAAGCACATGCAGGATGCTTTATTGCACATTCATTCATGAACATTGTGTTTTAGTATTTTTGTCTGTCTGTCTGTCTGTCTGTCTGTCTGTCTGTCTGTCTGTCTGTCTGTCTGTCTGTCTGTCTGTCTGTCTGTCTGTCTGTCTGTCTGTCTGTCTGTCTGTCTGTCTGTCTGTCTGTCTGTCTGTCTGTCTGTCTGTCTGCATGTGCGTGTAAATTATATTGTGTTCAAAGTTGCTTTCACAAAAAAATTGTCTGATGAACCCCCTGAACCCCACTCCTATTTTCTCATTAGCTTCTTTTAATCACTTGAACCCTAGCATCCCTAATGTTGGGGGAACACAGAAAATAGCCAATCTACAATCTCACACACGACAGCTTGTAGATAGCTATATTTCTGTAGGGTGTTGCTGAAATGAGCACCTGTGCTCAGTTACTTCCCTGGGTAAATAAAGAATTAAAAAAAAGTATTCGCTGAAGATATTTGGTGTCGCTCATTGGAATATGGTCAACAAAGTATAGGGTTTAAGTGGTTAAGCATTTTCTAATATCCTTTTACCTCTGACTCAACCAGTTTGTTTTTTCTTTCTTTTCTTTTTGTTCTTCCTCTCATCTTCCAATTCAGAAAAACATGGGCCAAACTTAAATAAACCTGTCTCAGTTTTCAGTAAGTATTTTGAGTATGGCATTAATTACCACTTGAATCCCTCCGTGCCGTGCTGTCTGTCTAACC
The DNA here is from genome assembly GCF_963924005.1 of Protomyctophum bolini. Lineage (NCBI taxonomy): Eukaryota > Metazoa > Chordata > Actinopteri > Myctophiformes > Myctophidae > Protomyctophum > Protomyctophum bolini. The sequence goes on along the minus strand of NC_137874.1, from coordinate 20,011,333 downwards.
GTATTGTACAGTGGTGCCTCTCCAGAAATCCTCTTTCTGTCTAACCGTATTGTACAGTGGTGCCTCTCCAGAACTCCAGAACTTGCTTTCTGTCTAACCGTATTGTACAGTGGTGCCTCTCCAGAACTCCAGAACTTGCTTTCTGTCTAACCGTATTGTACAGTGGTGCCTCTCCAGAAAGTTGTGATTGGCCGGAATGAGATGATGTACGATGATAAGAGCACCCCTCACTTTACACGGGTGTGAAGTGAGGGGTTAACTTAATTAAAATATGACTACATTATGTATTAATCATTACACTAATGAAACATTTTAATTAATGAAATCAAATATAATGTTTAGCCATAATCTTGTCCTTTGCTTACCAGACACCGTATGATTGTACCGTCCATTCTACCGTGGATTTGGCCACTCACTTTTCAAGCGCATTTAAAACTTAGATGTCGAGTGGATTGAGCTGGTTTACTATAACAAAATACATACATACATGGATGCACCTGAGACGTATCCTCAGTGATGTATCCCAAGGTCATCAGGGTTTCGGGTCTCCCAACATCATACCCCTCACTCAGGTGACCCAGCCGGGTAAGTCCCGACTTACGTCCCAGTAGCTACCCTCGATCAGTCCCATTAGGGAAAAACCAGGGCCACACAATCCGTTCCTCCTGAACTACTCTGCCGGGACTGGGAGGTACCATTCTGGCACGTGGAAGGACTAGGCTCTGTGGGTTCACTCCTGTCCGGGCCCCTCCTACGTCTCACCAGGTCCACTCCTGCTCTCACCAGGTCAGGCCCTGTGCGTTGCACCAGACTCCCAGCACCAGGAACTTTATTCAGGAATTGTGGATTCTTAAGTCGCAACGGTTCCGCAGGCTCCACCTTGCCCTTGATGGAGCCGCAGGCTCCGCTTGAGGCTTGAATGGCCCTCCTAAAGGCCTCACCGTGGGTTTGTTGGGCTTCTTCCTCACGGAAGACACAGGCTGGGGCGCCAACCCATACTGCTCCCAGGTGCCGTCTACTTTCCGGCTGCCACCCGTCTCTCCGGTGGTCACCAGACTATTCCTGGTTGTCACGTAGTCTATTCCTATGAGTCACTATAAATAGAATAACTACCGGTATAACAAAATACATACATACATGGATGCACCTGGGACGTATCCTTCACAAATATGTGGAGAGAGAAGGTATTAGAAATAGACTACTGACTGCTGGGCTGGGCTGCTTTCACAACGATTATTATCATTTTTATTTGACTTGATTTTTGGGTGGTATTGTTGGTATTGTGGATGTGGAAGCATGACAGCAAAAGCCTAACCCAATTTAAGCATCTAATGCATGTATGGAGTAATGAATACCATGTTTAGTATTCAATCACACTACTATGGGTAATGTAAAGAAACTAATGTGTTCCTCCGTTCCTCCAGGTCCACACTTTGTGGCAGTGAACAACAAGAATGAAATTGTTGTGACAGATTTCCACAACCACTCAGTGAAGGTAAGACACATGCAGTGATCAAATGCTGTGATCAAAACATACTGTAGATACTGATAACATCTCGACGGGTCGAGATAATTATCTCGACTGGACAAGATAATTAACTCGACCGGTCGAGATAATTATCTCGGTCGAGATCACGAACGGACAATATAATATCTAGACCGGCTTACAATTTACAATTTTACAATTTAGGCATTTAGCAGACGCTCTTAATCCAGAGCGACTTACATTAAGCAAGAACAAAAGCATGGGAATACATCACATAAAGACATTTATCATGAAACATGCGTAGCTAAGAAAGTAACAGTGGAATATCTATAATGAAACTATACATATAAGCTATACATCTATACTACTATGCTACACATATGTACTATGACGTGCTATGACTACTAGAATTGCTATCTAAGGGGGTGGGGTAAGTGCTATGGGCCATGATGGAGTCTGAAAAGGTGGGTTTTCAGACTACGGCGGAAGATTGGGAGTGATGCTGCAGTTCTGACTGCAATGGGAAGTGCATTCCACAGTTTTGGAGCCAGAAGGGAGAAGAGTTTGGGACGTGTGGAGCGTTGTCCCGGCGTTTTTAGTGAGGGTACTTCCAGCTTCCCTGCGTTGGCTGATCTGAGAAGCTGGAAGTACCCTCACTAAAAACGCCGGGACAACGCTCCACACGTCCCAAACTCTTGACCCTTGACACTCAAACGCTTGACCGGTCGAGATAAAATAGTTTTTGTTCCGTGGCCATTCGGGGGCTCCGTAAATATATCCACCACCAGACGTAAATTATTTTATTTGCTCCCCTGCGAGGGCAGAGAAACAGAGCAGCGCCTGGCAGGACGTTAACCCATCGTTTTTTTATTTTTTCATTTTTTTCAAATCCTCCAAAATGATGAAAAACGGCGTGCTATAGTATGCCGTACGATATGGGCTATAGCCCATGGTCCAAAATGATGAGAAACGAGGCTAACTTTTTTTTTCAAAATTTCAAAAAACATGGGCTATAACCCATCGTTTTTTTATTTTTTCATTTTTTTCAAATCCTCCAAAATGATGAAAAACGGCGTGCTATAGTATGCCGTACGATATGGGCTATAGCCCATGGTCCAAAATGATGAGAAACGAGGCTAACTTTTTTTTTCAAAATTTCAAAAAACATGGACTATAACCCATCGTTTTTAATTTTTTTCATTTTTTTCAAATCCTCCAAAATGATGAAAAACGGCGTGCTATAGTATGCCGTACGATATGGGCTATAGCCCATGGTCCAAAATGATGAGAAACGAGGCTAACTTTTTTTTTCAAAATTTCAAAAAACATGGGCTATAACCCATCGTTTTAATTTTTTTTCATTTTTTTCAAATCCTCCAAAATGATGAAAAACGGCGTGCTATAGTATGCCGTACGATATGGGCTATAGCCCATGGTCCAAAATGATGAGAAACGAGGCTAACTTTTTTTTTCAAAATTTCAAAAAACGATGGGCTATAACCCATGTTTTTTGAATTTTAGATATTTTTTCAAATCCTCCAAAATGATGAAAAATGGCGTGCTATAGTATGCCGTACGATATGGGCTATAGCCCATGGTCCAAAATGATGAGAAACGAGGCTAACTTTTTTTTTCAAAATTTCAAAAAACATGGGCTATAACCCATCGTTTTTTTATTTTTTTATTTTTTTCAAATCCTCCAAAATGATGAAAAACGGCGTGCTATAGTATGCCGTACGATATGGGCTATAGCCCATGGTCCAAAATGATGAGAAAGGAGGCTAACTTTTTTTTTCAAAATTTCAAAAAACATGGGCTATAACCCATCGTTTTTTTATTTTTTCCAAGTCCTCCAAAATGATGAAAAACGGCGTGCTATAGTATGCTGTACGGTAGGGGCTATAGCCCATGTTCAAAAATGATGAAAAATGAGGATACATTTTTTTTCAAAAACTCAAAAAACGATGGGCTATAACCCATGTTTTTTTTAATTTTTAATTTTTTTCAAATCCTCAAAAATGATGAAAAACGGCGTGCTATAGTATGCCGTACGGTAGGGGCTATAGCCCCATTTTTTTTCAAAAATTCAAAAAACGATGGGCTATAACCCATGTTTTTTGAATTTTAGATATTTTTTCAAATCCTCCAAAATGATGAAAAATGGCGTGCTATAGTATGCCGTACGATATGGGCTATAGCCCATGGTCCAAAATGATGAGAAACGAGGCTAACTTTTTTTTTCAAAATTTCAAAAAACATGGGCTATAACCCATCGTTTTTTTATTTTTTCATTTTTTTCAAATCCTCCAAAATGATGAAAAACGGCGTGCTATAGTATGCCGTACGATATGGGCTATAGCCCATGGTCCAAAATGATGAGAAACGAGGCTAACTTTTTTTTTCAAAATTTCAAAAAACATGGGCTATAACCCATGTTTTTTGAATTTTTTTATTTTTTTCAAATCCTCAAAAATGATGAAAAACGGCGTGCTATAGTATGCCGTACGATATGGGCTATAGCCCATGGTCCAAAATGATGAGAAACGAGGCTAACTTTTTTTTTCAAAATTTCAAAAAACATGGGCTATAACCCATCGTTTTTTAATTTTTAAATTTTTTTCAAATCCTCCAAAATGATGAAAAACGGCGTGCTATAGTATGCCGTACGATATGGGCTATAGCCCATGGTCCAAAATGATGAGAAACGAGGCTAACTTTTTTTTTCAAAATTTCAAAAAACATGGGCTATAACCCATAGTTTTTTTATTTTTTCATTTTTTTCAAATCCTCCAAAATGATGAAAAACGGCGTGCTATAGTATGCCGTACGATATGGGCTATAGCCCATGGTCCAAAATGATGAGAAACGAGGCTAACTTTTTTTTTCAAAATTTCAAAAAACATGGGCTAAAACCCATGTTTTTTTTAATTTTTAATTTTTTTCAAATCCTCAAAAATGATGAAAAACGGCGTGCTATAGTATGCCGTACGGTAGGGGCTATAGCCCCATTTTCTTTCAAAAATTCAAAAAACGATGGGCTATAACCCATGTTTTTTGAATTTTAGATATTTTTTCAAATCCTCCAAAATGATGAAAAATGGCGTGCTATAGTATGCCGTACGATATGGGCTATAGCCCATGGTCCAAAATGATGAGAAACGAGGCTAACTTTTTTTTCCAAAATTTCAAAAAACATGGGCTATAACCCATCGTTTTTTAATTTTTTAATTTTTTTCAAATCCTCCAAAATGATGAAAAACGGCGTGCTATAGTATGCCGTACGATATGGGCTATAGCCCATGGTCCAAAATGATGAGAAACGAGGCTAACTTTTTTTTTCAAAATTTCAAAAAACATGGGCTATAACCCATCGTTTTTTTATTTTTTCATTTTTTTCAAATCCTCCAAAATGATGAAAAACGGCGTGCTATAGTATGCCGTACGATATGGGCTATAGCCCATGGTCCAAAATGATGAGAAACGAGGCTAACTTTTTTTTTCAAAATTTCAAAAAACATGGGCTATAACCCATCGTTTTTTTATTTTTTCATTTTTTTCAAATCGTCCAAAATGATGAAAAACGGCGTGCTATAGTATGCCGTGGCTTTCAAAATAGCAGCGCCTTTATTTTGATGCAGTTCCGGTACTAAATGTGTTAAAGGGACACTTCACCCTTTTTGCAAAAAAATATATGTTAATGACGTTTAGAAGCTTTAGAACACTTTCCTGGGGGTATTTATGTGTGTAATAGGTGGTTTTAGATATTTTAGATTGTAACAGTGAGCCTGTTGTCTCTGATGCCATGGACACTGGTCTCACTACCTTCCTGGACTACGATTCCCATAATTCTTTGGTGCACTGCTCCTCCTTGTGGATAGGGGGAGAGCTGTCTTACTGAGACAACATGTAGTCCAGGAAGGAAGTGAGCCCAGTGTCCATGACATCAGATACAACAGGCTCACTGCTACAATCTAAAATATCTAAAACCACATATTACACACATAAAGACCCCCAGGAAAGTGTTCTAAAGCTTCTAAACGTCATTAACATATATTTTTTTGCAAAAAGGGTGAAGTGTCCCTTTAACGCTCTGGACCAGGGCTACTTTGACGCTTGTCATCACCTCACTTATTAAGCATGATTTTATACTTCATTGTATGATGGTCTCGTGCGCCAAAATGAGCAGATCTACAATCTCACAACGATGAGGGGGCGTTGCAAGCTCATTTTGCGAGCTTGTACGTAGATCAGTTATGTTTGGCATTACTGCATTGCAGTGTCCTTGCTTTCCAGTGTCTCTACATTGTGCTTATTAATTATCTTCTAATAAAAGAAGGTGAATCTGTGTCTCTGTGAAGTGTATACCAGCAGTTATCGCAGCAGACATTAAAGGTGTTTTGATATTCTTCAGTAAAATAAATGTTATATTCCAGCAGTCATTGTTTGTTCTGTAACAGGGGTCTCCCATCTCTCCAGCTATTTAGTAAAAAAATACATTTTCACGTGGGTTAAAATTTTCATCCAATCAGGAGAGAGAACCCCACAAAAACTAACATAGTATTTAAAAAAAACGAGGCTATAGATAGACATTTGAGCCATAGTGCTTAGAAAATGCTGGACTGTCAGAACAGAGACAGTAGTTAAGAGGACAAGTAGGAAGAGTTTACAGATGTGAATTTGAATTAGAATAATAAAAATCATAGCATGCATGAAGAGTTTAGCTGCGTCTGTTGTGAGATATGGTCTTATGTGTCTGAAGTTAGATAGATTGAATTTGATTTTGTTGGCTACATTTTTAATCTGTTTTTGTTCTTGATTTCCTATCCCCAGGTTTACAGTGCAGATGGAGAGTTCCTATTTAAATTTGGTTCTCACGGCGAAGGTAATGGCCAGTTCAATGCACCTACTGGAGTAGCTGTAGATGCAAATGGGAACATAATCGTAGCTGACTGGGGTAACAGCAGAATACAAGTAAGATGACCCTGAGTGACTGTACTACAGTATAAAGTAACTTATTTTGGTTAAACACAAGAGTATTCCAGGAATATGATTGTTCTTTTTGTAAAAACCACATTGTGATTTTGGTCCTTTGTCAGACCATCCAATGTAGTTGATGTTTTGGCTATGTATTTTTGCTTTCTCTGGCAAACAAGCCAACAACAGACTGGCCTCCTGATATCAGGAATCGGACACATCCTTATAACTCCTATCACCTTGACTTAATATTGTTTTGCCTTTATGTGAATGCACCTCAACAATAACCAGGAAATGTAAAAGTAGTTGATTGAATGCAGAGCTACTTGCTAATTTATGTAATTCACAGATGGGGGGAGGACTACTGTATGTGTTGCTGCTATTGCCTTATTATTTACAGTTTTTAGTACCAGAGGGTGGGGTGGAGTAACAGTGATACCTAAGGATCATTATCAAGGAGGATATAGTAGTGTAGCATGCACCGTTTAAAGATATATTTTTATCATTCATTCATGTATACGGTTAGGGTTAGAGGAGCATTAATACATTCCCTGTCGCAACATGACAGTGTGTTTTCCTCCTGTTCCACCAGGTGTTCGACAGCACAGGCTCTTTCTTGTCCTACATCAACACGTCGGCAGACCCGCTGTACGGCCCCCAGGGCCTCGCCCTCACTTCAGACGGAAACGTGGCTGTGGCTGACTCCGGCAACCACTGCTTCAAGGTTTACCGCTACCTGCAGTAGGCTAAATGGAAGGTTTACCGCTACCTGCAGTAGGCTAAATGGAAGGTTTACCGCTACCTGCAGTAGGCTAAATGGACGGTTTACCGCTACCTGCAGTAGGCTAAATGGACGGTTTACCGCTACCTGCAGTAGGCTAAATGGAAGGACAGCTCATGGTTTCACACATGGCCTACTAATAGTTGGGTATAGTTACTGTATTTGCAAGACCTAACAAGACATTTTCACACACACACACACACACACACAACTGGGTCAACAATATTGTCAGAAAGATATGTCTCTGTGAGATTTTAACATGTTCATTACTCTTATCTCGAGTAAGAATACAATTCAGCCGGCAAGGGTTCAGTGTCATGTGGAGACTGACGGGACTGTGACCTTTTGGATAAGGTACAACTACTCTAAACCAGTTCAATGATCTTTTCTCCCAGACCAAGCAGTACACCAGGCAATTTCACTAATTAGCACTCTTTGGACCAGAGAGGAAGACACCTGAAATCAACTCTTGTATTGGAATGAAGATCTGCATAATAAGCCCAGACCTCCATAGACCTCTACCCACATGGTCACACTGCCAACACTGTTGACCATTACCTGTTGTATCGTTATTTTTTTTCACAGCCAAGCACATACAGGCATGAATGTGTTGCTCAGAAGTAATTCTGCACCTTATTATTCTGCCATTTTCCTCACACAAAACGTCTTGTTTGTTGTGATTACCATGCCTCATTCCCATCATGACATGAACCATGAAATGAACAAAGCTGAGCTACAATGGAAATCAATGGAAATTTTTCCCCCCTAATACCCCAAGACGAGCATTAACAAAATGCAGATGCATACCGTTGCTGTATCTATGCTACAGCCCAATACTCACTCATTATGAACATACATCCCAGTAATATTTAATGTTTTTTTAATTATCCAAATCAAACATCAAGAGTCTGACCCCACTATTATACTTGCACTGTTGTGTATCCGCATCTATAACCTCATGTACTGTAGTTGTACAATATGCACATTAAATGTATATATGGAAATGTTGTTCATGGTATGTATACTATGGCATTTGAGCTGAACACAATCTCTAAAGGCTAATACATTCTTTGTCTAATGACCCTTGCACTCAACTCACGTCGACACTTTTTTAGTTGAAAATATATCATTCTGCTTGTCGACAGGGTCGAGTAACAAAGTAAGCCTAATGCTCAATACCATGTAAGTAGGAGGACATGCCAAGTAGTAGCAGACTGTATGACTTGTGGAAGTGAACAGCGCCGAGTTGTGCATGTTACCTGCTGTGTTTTAAGTTAGTTTTTCCAAAGGAATTAATTTATTTTTTATTTTAATATTCTACATAATTCTTCCTTCTACAAATTATTTTTCTAATTGGTGCATTTGAACAATTTCCTCTCTTTGCCAAACATCACTGTACATACTGTAGGCCTTGGTAAACTGTAGCACTGAAGACCGTTCCCAATGAGCTCACATATGATACGCAGTAACTTTTACTTCTGCCAAAACATTATTTGTTAAGCTGTTGTCAAGCCTTGACCTTGCACAAAACACAAAGATTATAAGAGTTGAGGGGCAATAGTAATATATGCCTCTCTGTATATTTATCATTTAGCAGCATATTCTTATAGTGTACTGTATACTACAATCATAATTGTTCTTGTTGCTCGCCTCGCAAGCACTTTTCTACCATTAATTGTCCAGTATTCATTCGCCTTCGGTGAACATGCAGTTAATTGCTTTGGCATTTTCTCTGTAGTTTCTGGAGCTGGTTTCAAACTGGGACCCAGCTTGAGTTAAAAGGACAATATTCCTTCAGTCTTTGACCGTAGTCCTGTCAGAACATCTTGTGATCCGTTGTCGTTTCCAAATCCACAGAAATGCTGCCCCTAAGGGGCATAGCGCCAGCTAACAAGCAGTGACAGATTTATTTCCCCCTTTCGGTGTATGCAAGTATGTTTTCTGTCACTGCAGTGAAATGGTATTGTTTCTTTACATCATGTCTGTTTTTTTCTCCATTGTTAAACTTTCTTACCTACCACTGATTAAATTGTTTTAATTTTGGCTTCACTTTAAATACCCACACATGGGTAATGAGTGCATACAAGAAACAACTGCACTCCAAATGTAACCAATGGACTTGTGAGGGTCCATTTAGCTACATTTGTACAAACTCTGAGTTACAAATGGATAAATGAACACTAAGGATTTTACTGTGTATAAAATAATTACATTTATGGTCCATGTCATGCAACTGTAACTGTACGTTCTGCCTCTTACATGAGTCCATTCTTACAAAGAAATATTCACTATTTGTGTAATTATCACAAAGACATTATTGTGAATATTAAAGTGTTAACTATAACATCACTTGTCCCAATGGTTTAGTTTTTGTAATAGAAATAAATACTATAGACATGAACCGGAGACACTATAGACATTGCGGAAATTGAGGAAATTGCGGAAATTGCGGAAATTGCGGAAATTGGGGAAATTGAGGAAATTGAGGAAATTGCGGAAATTCGAAATTGTGGAAATTGCGGAAATTGAGGGAATTGCGGAATTGCGGAAATGGAAATTGCGGAAATGGGAATTGCGGAATTGCGGAAATGGAAATTGCGGAAATTGCGGAAATGGAAATTGCGGAAATGGTAATTGCAGAAATTGCGGAATTGCGGAAATTGCGGAAATGGAAATTGCGGAATTGCGGAAATGGTAATTGCAGAAATTGCGGAATTGCGGAAATGGAAATTGCGGAAATTGCGGAATTGCGGAAATGGAAATTGCGGAAATTGCGGAAATGGAAATTGCAGAAATTGCGAAAAAATTGCAAAATTGCGGAAAAAACAGTCCGCAACACTCCGCAATTTGCTAATGTTTCTCATCCTCCGCAACACTCAATTTTTCCGGTAAATACAACACATTGAGCAGGGCACTGCAGGGAGTTGAACCCCGTTCCGGTAAACCAGAAGTCCGACACCAGTGCCTTAGTTTTTGTGTTGTTCATTTACAGGTCCAGGTGTGCATACGCATGTGCGCCTGTGCGTGTGTAGGTGCACGCTTCAATATAACCCATCGTTTTTTTCATTTTTTCAATATTGTCAAATCATCAAAAATGATGAAAAACGGCGCGCTATAGTATGCCGTACGATATAGGCTATAGCCCATGGTCCAAAATGATGAGAAACGAGGTGTTGCACCAGTCTAGGGGTCTGATACACAACATGAAATATGACGCTCCCGCCTTCCCCAACTCCCAAGCAGCCACTCAAACAAGGGTTGAAAAAGCAAATGTATATTTATTAACAAAAATGATATTTACAAAAGGGGTAATGGAGTTTAAAGCAACGGATAGTTTAAATAAGAAAATAAGTTTAAATAAGAAAGGAACTAGAAACAAAATTATCTTCCCTAACAAAACAAAACACATGAGCTTACCTCCTTAACCTTAAACAGAAACTTTAACGGGCACGAAACTCAATATCCCCTATTCGGGTTTGGACAGCAAACAAAACTCATATCAACAAAACATAAAGAAGGGCGGTGGCCGGTTGGGAGCCGAGGAAGACAGGTCTGTCCCCTGCGTGCCGCACTCTCCTCTGCTCCTCTCTTAAGTAGGGGAAAGGCCACCCTCGTTAGCCACTGAAATGTCTTGTGTGGACTGTGGACTCAGGCCTTCTCCACCAATCACGGCTGTCCACCGCGCTCTGCACCCTCTCAGTCACGCCCATGGCTCACGGTGCCATCTCCATCTGGGCGGGCGATGCACAGAGCGCTGCGCAGGGCGCGCGCACCACTTCAAACCAGGGCAGAAAGACATGTCATAGTATAGGACCACATTACAGAATACAACCGTTTAACAGAATACGACCACAGTCGTAACAGAGGATTTTTTTCCCAAAATTTCAAAAAACATGGGCTATAACCCATCGTTTTTTTATTTTTTCATTTTTTTCAAATCCTCCAAAATGATGAAAAACGGTGTGCTATAGTATGCCATATGATATGGGCTATAGCCCATGGTCCAAAATGATGAGAAACGAGGCTATTTTTTTTTCAAAATTTAAAAAAACATGGGCTATAACCCATCGTTTTTTTTTTTTTTTTTTTTTTTTCAAATCCTCAAAAATGATGAAAAACGGCGTGCTATAGTATGCTGTACGGTAGGGGCTATAGCCCATGTTCAAAAATGATGAAAAATGAGGATAACATTTTTTTCAAAAACTCAAAAAACGATGGGCTATAACCCATGTTTTTTGAAATTTTGAAATTTTTTCAAATACTCAAAAATGATGAAAAACGGCGTGCTATAGTATGCCGTACGGTAGGGGCTATAGCCCCATTTTTTTTCAAAAATTCAAAAAACGATGGGCTATAACCCATGTTTTTTGAATTTTAGATATTTTTTCAAATCCTCAAAAATGATGAAAAACGGCGTGCTATAGTATGCCGTACGATATGGGCTATAGCCCATGGTCCAAAATGATGAGAAACGAGGCTAACTTTTTTTTTCAAAATTTCAAAAAACATGGGCTATAACCCATCGTTTTTTTATTTTTTCATTTTTTTCAAATCCTCCAAAATGATGAAAAACGGCGTGCTATAGTATGCCGTACGATATGGGCTATAGCCCATGGTCCAAAATGATGAGAAACGAGGCTAACTTTTTTTTTCAAAATTTCAAAAAACATGGGCTATAACCCATGTTTTTTGAATTTTTGAATTTTTTTCAAATCCTCAAAAATGATGAAAAACGGCGTGCTATAGTATGCCGTACGATATGGGCTATAGCCCATGGTCCAAAATGATGAGAAACGAGGCTAACTTTTTTTTTCAAAATTTCAAAAAACATGGGCTATAACCCATCGTTTTTTTTTTTTTCCATTTTTTTCAAATCCTCCAAAATGATGAAAAACGGCGTGCTATAGTATGCCGTACGATATGGGCTATAGCCCATGGTCCAAAATGATGAGAAACGAGGCTAACTTTTTTTTTTCAAAATTTCAAAAAACATGGGCTATAACCCATCGTTTTTTAATTTTTTAATTTTTTTCAAATCCTCCAAAATGATGAAAAACGGCGTGCTATAGTATGCCGTACGATATGGGCTATAGCCCATGGTCCAAAATGATGAGAAACGAGGCTAACTTTTTTTTTCAAAATTTTAAAAAACATGGGCTATAACCCATCGTTTTTAAATTTTTTCATTTTTTTCAAATCCTCCAAAATGATGAAAAACGGCGTGCTATAGTATGCCGTACGATATGGGCTATAGCCCATGGTCCAAAATGATGAGAAACGAGGCTAACTTTTTTTTTCAAAATTTCAAAAAACATGGGCTATAACCCATGGTTTTTTTATTTTTTTATTTTTTTCAAATCCTCAAAAATGATGAAAAACGGCGTGCTATAGTATGCTGTACGGTAGGGGCTATAGCCCATGTTCAAAAATGATGAAAAATGAGGATAACATTTTTTTCAAAAACTCAAAAAACGATGGGCTATAACCCATGTTTTTTGAAATTTTGAATTTTTTTCAAATACTCAAAAATGATGAAAAACGGCGTGCTATAGTATGCCGTACGGTAGGGGCTATAGCCCCATTTTTTTTCAAAAATTCAAAAAACGATGGGCTATAACCCATGTTTTTTGAATTTTAGATATTTTTTCAAATCCTCAAAAATGATGAAAAACGGCGTGCTATAGTATGCCGTACGATATGGGCTATAGCCCATGGTCCAAAATGATGAGAAACGAGGCTAACTTTTTTTTTCAAAATTTCAAAAAACATGGGCTATAACCCATCGTTTTTTAATTTTTTCATTTTTTTCAAATCCTCCAAAATGATGAAAAACGGCGTGCTATAGTATGCCGTACGATATGGGCTATAGCCCATGGTCCAAAATGATGAGAAACGAGGCTAACTTTTTTTTTTCAAAATTTCAAAAAACATGGGCTATAACCCATCGTTTTTTTATTTTTTTATTTTTTTCAAATCCTCAAAAATGATGAAAAACGGCGTGCTATAGTATGCCGTACGATATGGGCTATAGCCCATGGTCAAAAATGATGAGAAACGAGGCTAACTTTTTTTTTCAAAATTTCAAAAAACATGGGCTATAACCCATCGTTTTTTAATTTTTTAATTTTTTTCAAATCCTCCAAAATGATGAAAAACGGCGTGCTATAGTATGCCGTACGATATGGGCTATAGCCCATGGTCCAAAATGATGAGAAACGAGGCTAACTTTTTTTTTCAAAATTTAAAAAAACATGGGCTATAACCCATCGTTTTTAATTTTTTTCATTTTTTTCAAATCCTCCAAAATGATGAAAAACGGCGTGCTATAGTATGCCGTACGATATGGGCTATAGCCCATGGTCCAAAATGATGAGAAACGAGGCTAACTTTTTTTTTCAAAATTTCAAAAAACATGGGCTATAACCCATCGTTTTTTTATTTTTTTATTTTTTTCAAATCCTCAAAAATGATGAAAAACGGCGTGCTATAGTATGCTGTACGGTAGGGGCTATAGCCCATGTTCAAAAATGATGAAAAATGAGGATAATTTTTTTCTCAAAAACTCAAAAAACGATGGGCTATAACCCATGTTTTTTGAAATTTTGAATTTTTTTCAAATCCTCAAAAATGATGAAAAACGGCGTGCTATAGTATGCCGTACGATATGGGCTATAGCCCATGGTCCAAAATGATGAGAAACGAGGCTAACTTTTTTTTTCAAAATTTCAAAAAACATGGGCTATAACCCATCGTTTTTTTATTTTTTCATTTTTTTCAAATCCTCCAAAATGATGAAAAACGGCGTGCTATAGTATGCCGTACGATATGGGCTATAGCCCATGGTCCAAAATGATGAGAAACGAGGCTAACTTTTTTTTTCAAAATTTCAAAAAACATGGGCTATAACCCATGTTTTTTGAATTTTTGAATTTTTTTCAAATCCTCAAAAATGATGAAAAACGGCGTGCTATAGTATGCCGTACGATATGGGCTATAGCCCATGGTCCAAAATGATGAGAAACGAGGCTAACTTTTTTTTCCCCAAAATTTCAAAAAACATGGGCTATAACCCATCGTTTTTTAATTTTTAATTTTTTTTCAAATCCTCCAAAATGATGAAAAACGGCGTGCTATAGTATGCCGTACGATATGGGCTATAGCCCATGGTCCAAAATGATGAGAAACGAGGCTAACTTTTTTTTTCAAAATTTCAAAAAACATGGGCTATAACCCATCGTTTTTTGAATTTTTTCATTTTTTTCAAATCCTCCAAAATGATGAAAAACGGCGTGCTATAGTATGCCGTACGATATGGGCTATAGCCCATGGTCCAAAATGATGAGAAACGAGGCTAACTTTTTTTTTTCAAAATTTCAAAAAACATGGGCTATAACCCATCGTTTTTTAATTTTTTAATTTTTTTCAAATCCTCCAAAATGATGAAAAACGGCGTGCTATAGTATGCCGTACGATATGGGCTATAGCCCATGGTCCAAAATGATGAGAAACGAGGCTAACTTTTTTTTTCAAAATTTCAAAAAAACATGGGCTATAACCCATCGTTTTTTGAATTTTTTTATTTTTTTCAAATCCTCCAAAATGATGAAAAACGGCGTGCTATAGTATGCCGTACGATATGGGCTATAGCCCATGGTCCAAAATGATGAGAAACGAGGCTAACTTTTTTTTTTCAAAAATTCAAAAAACATGGGCTATAACCCATCGTTTTTTTATTTTTTTATTTTTTTCAAATCCTCCAAAATGATGAAAAACGGCGTGCTATAGTATGCCGTACGATATGGGCTATAGCCCATGGTCCAAAATGATGAGAAACGAGGCTAACTTTTTTTTTCAAAATTTCAAAAAACATGGGCTATAACCCATGTTTTTTGAATTTTTGAATTTTTTTCAAATCCTCAAAAATGATGAAAAACGGCGTGCTATAGTATGCCGTACGATATGGGCTATAGCCCATGGTCCAAAATGATGAGAAACGAGGCTAACTTTTTTTTTTCAAAATTTCAAAAAACATGGGCTATAACCCATCGTTTTTTCATTTTTTCATTTTTTTCAAATCCTCCAAAATGATGAAAAACGGCGTGCTATAGTATGCCGTACGATATGGGCTATAGCCCATGGTCCAAAATGATGAGAAACGAGGCTAACTTTTTTTTTCAAAATTTCAAAAAACATGGGCTATAACCCATCGTTTTTAAATTTTTCCATTTTTTTCAAATCATCCAAAATGATGAAAAACGGCGTGCTATAGTATGCCGTACGATATGGGCTATAGCCCATGGTCCAAAATGATGAGAAACGAGGCTAACTTTTTTTTTCAAAATTTGAAAAAACATGGGCTATAACCCATGTTTTTTGATTTTTTTTATTATTTTCAAATCCTCAAAAATGATGAAAAACGGCGTGCTATAGTATGCCGTACGATATGGGCTATAGCCCATGGTCCAAAATGATGAGAAACGAGGCTAACTTTTTTTTTTCAAAATTTCAAAAAACATGGGCTATAACCCATCGTTTTTTAATTTTTTCATTTTTTTCAAATCCTCCAAAATGATGAAAAACGGCGTGCTATAGTATGCCGTACGATATGGGCTATAGCCCATGGTCCAAAATGATGAGAAACGAGGCTAACTTTTTATTTCAAAATTTCAAAAAACATGGGCTATAACCCATCGTTTTTTTATTTTTTTATTTTTTTCAAATCCTCAAAAATGATGAAAAACGGCGTGCTATAGTATGCCGTACGATATGGGCTATAGCCCATGGTCCAAAATGATGAGAAACGAGGCTAACTTTTTTTTTCAAAATTTCAAAAAACATGGGCTATAACCCATGTTTTTTTAATTTTTTCAATTTTTTTCAAATCCTCCAAAATGATGAAAAACGGCGTGCTATAGTATGCCGTACGATATGGGCTATAGCCCATGGTCCAAAATGATGAGAAACGAGGCTAACTTTTTTTTTCAAAATTTCAAAAAACATGGGCTATAACCCATCGTTTTTTAATTTTTTCATTTTTTTCAAATCCTCCAAAATGATGAAAAACGGCGTGCTATAGTATGCCGTACGATATGGGCTATAGCCCATGGTCCAAAATGATGAGAAACGAGGCTAACTTTTTTTTTCAAAATTTTAAAAAACATGGGCTATAACCCATCGTTTTTAAATTTTTTCATTTTTTTCAAATCCTCCAAAATGATGAAAAACGGCGTGCTATAGTATGCCGTACGATATGGGCTATAGCCCATGGTCCAAAATGATGAGAAACGAGGCTAACTTTTTTTTTTCAAAATTTCAAAAAACATGGGCTATAACCCATCGTTTTTTTATTTTTTTATTTTTTTCAAATCCTCAAAAATGATGAAAAACGGCGTGCTATAGTATGCCGTACGATATGGGCTATAGCCCATGGTCAAAAATGATGAGAAACGAGGCTAACTTTTTTTTTCAAAATTTCAAAAAACATGGGCTATAACCCATCGTTTTTTAATTTTTTCATTTTTTTCAAATCCTCCAAAATGATGAAAAACGGCGTGCTATAGTATGCCGTACGATATGGGCTATAGCCCATGGTCCAAAATGATGAGAAACGAGGCTAACTTTTTTTTTCAAAATTTAAAAAAACATGGGCTATAACCCATCGTTTTTAAATTTTTTCATTTTTTTCAAATCCTCCAAAATGATGAAAAACGGCGTAGTATAGTATGCCGTACGATATGGGCTATAGCCCATGGTCCAAAATGATGAGAAACGAGGCTAACTTTTTTTTTCAAAATTTCAAAAAACATGGGCTATAACCCATCGTTTTTTTATTTTTTTATTTTTTTCAAATCCTCAAAAATGATGAAAAACGGCGTGCTATAGTATGCTGTACGGTAGGGGCTATAGCCCATGTTCAAAAATGATGAAAAATGAGGATAATTTTTTTCTCAAAAACTCAAAAAACGATGGGCTATAACCCATGTTTTTTGAAATTTTGAATTTTTTTCAAATCCTCAAAAATGATGAAAAACGGCGTGCTATAGTATGCCGTACGATATGGGCTATAGCCCATGGTCCAAAATGATGAGAAACGAGGCTAACTTTTTTTTTCAAAATTTTAAAAAACATGGGCTATAACCCATCGTTTTTAAATTTTTTCATTTTTTTCAAATCCTCCAAAATGATGAAAAACGGCGTGCTATAGTATGCCGTACGATATGGGCTATAGCCCATGGTCCAAAATGATGAGAAACGAGGCTAACTTTTTTTTTTCAAAATTTCAAAAAACATGGGCTATAACCCATCGTTTTTTTATTTTTTTATTTTTTTCAAATCCTCAAAAATGATGAAAAACGGCGTGCTATAGTATGCCGTACGATATGGGCTATAGCCCATGGTCAAAAATGATGAGAAACGAGGCTAACTTTTTTTTTCAAAATTTCAAAAAACATGGGCTATAACCCATCGTTTTTTAATTTTTTCATTTTTTTCAAATCCTCCAAAATGATGAAAAACGGCGTGCTATAGTATGCCGTACGATATGGGCTATAGCCCATGGTCCAAAATGATGAGAAACGAGGCTAACTTTTTTTTTCAAAATTTAAAAAAACATGGGCTATAACCCATCGTTTTTAAATTTTTTCATTTTTTTCAAATCCTCCAAAATGATGAAAAACGGCGTAGTATAGTATGCCGTACGATATGGGCTATAGCCCATGGTCCAAAATGATGAGAAACGAGGCTAACTTTTTTTTTCAAAATTTCAAAAAACATGGGCTATAACCCATCGTTTTTTTATTTTTTTATTTTTTTCAAATCCTCAAAAATGATGAAAAACGGCGTGCTATAGTATGCTGTACGGTAGGGGCTATAGCCCATGTTCAAAAATGATGAAAAATGAGGATAATTTTTTTCTCAAAAACTCAAAAAACGATGGGCTATAACCCATGTTTTTTGAAATTTTGAATTTTTTTCAAATCCTCAAAAATGATGAAAAACGGCGTGCTATAGTATGCCGTACGATATGGGCTATAGCCCATGGTCCAAAATGATGAGAAACGAGGCTAACTTTTTTTTTCAAAATTTCAAAAAACATGGGCTATAACCCATCGTTTTTTTATTTTTTCATTTTTTTCAAATCCTCCAAAATGATGAAAAACGGCGTGCTATAGTATGCCGTACGATATGGGCTATAGCCCATGGTCCAAAATGATGAGAAACGAGGCTAACTTTTTTTTTCAAAATTTCAAAAAACATGGGCTATAACCCATGTTTTTTGAATTTTTGAATTTTTTTCAAATCCTCAAAAATGATGAAAAACGGCGTGCTATAGTATGCCGTACGATATGGGCTATAGCCCATGGTCCAAAATGATGAGAAACGAGGCTAACTTTTTTTTTCCCAAAATTTCAAAAAACATGGGCTATAACCCATCGTTTTTTAATTTTTAATTTTTTTTCAAATCCTCCAAAATGATGAAAAACGGCGTGCTATAGTATGCCGTACGATATGGGCTATAGCCCATGGTCCAAAATGATGAGAAACGAGGCTAACTTTTTTTTTCAAAATTTCAAAAAACATGGGCTATAACCCATCGTTTTTTCATTTTTTTATTTTTTTCAAATCCTCCAAAATGATGAAAAACGGCGTGCTATAGTATGCCGTACGATATGGGCTATAGCCCATGGTCCAAAATGATGAGAAACGAGGCTAACTTTTTTTTTCAAAATTTCAAAAAACATGGGCTATAACCCATGTTTTTTGAATTTTTTCATTTTTTTCAAATCCTCCAAAATGATGAAAAACGGCGTGCTATAGTATGCCGTACGATATGGGCTATAGCCCATGGTCCAAAATGATGAGAAACGAGGCTAACTTTTTTTTTTCAAAATTTCAAAAAACATGGGCTATAACCCATCGTTTTTTAATTTTTTAATTTTTTTCAAATCCTCCAAAATGATGAAAAACGGCGTGCTATAGTATGCCGTACGATATGGGCTATAGCCCATGGTCCAAAATGATGAGAAACGAGGCTAACTTTTTTTTTCAAAATTTCAAAAAACATGGGCTATAACCCATCGTTTTTTCATTTTTTTATTTTTTTCAAATCCTCCAAAATGATGAAAAACGGCGTGCTATAGTATGCCGTACGATATGGGCTATAGCCCATGGTCCAAAATGATGAGAAACGAGGCTAACTTTTTTTTTTCAAAATTTCAAAAAACATGGGCTATAACCCATCGTTTTTTTATTTTTTTATTTTTTTCAAATCCTCCAAAATGATGAAAAACGGCGTGCTATAGTATGCCGTACGATATGGGCTATAGCCCATGGTCCAAAATGATGAGAAACGAGGCTAACTTTTTTTTTCAAAATTTCAAAAAACATGGGCTATAACCCATGTTTTTTGAATTTTTGAATTTTTTTCAAATCCTCAAAAATGATGAAAAACGGCGTGCTATAGTATGCCGTACGATATGGGCTATAGCCCATGGTCCAAAATGATGAGAAACGAGGCTAACTTTTTTTTTTCAAAATTTCAAAAAACATGGGCTATAACCCATCGTTTTTTCATTTTTTCATTTTTTTCAAATCCTCCAAAATGATGAAAAACGGCGTGCTATAGTATGCCGTACGATATGGGCTATAGCCCATGGTCCAAAATGATGAGAAACGAGGCTAACTTTTTTTTTCAAAATTTCAAAAAACATGGGCTATAACCCATCGTTTTTAAATTTTTCCATTTTTTTCAAATCATCCAAAATGATGAAAAACGGCGTGCTATAGTATGCCGTACGATATGGGCTATAGCCCATGGTCCAAAATGATGAGAAACGAGGCTAACTTTTTTTTTCAAAATTTGAAAAAACATGGGCTATAACCCATGTTTTTTGATTTTTTTTATTATTTTCAAATCCTCAAAAATGATGAAAAACGGCGTGCTATAGTATGCCGTACGATATGGGCTATAGCCCATGGTCCAAAATGATGAGAAACGAGGCTAACTTTTTTTTTCAAAATTTCAAAAAACATGGGCTATAACCCATCGTTTTTTAATTTTTTCATTTTTTTCAAATCCTCCAAAATGATGAAAAACGGCGTGCTATAGTATGCCGTACGATATGGGCTATAGCCCATGGTCCAAAATGATGAGAAACGAGGCTAACTTTTTTTTTCAAAATTTCAAAAAACATGGGCTATAACCCATCGTTTTTTCATTTTTTCATTTTTTTCAAATCCTCCAAAATGATGAAAAACGGCGTGCTATAGTATTCCGTACGATATGGGCTATAGCCCATGGTCCAAAATGATGAGAAACGAGGCTAACTTTTTTTTCCAAAATTTCAAAAAACATGGGCTATAACCCATCGTTTTTTTATTTTTTTATTATTTTCAAATCCTCAAAAATGATGAAAAACGGCGTGCTATAGTATGCCGTACGATATGGGCTATAGCCCATGGTCCAAAATGATGAGAAACGAGACTAACTTTTTTTTTCAAAATTTCAAAAAACATGGGCTATAACCCATCGTTTTTTAATTTTTTTCAAATCCTCCAAAATGATGAAAAACGGCGTGCTATAGTATGCCGTACGATATGGGCTATAGCCCATGGTCCAAAATGATGAGAAATGAGGCTAACTTTTTTTTTCAAAATTTCAAAAAACATGGGCTATAACCCATCGTTTTTTAATTTTTTTCAAATCCTCCAAAATGATGAAAAACGGCGTGCTATAGTATGCCGTACGATATGGGCTATAGCCCATGGTCCAAAATGATGAGAAACGAGGCTAACTTTTTTTTTCAAAAACTCAAAAAACGATGGGCTATAACCCATGTTTTTGAAATTTTGAATTTTTTTCAAATCCTCCAAAATGATGAAAAACGGCGTGCTATAGTATGCCGTACGATATGGGCTATAGCCCATGGTCCAAAATGATGAGAAACGAGGCTAACTTTTTTTTCCAAAATTTCAAAAAACATGGGCTATAACCCATCGTTTTTTTATTTTTTCATTTTTTTCAAATCCTCCAAAATGATGAAAAACGGCGTGCTATAGTATGCCGTACGATATGGGCTATAGCCCATGGTCCAAAATGATGAGAAACGAGGCTAACTTTTTTTTTCAAAATTTCCAAAAACATGGGCTATAACCCATGTTTTTTGAATTTTTGAATTTTTTTCAAATCCTCAAAAATGATGAAAAACGGCGTGCTATAGTATGCCGTACGATATGGGCTATAGCCCATGGTCCAAAATGATGAGAAACGAGGCTAACTGTTTTTTTCAAAATTTCAAAAAACATGGGCTATAACCCATCGTCTTTTTTATTTTTTCATTTTTTTCAAATCCTCCAAAATGATGAAAAACGGCGTGCTATAGTATGCCGTACGATATGGGCTATAGCCCATGGTCCAAAATGATGAGAAACGAGGCTAACTTTTTTTTTCAAAAACTCAAAAAACGATGGGCTATAACCCATGTTTTTGAAATTTTGAATTTTTTTCAAATCCTCAAAAATGATGAAAAACGGCGTGCTATAGTATGCCGTACGATATGGGCTATAGCCCATGGTCCAAAATGATGAGAAACGAGGCTAACTTTTTTTCCCAAAATTTCAAAAAACATGGGCTATAACCCATCGTTTTTTTATTTTTGAATTTTTTTAAAATCCTCAAAAATGATGAAAAACGGCGTGCTATAGTATGCCGTACGATATGGGCTATAGCCCATGGTCCAAAATGATGAGAAACGAGGCTAACTTTTTTTTTTCAAAATTTCAAAAAACATGGGCTATAACCCATCGTTTTTTCATTTTTTCATTTTTTTCAAATCCTCCAAAATGATGAAAAACGGCGTGCTATAGTATGCCGTACGATATGGGCTATAGCCCATGGTCCAAAATGATGAGAAACGAGGCTAACTTTTTTTTTCAAAATTTCAAAAAACATGGGCTATAACCCATCGTTTTTAAATTTTTCCATTTTTTTCAAATCATCCAAAATGATGAAAAACGGCGTGCTATAGTATGCCGTACGATATGGGCTATAGCCCATGGTCCAAAATGATGAGAAACGAGGCTAACTTTTTTTTTCAAAATTTGAAAAAACATGGGCTATAACCCATGTTTTTTGATTTTTTTTATTATTTTCAAATCCTCAAAAATGATGAAAAACGGCGTGCTATAGTATGCCGTACGATATGGGCTATAGCCCATGGTCCAAAATGATGAGAAACGAGGCTAACTTTTTTTTTCAAAATTTCAAAAAACATGGGCTATAACCCATCGTTTTTTAATTTTTTCATTTTTTTCAAATCCTCCAAAATGATGAAAAACGGCGTGCTATAGTATGCCGTACGATATGGGCTATAGCCCATGGTCCAAAATGATGAGAAACGAGGCTAACTTTTTTTTTCAAAATTTCAAAAAACATGGGCTATAACCCATCGTTTTTTAATTTTTTAATTTTTTTCAAATCCTCCAAAATGATGAAAAACGGCGTGCTATAGTATGCCGTACGATATGGGCTATAGCCCATGGTCCAAAATGATGAGAAACGAGGCTAACTTTTTTTTTCAAAATTTCAAAAAACATGGGCTATAACCCATCGTTTTTTAATTTTTTTCAAATCCTCAAAAATGATGAAAAACGGCGTGCTATAGTATGCCGTACGATATGGGCTATAGCCCATGGTCCAAAATGATGAGAAACGAGGCTAACTTTTTTTTTCAAAATTTCAAAAAACATGGGCTATAACCCATCGTTTTTTTATTTTTTCATTTTTTTCAAATCCTCCAAAATGATGAAAAACGGCGTGCTATAGTATGCCGTACGATATGGGCTATAGCCCATGGTCCAAAATGATGAGAAACGAGGCTAACTTTTTTTTTCAAAAACTCAAAAAACGATGGGCTATAACCCATGTTTTTGAAATTTTGAATTTTTTTCAAATCCTCCAAAATGATGAAAAACGGCGTGCTATAGTATGCCGTACGATATGGGCTATAGCCCATGGTCCAAAATGATGAGAAACGAGGCTAACTTTTTTTTCCAAAATTTCAAAAAACATGGGCTATAACCCATCGTTTTTTTATTTTTTCATTTTTTTCAAATCCTCCAAAATGATGAAAAACGGCGTGCTATAGTATGCCGTACGATATGGGCTATAGCCCATGGTCCAAAATGATGAGAAACGAGGCTAACTTTTTTTTTCAAAATTTCCAAAAACATGGGCTATAACCCATGTTTTTTGAATTTTTGAATTTTTTTCAAATCCTCAAAAATGATGAAAAACGGCGTGCTATAGTATGCCGTACGATATGGGCTATAGCCCATGGTCCAAAATGATGAGAAACGAGGCTAACTTTTTTTTTCAAAATTTCAAAAAACATGGGCTATAACCCATCGTTTTTTAATTTTTTAATTTTTTTCAAATCCTCCAAAATGATGAAAAACGGCGTGCTATAGTATGCCGTACGATATGGGCTATAGCCCATGGTCCAAAATGATGAGAAACGAGGCTAACTTTTTTTTTCAAAATTTCAAAAAACATGGGCTATAACCCATCGTTTTTTAATTTTTTTCAAATCCTCAAAAATGATGAAAAACGGCGTGCTATAGTATGCCGTACGATATGGGCTATAGCCCATGGTCCAAAATGATGAGAAACGAGGCTAACTTTTTTTTTCAAAATTTCAAAAAACATGGGCTATAACCCATCGTTTTTTTATTTTTTCATTTTTTTCAAATCCTCCAAAATGATGAAAAACGGCGTGCTATAGTATGCCGTACGATATGGGCTATAGCCCATGGTCCAAAATGATGAGAAACGAGGCTAACTTTTTTTTTCAAAAACTCAAAAAACGATGGGCTATAACCCATGTTTTTGAAATTTTGAATTTTTTTCAAATCCTCCAAAATGATGAAAAACGGCGTGCTATAGTATGCCGTACGATATGGGCTATAGCCCATGGTCCAAAATGATGAGAAACGAGGCTAACTTTTTTTTCCAAAATTTCAAAAAACATGGGCTATAACCCATCGTTTTTTTATTTTTTCATTTTTTTCAAATCCTCCAAAATGATGAAAAACGGCGTGCTATAGTATGCCGTACGATATGGGCTATAGCCCATGGTCCAAAATGATGAGAAACGAGGCTAACTTTTTTTTTCAAAATTTCCAAAAACATGGGCTATAACCCATGTTTTTTGAATTTTTGAATTTTTTTCAAATCCTCAAAAATGATGAAAAACGGCGTGCTATAGTATGCCGTACGATATGGGCTATAGCCCATGGTCCAAAATGATGAGAAACGAGGCTAACTGTTTTTTTCAAAATTTCAAAAAACATGGGCTATAACCCATCGTCTTTTTTATTTTTTCATTTTTTTCAAATCCTCCAAAATGATGAAAAACGGCGTGCTATAGTATGCCGTACGATATGGGCTATAGCCCATGGTCCAAAATGATGAGAAACGAGGCTAACTTTTTTTTCCAAAAACTCAAAAAACGATGGGCTATAACCCATGTTTTTGAAATTTTGAATTTTTTTCAAATCCTCAAAAATGATGAAAAACGGCGTGCTATAGTATGCCGTACGATATGGGCTATAGCCCATGGTCCAAAATGATGAGAAACGAGGCTAACTTTTTTTTCCAAAATTTCAAAAAACATGGGCTATAACCCATCGTTTTTTTATTTTTTCATTTTTTTCAAATCCTCCAAAATGATGAAAAACGGCGTGCTATAGTATGCCGTACGATATGGGCTATAGCCCATGGTCCAAAATGATGAGAAACGAGGCTAACTTTTTTTTTCAAAATTTCCAAAAACATGGGCTATAACCCATGTTTTTTGAATTTTTTTTTTTTTTTTCAAATCCTCAAAAATGATGAAAAACGGCGTGCTATAGTATGCCGTACGATATGGGCTATAGCCCATGGTCAAAATTTCAAAAAACATGGGCTATAACCCATCGTTTTTTAATTTTTTCATTTTTTTCAAATCCTCCAAAATGATGAAAAACGGCGTGCTATAGTATGCCGTACGATATGGGCTATAGCCCATGGTCCAAAATGATGAGAAACGAGGCTAACTTTTTTTTTCAAAATTTCAAAAAACATGGGCTATAACCCATCGTTTTTTTATTTTTTCATTTTTTTTCAAATCCTCCAAAATGATGAAAAACGGCGTGCTATAGTATGCCGTACGATATGGGCTATAGCCCATGGTCCAAAATGATGAGAAACGAGGCTAACTTTTTTTTTCAAAATTTCAAAAAACATGGGCTATAACCCATCGTTTTTTCATTTTTTCATTTTTTTCAAATCCTCCAAAATGATGAAAAACGGCGTGCTATAGTATGCCGTACGATATGGGCTATAGCCCATGGTCCAAAATGATGAGAAACGAGGCTAACTTTTTTTTTCAAAATTTCAAAAAACATGGGCTATAACCCATCGTTTTTTTATTTTTTCATTTTTTTCAAATCCTCCAAAATGATGAAAAACGGCGTGCTATAGTATGCCGTACGATATGGGCTATAGCCCATGGTCGAAAATGATGAGAAACGAGGCTAACCTTTTTTTTCAAAATTTCAAAAAACATGGGCTATAACCCATGTTTTTTTATTTTTTTTATTTTTTTCAAATCCTCAAAAATGATGAAAAACGGCGTGCTATAGTATGCCGTACGATATGGGCTATAGCCCATGGTCCAAAATGATGAGAAACGAGGCTAACTTATTTTTTCAAAATTTCAAAAAACATGGGCTATAACCCATCGTTTTTTAATTTTTTAATTTTTTTCAAATCCTCCAAAATGATGAAAAACGGCGTGCTATAGTATGCCGTACGATATGGGCTATAGCCCATGGTCCAAAATGATGAGAAACGAGGCTAACTTTTTTTTTCAAAATTTCAAAAAACATGGGCTATAACCCATCGTTTTTTTATTTTTTCATTTTTTTCAAATCCTCCAAAATGATGAAAAACGGCGTGCTATAGTATGCCGTACGATATGGGCTATAGCCCATGGTCCAAAATGATGAGAAACGAGGCTAACTTTTTTTTTCAAAATTTAAAAAAACATGGGCTATAACCCATCGTTTTTTTATTTTTTTCAAATCCTCCAAAATTATGAAAAACGGCGTGCTATAGTATGCCGTACGATATGGGCTATAGCCCATGGTCCAAAATGATGAGAAACGAGGCTAACTTTTTTTTTCAAAATTTAAAAAAACATGGGCTATAACCCATCGTTTTTTCATTTTTTCCAAATCCTCCAAAATGATGAAAAACGGCGTGCTATAGTATGCCGTACGATATGGGCTATAGCCCATGGTCCAAAATGATGAGAAACGAGGCTAACCTTTTTTTTCAAAATTTCAAAAAACATGGGCTATAACCCATGTTTTTTGAATTTTTTTATTTTTTTCAAATCCTCCAAAATGATGAAAAACGGCGTGCTATAGTATGCCGTACGATATGGGCTATAGCCCATGGTCCAAAATGATGAGAAACGAGGCTAACTTTTTTTTTCAAAATTTCAAAAAACATGGGCTATAACCCATCGTTTTTTTATTTTTTTCATTTTTTCAAATCCTCCAAAATGATGAAAAACGGCGTGCTATAGTATGCCGTACGATATGGGCTATAGCCCATGGTCCAAAATGATGAGAAACGAGGCTAACTTTTTTTTCCAAAATTTTAAAAAACATGGGCTATAACCCATCGTTTTTTTATTTTTTTATTTTTTTCAAATCCTCCAAAATGATGAAAAACGGCGTGCTATAGTATGCCGTACGATATGGGCTATAGCCCATGGTCCAAAATGATGAGAAACGAGGCTAACTTTTTTTTTTCAAAATTTCAAAAAACATGGGCTATAACCCATGTTTTTTGATTTTTTTTCAAATCCTCAAATATGATGAAAAACGGCGTGCTATAGTATGCCGTACGATATGGGCTATAGCCCATGGTCCAAAATGATGAGAAACGAGGCTAACTTTTTTTTTCAAAATTTCAAAAAACATGGGCTATAACCCATCGTTTTTTCATTTTTTCATTTTTTTCAAATCCTCAAAAATGATGAAAAACGGCGTGCTATAGTATGCCGTACGATATGGGCTATAGCCCATGGTCAAAATTTCAAAAAACATGGGCTATAACCATTCGTTTTTTAATTTTTTCATTTTTTTCAAATCCTCCAAAATGATGAAAAACGGCGTGCTATAGTATGCCGTACGATATGGGCTATAGCCCATGGTCCAAAATGATGAGAAACGAGGCTAACTTTTTTTTTCAAAATTTCAAAAAACATGGGCTATAACCCATCGTTTTTTTATTTTTTCATTTTTTTCAAATCCTCCAAAATGATGAAAAACGGCGTGCTATAGTATGCCGTACGATATGGGCTATAGCCCATGGTCCAAAATGATGAGAAACGAGGCTAACTTTTTTTTTCAAAATTTAAAAAAACATGGGCTATAACCCATCGTTTTTTTATTTTTTCATTTTTTTCAAATCCTCCAAAATGATGAAAAACGGCGTGCTATAGTATGCCGTACGATATGGGCTATAGCCCATGGTCCAAAATGATGAGAAACGAGGCTAACTTTTTTTTTCAAAATTTCAAAAAACATGGGCTATAACCCATCGTTTTTTCATTTTTTCATTTTTTTCAAATCCTCCAAAATGATGAAAAACGGCGTGCTATAGTATGCCGTACGATATGGGCTATAGCCCATGGTCCAAAATGATGAGAAACGAGGCTAACTTTTTTTTTCAAAATTTCAAAAAACATGGGCTATAACCCATCGTTTTTTTATTTTTTTATTTTTTTCAAATCCTCAAAAATGATGAAAAACGGCGTGCTATAGTATGCCGTACGATATGGGCTATAGCCCATGGTCCAAAATGATGAGAAACGAGGCTAACTTTTTTTTTCAAAATTTCAAAAAACATGGGCTATAACCCATCGTTTTTTAATTTTTTAATTTTTTTCAAATCCTCCAAAATGATGAAAAACGGCGTGCTATAGTATTCCGTACGATATGGGCTATAGCCCATGGTCCAAAATGATGAGAAACGAGGCTAACTTTTTTTTTCAAAATTTCAAAAAACATGGGCTATAACCCATCGTTTTTTTATTTTTTCATTTTTTTTCAAATCCTCCAAAATGATGAAAAACGGCGTGCTATAGTATGCCGTACGATATGGGCTATAGCCCATGGTCCAAAATGATGAGAAACGAGGCTAACTTTTTTTTTCAAAATTTCAAAAAACATGGGCTATAACCCATCGTTTTTTCATTTTTTCATTTTTTTCAAATCCTCCAAAATGATGAAAAACGGCGTGCTATAGTATGCCGTACGATATGGGCTATAGCCCATGGTCCAAAATGATGAGAAACGAGGCTAACTTTTTTTTTCAAAATTTCAAAAAACATGGGCTATAACCCATCGTTTTTTTATTTTTTCATTTTTTTCAAATCCTCCAAAATGATGAAAAACGGCGTGCTATAGTATGCCGTACGATATGGGCTATAGCCCATGGTCGAAAATGATGAGAAACGAGGCTAACCTTTTTTTTCAAAATTTCAAAAAACATGGGCTATAACCCATGTTTTTTTATTTTTTTTATTTTTTTCAAATCCTCAAAAATGATGAAAAACGGCGTGCTATAGTATGCCGTACGATATGGGCTATAGCCCATGGTCCAAAATGATGAGAAACGAGGCTAACTTATTTTTTCAAAATTTCAAAAAACATGGGCTATAACCCATCGTTTTTTAATTTTTTAATTTTTTTCAAATCCTCCAAAATGATGAAAAACGGCGTGCTATAGTATGCCGTACGATATGGGCTATAGCCCATGGTCCAAAATGATGAGAAACGAGGCTAACTTTTTTTTTCAAAATTTCAAAAAACATGGGCTATAACCCATCGTTTTTTTATTTTTTCATTTTTTTCAAATCCTCCAAAATGATGAAAAACGGCGTGCTATAGTATGCCGTACGATATGGGCTATAGCCCATGGTCCAAAATGATGAGAAACGAGGCTAACTTTTTTTTTCAAAATTTAAAAAAACATGGGCTATAACCCATCGTTTTTTTATTTTTTTCAAATCCTCCAAAATTATGAAAAACGGCGTGCTATAGTATGCCGTACGATATGGGCTATAGCCCATGGTCCAAAATGATGAGAAACGAGGCTAACTTTTTTTTTCAAAATTTAAAAAAACATGGGCTATAACCCATCGTTTTTTCATTTTTTCCAAATCCTCCAAAATGATGAAAAACGGCGTGCTATAGTATGCCGTACGATATGGGCTATAGCCCATGGTCCAAAATGATGAGAAACGAGGCTAACCTTTTTTTTCAAAATTTCAAAAAACATGGGCTATAACCCATGTTTTTTGAATTTTTTTATTTTTTTCAAATCCTCCAAAATGATGAAAAACGGCGTGCTATAGTATGCCGTACGATATGGGCTATAGCCCATGGTCCAAAATGATGAGAAACGAGGCTAACTTTTTTTTTCAAAATTTCAAAAAACATGGGCTATAACCCATCGTTTTTTTATTTTTTTCATTTTTTCAAATCCTCCAAAATGATGAAAAACGGCGTGCTATAGTATGCCGTACGATATGGGCTATAGCCCATGGTCCAAAATGATGAGAAACGAGGCTAACTTTTTTTTCCAAAATTTTAAAAAACATGGGCTATAACCCATCGTTTTTTTATTTTTTTATTTTTTTCAAATCCTCCAAAATGATGAAAAACGGCGTGCTATAGTATGCCGTACGATATGGGCTATAGCCCATGGTCCAAAATGATGAGAAACGAGGCTAACTTTTTTTTTTCAAAATTTCAAAAAACATGGGCTATAACCCATGTTTTTTGATTTTTTTTCAAATCCTCAAATATGATGAAAAACGGCGTGCTATAGTATGCCGTACGATATGGGCTATAGCCCATGGTCCAAAATGATGAGAAACGAGGCTAACTTTTTTTTTCAAAATTTCAAAAAACATGGGCTATAACCCATCGTTTTTTCATTTTTTCATTTTTTTCAAATCCTCAAAAATGATGAAAAACGGCGTGCTATAGTATGCCGTACGATATGGGCTATAGCCCATGGTCAAAATTTCAAAAAACATGGGCTATAACCATTCGTTTTTTAATTTTTTCATTTTTTTCAAATCCTCCAAAATGATGAAAAACGGCGTGCTATAGTATGCCGTACGATATGGGCTATAGCCCATGGTCCAAAATGATGAGAAACGAGGCTAACTTTTTTTTTCAAAATTTCAAAAAACATGGGCTATAACCCATCGTTTTTTTATTTTTTCATTTTTTTCAAATCCTCCAAAATGATGAAAAACGGCGTGCTATAGTATGCCGTACGATATGGGCTATAGCCCATGGTCCAAAATGATGAGAAACGAGGCTAACTTTTTTTTTCAAAATTAAAAAAAACATGGGCTATAACCCATCGTTTTTTTATTTTTTCATTTTTTTCAAATCCTCCAAAATGATGAAAAACGGCGTGCTATAGTATGCCGTACGATATGGGCTATAGCCCATGGTCCAAAATGATGAGAAACGAGGCTAACTTTTTTTTTCAAAATTTCAAAAAACATGGGCTATAACCCATCGTTTTTTCATTTTTTCATTTTTTTCAAATCCTCCAAAATGATGAAAAACGGCGTGCTATAGTATGCCGTACGATATGGGCTATAGCCCATGGTCCAAAATGATGAGAAACGAGGCTAACTTTTTTTTTCAAAATTTCAAAAAACATGGGCTATAACCCATCGTTTTTTTATTTTTTTATTTTTTTCAAATCCTCAAAAATGATGAAAAACGGCGTGCTATAGTATGCCGTACGATATGGGCTATAGCCCATGGTCCAAAATGATGAGAAACGAGGCTAACTTTTTTTTTCAAAATTTCAAAAAACATGGGCTATAACCCATCGTTTTTTAATTTTTAAATTTTTTTCAAATCCTCCAAAATGATGAAAAACGGCGTGCTATAGTATTCCGTACGATATGGGCTATAGCCCATGGTCCAAAATGATGAGAAACGAGGCTAACTTTTTTTTTCAAAATTTCAAAAAACATGGCTATAACCCATCGTTTTTTTATTTTTTCATTTTTTTCAAATCCTCCAAAATGATGAAAAACGGCGTGCTATAGTATGCCGTACGATATGGGCTATAGCCCATGGTCCAAAATGATGAGAAACGAGGCTAACTTTTTTTTTCAAAATTTAAAAAAACATGGGCTATAACCCATCGTTTTTTTATTTTTTTCAAATCCTCCAAAATTATGAAAAACGGCGTGCTATAGTATGCCGTACGATATGGGCTATAGCCCATGGTCCAAAATGATGAGAAACGAGGCTAACTTTTTTTTTCAAAATTTAAAAAAACATGGGCTATAACCCATCGTTTTTTCATTTTTTCCAAATCCTCCAAAATGATGAAAAACGGCGTGCTATAGTATGCCGTACGATATGGGCTATAGCCCATGGTCCAAAATGATGAGAAACGAGGCTAACCTTTTTTTTCAAAATTTCAAAAAACATGGGCTATAACCCATGTTTTTTGAATTTTTTTATTTTTTTCAAATCCTCCAAAATGATGAAAAACGGCGTGCTATAGTATGCCGTACGATATGGGCTATAGCCCATGGTCCAAAATGATGAGAAACGAGGCTAACTTTTTTTTTCAAAATTTCAAAAAACATGGGCTATAACCCATCGTTTTTTTATTTTTTCATTTTTTTCAAATCCTCCAAAATGATGAAAAACGGCGTGCTATAGTATGCCGTACGATATGGGCTATAGCCCATGGTCCAAAATGATGAGAAACGAGGCTAACTTTTTTTTCCAAAATTTTAAAAAACATGGGCTATAACCCATCGTTTTTTTATTTTTTTATTTTTTTCAAATCCTCCAAAATGATGAAAAACGGCGTGCTATAGTATGCCGTACGATATGGGCTATAGCCCATGGTCCAAAATGATGAGAAACGAGGCTAACTTTTTTTTTCAAAATTTCAAAAAACATGGGCTATAACCCATGTTTTTTGAATTTTTTTCAAATCCTCAAATATGATGAAAAACGGCGTGCTATAGTATGCCGTACGATATGGGCTATAGCCCATGGTCCAAAATGATGAGAAACGAGGCTAACTTTTTTTTTCAAAATTTCAAAAAACATGGGCTATAACCCATCGTTTTTTCATTTTTTCATTTTTTTCAAATCCTCCAAAATGATGAAAAACGGCGTGCTATAGTATGCCGTACGATATGGGCTATAGCCCATGGTCCAAAATGATGAGAAACGAGGCTAACTTTTTTTTTCAAAATTTCAAAAAACATGGGCTATAACCCATGTTTTTTGAATTTTTGAATTTTTTTCAAATCCTCCAAAATGATGAAAAACGGCGTGCTATAGTATGCCGTACGATATGGGCTATAGCCCATGGTCCAAAATGATGAGAAACGAGGCTAACTTTTTTTTTCAAAATTTCAAAAAACATGGGCTATAACCCATCGTTTTTTTATTTTTTTATTTTTTTCAAATCCTCCAAAATGATGAAAAACGGCGTGCTATAGTATGCCGTACGATATGGGCTATAGCCCATGGTCCAAAATGATGAGAAACGAGGCTAACTTTTTTTTTCAAAATTTCAAAAAACATGGGCTATAACCCATGTTTTTTGAATTTTTTTCAAATCCTCAAATATGATGAAAAACGGCGTGCTATAGTATGCCGTACGATATGGGCTATAGCCCATGGTCCAAAATGATGAGAAACGAGGCTAACTTTTTTTTTCAAAATTTCAAAAAACATGGGCTATAACCCATCGTTTTTTCATTTTTTCATTTTTTTCAAATCCTCCAAAATGATGAAAAACGGCGTGCTATAGTATGCCGTACGATATGGGCTATAGCCCATGGTCCAAAATGATGAGAAACGAGGCTAACTTTTTTTTTCAAAATTTCAAAAAACATGGGCTATAACCCATGTTTTTTGAATTTTTTAATTTTTTTCAAATCCTCAAAAATGATGAAAAACGGCGTGCTATAGTATGCCGTACGATATGGGCTATAGCCCATGGTCCAAAATGATGAGAAATGAGGCTAACTTTTTTTTTTCAAAATTTCAAAAAACATGGGCTATAACCCATCGTTTTTTTATTTTTTCATTTTTTTTTAATCCTCCAAAATGATGAAAAACGGCGTGCTATAGTATGCCGTACGATATGGGCTATAGCCCATGGTCCAAAATGATGAGAAACGAGGCTAACTTTTTTTTTCAAAATTTCAAAAAACATGGGCTATAACCCATCGTTTTTTTTATTTTTTTATTTTTTTCAAATCCTCCAAAATGATGAAAAACGGCGTGCTATAGTATGCCGTACGATATGGGCTAAAGCCCATGGTCCAAAATGATGAGAAACGAGGCTAACCTTTTTTTTCAAAATTTCAAAAAACATGGGCTATAACCCATCGTATTGTTATTTTTTTTATTTTTTTCAAATCCTCCAAAATGATGAAAAACGGCGTGCTATAGTATGCCGTACGATATGGGCTATAGCCCATGGTCCAAAATGATGAGAAACGAGGCTAACTTTTTTTTTCAAAATTTCAAAAAACATGGGCTATAACCCATCGTTTTTTTATTTTTTCATTTTTTTCAAATCCTCCAAAATGATGAAAAACGGCGTGCTATAGTATGCCGTACGATATGGGCTATAGCCCATGGTCCAAAATGATGAGAAACGAGGCTAACTCTTTTTTTCAAAATTTCAAAAAACATGTGCTATAACCCATCGTTTTTTTATTTTTTCATTTATTTCAAATCCTCCAAAATGATGAAAAACGGCGTGCTATAGTATGCCGTACGATATGGGCTAAAGCCCATGGTCCAAAATGATGAGAAACGAGGCTAACCTTTTTTTTCAAAATTTCAAAAAACATGGGCTATAACCCATCGTTTTTTTATTTTTTTATTATTTTCAAATCCTCAAAAATGATGAAAAACGGCGTGCTATAGTATGCCGTACGATATGGGCTATAGCCCATGGTCCAAAATGATGAGAAACGAGGCTAACTTTTTTTTTCAAAATTTCAAAAAACATGGGCTATAACCCATCGTTTTTTAATTTTTTTCAAATCCTCAAAAATGATGAAAAACGGCGTGCTATAGTATGCCGTACGATATGGGCTATAGCCCATGGTCCAAAATGATGAGAAACGAGGCTAACTTTTTTTTTCAAAATTTCAAAAAACATGGGCTATAACCCATCGTTTTTTTATTTTTTCATTTTTTTCAAATCCTCCAAAATGATGAAAAACGGCGTGCTATAGTATGCCGTACGATATGGGCTATAGCCCATGGTCCAAAATGATGAGAAACGAGGCTAACTTTTTTTTTCAAAAACTCAAAAAACGATGGGCTATAACCCATGTTTTTGAAATTTTTAAATTTTTTCAAATCCTCCAAAATGATGAAAAACGGCGTGCTATAGTATGCCGTACGATATGGGCTATAGCCCATGGTCCAAAATGATGAGAAACGAGGCTAACTTCTTTTTCCAAAATTTCAAAAAACATGGGCTATAACCCATCGTTTTTTTATTTTTTCATTTTTTTCAAATCCTCCAAAATGATGAAAAACGGCGTGCTATAGTATGCCGTACGATATGGGCTATAGCCCATGGTCCAAAATGATGAGAAACGAGGCTAACTTTTTTTTTCAAAATTTCCAAAAACATGGGCTATAACCCATGTTTTTTGAATTTTTGAATTTTTTTCAAATCCTCAAAAATGATGAAAAACGGCGTGCTATAGTATGCCGTACGATATGGGCTATAGCCCATGGTCCAAAATGATGAGAAACGAGGCTAACTGTTTTTTTCAAAATTTCAAAAAACATGGGCTATAACCCATCGTCTTTTTTATTTTTTCATTTTTTTCAAATCCTCCAAAATGATGAAAAACGGCGTGCTATAGTATGCCGTACGATATGGGCTATAGCCCATGGTCCAAAATGATGAGAAACGAGGCTAACTTTTTTTTTCAAAAACTCAAAAAACGATGGGCTATAACCCATGTTTTTGAAATTTTGAATTTTTTTCAAATCCTCAAAAATGATGAAAAACGGCGTGCTATAGTATGCCGTACGATATGGGCTATAGCCCATGGTCCAAAATGATGAGAAACGAGGCTAACTTTTTTTTCCAAAATTTCAAAAAACATGGGCTATAACCCATCGTTTTTTTATTTTTTCATTTTTTTCAAATCCTCCAAAATGATGAAAAACGGCGTGCTATAGTATGCCGTACGATATGGGCTATAGCCCATGGTCCAAAATGATGAGAAACGAGGCTAACTCTTTTTTTCAAAATTTCCAAAAACATGGGCTATAACCCATCGTTTTTTTATTTTTTCATTTATTTCAAATCCTCCAAAATGATGAAAAACGGCGTGCTATAGTATGCCGTACGATATGGGCTAAAGCCCATGGTCCAAAATGATGAGAAACGAGGCTAACCTTTTTTTTCAAAATTTCAAAAAACATGGGCTATAACCCATCGTTTTTTTATTTTTTTATTATTTTCAAATCCTCAAAAATGATGAAAAACGGCGTGCTATAGTATGCCGTACGATATGGGCTATAGCCCATGGTCCAAAATGATGAGAAACGAGGCTAACTTTTTTTTTCAAAATTTCAAAAAACATGGGCTATAACCCATCGTTTTTTAATTTTTTTCAAATCCTCAAAAATGATGAAAAACGGCGTGCTATAGTATGCCGTACGATATGGGCTATAGCCCATGGTCCAAAATGATGAGAAACGAGGCTAACTTTTTTTTTCAAAATTTCAAAAAACATGGGCTATAACCCATCGTTTTTTTATTTTTTCATTTTTTTCAAATCCTCCAAAATGATGAAAAACGGCGTGCTATAGTATGCCGTACGATATGGGCTATAGCCCATGGTCCAAAATGATGAGAAACGAGGCTAACTTTTTTTTTCAAAAACTCAAAAAACGATGGGCTATAACCCATGTTTTTGAAATTTTTAAATTTTTTCAAATCCTCCAAAATGATGAAAAACGGCGTGCTATAGTATGCCGTACGATATGGGCTATAGCCCATGGTCCAAAATGATGAGAAACGAGGCTAACTTCTTTTTCCAAAATTTCAAAAAACATGGGCTATAACCCATCGTTTTTTTATTTTTTCATTTTTTTCAAATCCTCCAAAATGATGAAAAACGGCGTGCTATAGTATGCCGTACGATATGGGCTATAGCCCATGGTCCAAAATGATGAGAAACGAGGCTAACTTTTTTTTTCAAAATTTCCAAAAACATGGGCTATAACCCATGTTTTTTGAATTTTTGAATTTTTTTCAAATCCTCAAAAATGATGAAAAACGGCGTGCTATAGTATGCCGTACGATATGGGCTATAGCCCATGGTCCAAAATGATGAGAAACGAGGCTAACTGTTTTTTTCAAAATTTCAAAAAACATGGGCTATAACCCATCGTCTTTTTTATTTTTTCATTTTTTTCAAATCCTCCAAAATGATGAAAAACGGCGTGCTATAGTATGCCGTACGATATGGGCTATAGCCCATGGTCCAAAATGATGAGAAACGAGGCTAACTTTTTTTTTCAAAAACTCAAAAAACGATGGGCTATAACCCATGTTTTTGAAATTTTGAATTTTTTTCAAATCCTCAAAAATGATGAAAAACGGCGTGCTATAGTATGCCGTACGATATGGGCTATAGCCCATGGTCCAAAATGATGAGAAACGAGGCTAACTTTTTTTTCCAAAATTTCAAAAACATGGGCTATAACCCATCGTTTTTTTATTTTTTCATTTTTTTCAAATCCTCCAAAATGATGAAAAACGGCGTGCTATAGTATGCCGTACGATATGGGCTATAGCCCATGGTCCAAAATGATGAGAAACGAGGCTAACTTTTTTTTTTCAAAATTTCCAAAAACATGGGCTATAACCCATGTTTTTTGAATTTTTTTTTTTTTTTCAAATCCTCAAAAATGATGAAAAACGGCGTGCTATAGTATGCCGTACGATATGGGCTATAGCCCATGGTCAAAATTTCAAAAAACATGGGCTATAACCCATCGTTTTTTAATTTTTTCATTTTTTTCAAATCCTCCAAAATGATGAAAAACGGCGTGCTATAGTATGCCGTACGATATGGGCTATAGCCCATGGTCCAAAATGATGAGAAACGAGGCTAACTTTTTTTTCCAAAATTTCAAAAAACATGGGCTATAACCCATCGTTTTTTTATTTTTTCATTTTTTTCAAATCCTCCAAAATGATGAAAAACGGCGTGCTATAGTATGCCGTACGATATGGGCTATAGCCCATGGTCCAAAATGATGAGAAACGAGGCTAACTTTTTTTTTCAAAATTAAAAAAAACATGGGCTATAACCCATCGTTTTTTTATTTTTTCATTTTTTTCAAATCCTCCAAAATGATGAAAAACGGCGTGCTATAGTATGCCGTACGATATGGGCTATAGCCCATGGTCCAAAATGATGAGAAACGAGGCTAACTTTTTTTTTCAAAATTTCAAAAAACATGGGCTATAACCCATCGTTTTTTCATTTTTTCATTTTTTTCAAATCCTCCAAAATGATGAAAAACGGCGTGCTATAGTATGCCGTACGATATGGGCTATAGCCCATGGTCCAAAATGATGAGAAACGAGGCTAACTTTTTTTTTCAAAATTTCAAAAAACATGGGCTATAACCCATCGTTTTTTTATTTTTACATTTTTTTCAAATCCTCCAAAATGATGAAAAACGGCGTGCTATAGTATGCCGTACGATATGGGCTATAGCCCATGGTCGAAAATGATGAGAAACGAGGCTAACCTTTTTTTTCAAAATTTCAAAAAACATGGGCTATAACCCATGTTTTTTTATTTTTTTTATTTTTTTCAAATCCTCAAAAATGATGAAAAACGGCGTGCTATAGTATGCCGTACGATATGGGCTATAGCCCATGGTCCAAAATGATGAGAAACGAGGCTAACTTTTTTTTTCAAAATTTCAAAAAACATGGGCTATAACCCATCGTTTTTTAATTTTTTAATTTTTTTCAAATCCTCCAAAATGATGAAAAACGGCGTGCTATAGTATGCCGTACGATATGGGCTATAGCCCATGGTCCAAAATGATGAGAAACGAGGCTAACTTTTTTTTTCAAAATTTCAAAAAACATGGGCTATAACCCATCGTTTTTTTATTTTTTCATTTTTTTCAAATCCTCCAAAATGATGAAAAACGGCGTGCTATAGTATGCCGTACGATATGGGCTATAGCCCATGGTCCAAAATGATGAGAAACGAGGCTAACTTTTTTTTCCAAAATTTAAAAAAACATGGGCTATAACCCATCGTTTTTTTATTTTTTTCAAATCCTCCAAAATTATGAAAAACGGCGTGCTATAGTATGCCGTACGATATGGGCTATAGCCCATGGTCCAAAATGATGAGAAACGAGGCTAACTTTTTTTTTCAAAATTTAAAAAAACATGGGCTATAACCCATCGTTTTTTCTTTTTTTCCAAATCCTCCAAAATGATGAAAAACGGCGTGCTATAGTATGCCGTACGATATGGGCTATAGCCCATGGTCCAAAATGATGAGAAACGAGGCTAACCTTTTTTTTCAAAATTTCAAAAAACATGGGCTATAACCCATGTTTTTTGAATTTTTTTATTTTTTTCAAATCCTCCAAAATGATGAAAAACGGCGTGCTATAGTATGCCGTACGATATGGGCTATAGCCCATGGTCCAAAATGATGAGAAACGAGGCTAACTTTTTTTTTCAAAATTTCAAAAAACATGGGCTATAACCCATCGTTTTTTTATTTTTTCATTTTTTTCAAATCCTCCAAAATGATGAAAAACGGCGTGCTATAGTATGCCGTACGATATGGGCTATAGCCCATGGTCCAAAATGATGAGAAACGAGGCTAACTTTTTTTTCCAAAATTTTAAAAAACATGGGCTATAACCCAT
The DNA here is from genome assembly GCF_963924005.1 of Protomyctophum bolini. Classification (NCBI taxonomy): domain Eukaryota; kingdom Metazoa; phylum Chordata; class Actinopteri; order Myctophiformes; family Myctophidae; genus Protomyctophum; species Protomyctophum bolini. The sequence goes on along the minus strand of NC_137874.1, from coordinate 19,971,998 downwards.
CGTTTTTTTATTTTTTTTTATTTTTTTCAAATCCTCCAAAATGATGAAAAACGGCGTGCTATAGTATGCCGTACGATATGGGCTATAGCCCATGGTCCAAAATGATGAGAAACGAGGCTAACTTTTTTTTTCAAAATTTCAAAAAACATGGGCTATAACCCATGTTTTTTGATTTTTTTTCAAATTCTCAAATATGATGAAAAACGGCGTGCTATAGTATGCCGTACGATATGGGCTATAGCCCATGGTCCAAAATGATGAGAAACGAGGCTAACTTTTTTTTTCAAAATTTCAAAAAACATGGGCTATAACCCATCGTTTTTTCATTTTTTCATTTTTTTCAAATCCTCAAAAATGATGAAAAACGGCGTGCTATAGTATGCCGTACGATATGGGCTATAGCCCATGGTCAAAATTTCAAAAAACATGGGCTATAACCCATCGTTTTTTAATTTTTTCATTTTTTTCAAATCCTCCAAAATGATGAAAAACGGCGTGCTATAGTATGCCGTACGATATGGGCTATAGCCCATGGTCCAAAATGATGAGAAACGAGGCTAACTTTTTTTTTCAAAATTTCAAAAAACATGGGCTATAACCCATCGTTTTTTTATTTTTTCATTTTTTTCAAATCCTCCAAAATGATGAAAAACGGCGTGCTATAGTATGCTTTACGATATGGGCTATAGCCCATGGTCCAAAATGATGAGAAACGAGGCTAACTTTTTTTTTCAAAATTTAAAAAAACATGGGCTATAACCCATCGTTTTTTTATTTTTTCATTTTTTTCAAATCCTCCAAAATGATGAAAACGGCGTGCTATAGTATGCCGTACGATATGGGCTATAGCCCATGGTCCAAAATGATGAGAAACGAGGCTAACTTTTTTTTTCAAAATTTCAAAAAACATGGGCTATAACCCATCGTTTTTTCATTTTTTCATTTTTTTCAAATCCTCCAAAATGATGAAAAACGGCATGCTATAGTATGCCGTACGATATGGGCTATAGCCCATGGTCCAAAATGATGAGAAACGAGGCTAACTTTTTTTTTCAAAATTTCAAAAAACATGGGCTATAACCCATCGTTTTTTTATTTTTTTATTTTTTTCAAATCCTCCAAAATGATGAAAAACGGCGTGCTATAGTATGCCGTACGATATGGGCTATAGCCCATGGTCCAAAATGATGAGAAACGAGGCTAACTTTTTTTTTCAAAATTTAAAAAAACATGGGCTATAACCCATCGTTTTTTTATTTTTTTCAAATCCTCCAAAATTATGAAAAACGGCGTGCTATAGTATGCCGTACGATATGGGCTATAGCCCATGGTCCAAAATGATGAGAAACGAGGCTAACTTTTTTTTTCAAAATTTAAAAAAACATGGGCTATAACCCATCGTTTTTTCATTTTTTCCAAATCCTCCAAAATGATGAAAAACGGCGTGCTATAGTATGCCGTACGATATGGGCTATAGCCCATGGTCCAAAATGATGAGAAACGAGGCTAACCTTTTTTTTCAAAATTTCAAAAAACATGGGCTATAACCCATGTTTTTTGAATTTTTTTATTTTTTTCAAATCCTCCAAAATGATGAAAAACGGCGTGCTATAGTATGCCGTACGATATGGGCTATAGCCCATGGTCCAAAATGATGAGAAACGAGGCTAACTTTTTTTTTCAAAATTTCAAAAAACATGGGCTATAACCCATCGTTTTTTTATTTTTTCATTTTTTTCAAATCCTCCAAAATGATGAAAAACGGCGTGCTATAGTATGCCGTACGATATGGGCTATAGCCCATGGTCCAAAATGATGAGAAACGAGGCTAACTTTTTTTTCCAACATTTTAAAAAACATGGGCTATAACCCATCGTTTTTTTATTTTTTTATTTTTTTCAAATCCTCCAAAATGATGAAAAACGGCGTGCTATAGTATGCCGTACGATATGGGCTATAGCCCATGGTCCAAAATGATGAGAAACGAGGCTAACTTTTTTTTTCAAAATTTCAAAAAACATGGGCTATAACCCATGTTTTTTGATTTTTTTTCAAATCCTCAAATATGATGAAAAACAGCGTGCTATAGTATGCCGTACGATATGGGCTATAGCCCATGGTCCAAAATGATGAGAAACGAGGCTAACTTTTTTTTTCAAAATTTCAAAAAACATGGGCTATAACCCATCGTTTTTTCATTTTTTCATTTTTTTCAAATCCTCCAAAATGATGAAAAACGGCGTGCTATAGTATGCCGTACGATATGGGCTATAGCCCATGGTCCAAAATGATGAGAAACGAGGCTAACTTTTTTTTCAAAATTTCAAAAAACATGGGCTATAACCCATGTTTTTTGAATTTTTGAATTTTTTTCAAATCCTCAAAAATGATGAAAAACGGCGTGCTATAGTATGCCGTACGATATGGGCTATAGCCCATGGTCCAAAATGATGAGAAACGAGGCTAACTTTTTTTTCCAACATTTTAAAAAACATGGGCTATAACCCATCGTTTTTTTATTTTTTTATTTTTTTCAAATCCTCCAAAATGATGAAAAACGGCGTGCTATAGTATGCCGTACGATATGGGCTATAGCCCATGGTCCAAAATGATGAGAAACGAGGCTAACTTTTTTTTTCAAAATTTCAAAAAACATGGGCTATAACCCATGTTTTTTGATTTTTTTTCAAATCCTCAAATATGATGAAAAACAGCGTGCTATAGTATGCCGTACGATATGGGCTATAGCCCATGGTCCAAAATGATGAGAAACGAGGCTAACTTTTTTTTTCAAAATTTCAAAAAACATGGGCTATAACCCATCGTTTTTTCATTTTTTCATTTTTTTCAAATCCTCCAAAATGATGAAAAACGGCGTGCTATAGTATGCCGTACGATATGGGCTATAGCCCATGGTCCAAAATGATGAGAAACGAGGCTAACTTTTTTTTCAAAATTTCAAAAAACATGGGCTATAACCCATGTTTTTTGAATTTTTGAATTTTTTTCAAATCCTCAAAAATGATGAAAAACGGCGTGCTATAGTATGCCGTACGATATGGGCTATAGCCCATGGTCCAAAATGATGAGAAATGAGGCTAACTTTTTTTTTTCAAAATTTCAAAAAACATGGGCTATAACCCATCGTTTTTTTATTTTTTCATTTTTTTTTAATCCTCCAAAATGATGAAAAACGGCGTGCTATAGTATGCCGTACGATATGGGCTATAGCCCATGGTCCAAAATGATGAGAAACGAGGCTAACTTTTTTTTTCAAAATTTCAAAAAACATGGGCTATAACCCATCGTTTTTTTATTTTTTTATTTTTTTCAAATCCTCCAAAATGATGAAAAACGGCGTGCTATAGTATGCCGTACGATATGGGCTAAAGCCCATGGTCCAAAATGATGAGAAACGAGGCTAACCTTTTTTTTCAAAATTTCAAAAAACATGGGCTATAACCCATCGTTTTTTTATTTTTTTTTATTTTTTTCAAATCCTCCAAAATGATGAAAAACGGCGTGCTATAGTATGCCGTACGATATGGGCTATAGCCCATGGTCCAAAATGATGAGAAACGAGGCTAACTTTTTTTTTCAAAATTTCAAAAAACATGGGCTATAACCCATCGTTTTTTTATTTTTTCATTTTTTTCAAATCCTCCAAAATGATGAAAAACGGCGTGCTATAGTATGCCGTACGATATGGGCTATAGCCCATGGTCCAAAATGATGAGAAACGAGGCTAACTCTTTTTTTCAAAATTTCAAAAAACATGTGCTATAACCCATCGTTTTTTTATTTTTTCATTTATTTCAAATCCTCCAAAATGATGAAAAACGGCGTGCTATAGTATGCCGTACGATATGGGCTAAAGCCCATGGTCCAAAATGATGAGAAACGAGGCTAACCTTTTTTTTCAAAATTTCAAAAAACATGGGCTATAACCCATCGTTTTTTTTATTTTTTTTATTTTTTTCAAATCCTCCAAAATGATGAAAAACGGCGTGCTATAGTATGCCGTACGATATGGGCTATAGCCCATGGTCCAAAATGATGAGAAACGAGGCTAACTTTTTTTTTCAAAATTTCAAAAAACATGGGCTATAACCCATCGTTTTTTTATTTTTTCATTTTTTTCAAATCCTCCAAAATGATGAAAAACGGCGTGCTATAGTATGCCGTACGATATGGGCTATAGCCCATGGTCCAAAATGATGAGAAACGAGGCTAACTCTTTTTTTCAAAATTTCAAAAAACATGTGCTATAACCCATCGTTTTTTTATTTTTTCATTTTTTTCAAATCCTCCAAAATGATGAAAAACGGCGTGCTATAGTATGCCGTACGATATGGGCTATAGCCCATGGTCCAAAATGATGAGAAACGAGGCTAACTTTTTTTTTCAAAATTTCAAAAAACATGGGCTATAACACATGTTTTTTTAATTTTTTTCAAATCCTCAAAAATGATGAAAAACGGCGTGCTATAGTATGCCGTACGATATGGGCTATAGCCCATGGTCCAAAATGATGAGAAACGAGGCTAACTGTTTTTTTTCAAAATTAAAAAGAACATGGGCTATAACCCATCGTTTTTTTATTTTTTTTATTTTTTATTTTATTTTTTCAAAAACGGCGTGCCATAGTATGCCGTACGATATGGGCTATAGCCCATGGTCCAAAATGATGAGAAACGAGGCTAACTTTTTTTTTTTAAATTTCAAAAAACATGGGCTATAACCCATCGTTTTTTTATTTTTTCATTTTTTTCAAATCCTCCAAAATGATGAAAAACGGCGTGCTATAGTATGCCGTACGATATGGGCTATAGCCCATGGTCCAAAATGATGAGAAACGAGGCTAACTTTTTTTTTCAAAATTTCAAAAAACATGGGCTATAACCCATCGTTTTTTTATTTTTTCATTTTTTTCAAATCCTCAAAAATGATGAAAAACGGCGTGCTATAGTATGCCGTACGATATGGGCTATAGCCCATGGTCCAAAATGATGAGAAACGAGGCTAACTTTTTTTTTCAAAATTAAAAAGAACATGGGCTATAACCCATCGTTTTTTTATTTTTTCATTTTTTTCAAATCCTCCAAAATGATGAAAAACGGCGTGCCATAGTATGCCGTACGATATGGGCTATAGCCCATGGTCCAAAATGATGAGAAACGAGGCTAACTTTTTTTTTCAAAATTTCAAAAAACATGGGCTATAACCCATCGTTTTTTTATTTTTTCATTTTTTTCAAATCCTCCAAAATGATGAAAAACGGCGTGCTATAGTATGCCGTACGATATGGGCTATAGCCCATGGTCCAAAATGATGAGAAACGAGGCTAACTTTTTTTTTCAAATTTTCAAAAAACATGGGCTATAACCCATGTTTTTTGAATTTTTGAATTTTTTTCAAATCCTCAAAAATGATGAAAAACGGCGTGCTATAGTATGCCGTACGATATGGGCTATAGCCCATGGTCCAAAATGATGAGAAACGAGGCTAACTTTTTTTTTCAAAATTTCAAAAAACATGGGCTATAACCCATCGTTTTTTTATTTTTTCATTTTTTTCAAATCCTCCAAAATGATGAAAAACGGCGTGCTATAGTATGCCGTACGACATGGGCTATAGCCCATGGTCCAAAATGATGAGAAACGAGGATAACTTTTTTTTTCAAAATTTCAAAACCATGTCGTATATATTGTAGTGTTGCAGTTTGGAAGCACTCGTTTTTGTTAACGGGTCGAGCTGCTGCCTCCTGCATTATGTGCAAATTCAAAACAGCTGGTACGCAGGGCCGTTCAGTGACTTACGACGAGTGCTTCCAAACTCCAGCACTTAGAAAAACTATCATCTGCACAGTATTTCTTGACAGAAAGTAGCTCATAACATGTCTACAGTGGATTTTTATGAAAATCAAGCTCGGCAGATTGAAAGAGGATAATTCAAGCATGGACTACAGCTGCAATGTTGGTGAGTTTAACGTTGTTTAAGACAAGCAGATCGCAAACGCAAATTAGATGAGTGGGGAGTCAATGGAGGGTATTGCAACTCTAGATTCACCCCATTATTAAAATAATCTAGAGTTGCAAATTGCAGCTAGTCTGTACTCTGTAGGCTACATTTGAGTTTTCCATCGAGCAGAGATAGACATTAATCTTATGAATGTGTAAATGCTACAGTTACAACTTGTGTTACCATTATGTAGCCTACACGTGTAAAAGTAAAAACATTGGCATCAAAATGTACTTAAAATGACCAAATGTACTCATTATGCAGACTGTCCCATTTAAAATGTTTTAAAAATAAATCTACAAGATCTACAAACTCACAATGTATGCAACACATACATTTTGTGTTATAATAATAAAGAATGAACCAGAAAATAAAACTGGTCTGATGTGATTGAAAATGTAAATATTTCGTAATTAATAAGAATATATTTCTGTATAAAATCGGAAATATGTGCCTCTCATGCACCTGTTACAAAGCGTTCTTAATAAGAAAAATATTAAAGAGCCATCCTAAAAATGTACATTTCATTTTGGCCAAAATCAATGTAATTTAGAATTAATTATATTGTATTTTTAGCACCTTCATAACATAACAGCAGTGAAGCTGCATACTTGGCTTTAGATAAAGTAGAAAACTATTTAAGTTCACATTCACATGTTCAACCACTAGAGGTCACTCTAGTACATGAGCTCATGTTTAAACACAAAAATAATGTAAATACGTGGCAATAAATTACATTGTAACCAATTACTTTTAATTGTAAACTTGTAACAATCGCCCTTTACTCTGGCAAGGCAACTATTACTTAAGGAAAAATTAAGCGGGATCGTGTAGGGTTATGTTCAGAATTATTTATAGAGAGTTAGCCAGACCTGAATGACAGAATCTACAGTAGACAGTACAATTCGCTAGTAACGCCTCTCCCTGTCTCTTTCCCTATTAAACAAAATAAACAAGCATACAAACTTAAACCCACAAACAATAATTACTTCTCAAACCCCCCCAAAGTCAGCAAATAATAATGTCCGCGTCCCCCTCACGATGAGGCGCGCGCACGCGAGCGTCTATATAACATTGTCCCAAACTTTCGACGCAACACAAAGTTCCTCTTCTCCAAAAAACGGTCCAAAGTAAATATCAGAATGCTCGGGGTACCCCTATATTTGTAATCCAATCCACAGAACAACCTCGGAACGGTCTCACCGGTAGCAGTAGTAGTAGCCCTGATAGCCTCCACTCGCCGGCTGGTTATCCTCCGTTCCAACTCCGGTCCCCCTCGGCAGCGGCACCCGTGATGCCCAGTCCGCTGGGCCCGACTGTTCTTTACAACGACAATGGCTGCAGATAAGCTTGTTTACACCTTAAATCGCGGTCGTACTGTAAACGCTATCTGGCGCCTCTCCTCCTCTGTGCAGGCCTGCACTCTGTTTGTTGTGAGATCCCCTGTCCCCGTGTCACTCCCTCTATTCATAACCTTGGGTGGTGACAATCAACCAATCACAGACAGCTGTCACTCACCCCTGTACAAGGCCCATTACCATGCTTGAGAAACAGAAGATAATATTTAAATACTCAGCATCACATGTTACCTTTCTTCACATAAATAATAACATGCATTTGGCGCAAATAAAGCAGAAAAACATTGAAATGTGCTTCGTCACAAACTAATGTAATACTAGAACTGCACTCTGCCGAGTGCATACTTGCTTGTTGCACACTAGTAGGCCATAAATGGCCTACTAGTGCGCAAGCAGAGCGCGCAAGTACTTTCGACCGCTGGAAAGTATCACATCTCAGTATCTCTGTGAAGGAACGTTTGAAATGTATAATCATTATGTGTAACTATTTGCTACCTAACTACTTTTTTACAGAAAAATGAATCATTGATATGTGATGAAAAAAAAAGGTATATAAACTGAATTAAAATATATTATACAGTATAATTATTTTATTACTTATTATAAATTGTCAATTGTCATCTGTATAATCTGGTCCCAGCAGATACCACATTACGTCATCTTTGAGAGCTGGGACCAGAGTACACGGTGTGTATATGTATGACTAGCTCTCAGTGATGACGTAAGAGATATGGTCATCTGTGTAGTCTGGTCCCAGCAGACCAGGCACAGATTTACAAATTACAAATCACATTACAACTACATACAGAGTATGTAGTTGTAATTTGATTAGCAGTATACTGTGGTTACTTGGTTCCAAAAAGTGAAGCCAAGTTTTTTTCAACCGTAAGTCTGTGCCTGGTTTGCTGGGACCAGTTACAACATTACGTCATCGTTGAGAACTGGGACCAGAGTACATGGTGTGTATATGACGTAATGTTGTAACTTGTAACTAGTCCCAGCAAACCAGGCATACACTTACGGTGTATGACTAGCTCTCAGTGATGACGTAAGAGAAATGGTCATCTGTATAATCTGGTCCCACCAGATACCACATTACGTCATCTTTGAGAGCTGGGACCAGAGTACACGGTGTGTATATGTATGACTAGCTCTCAGTGATGACGTAAGAGATATGGTCATCTGTGTAGTCTGGTCCCAGCAGACCAGGCACAGATTTACAAATTACAAATCACATTATAACTACATACAGAGTATGTAGTTGTAATTTGATTAGCAGTATACTGTGGTTACTTGGTTCCAAAAAGTGAAGCCAAGTTTTTTTCAACCGTAGGTTTGTGCCTGGTTTGCTGGGACCAGTTACAACATTACGTCATCGTTGTGAACTGGGACCAGAGTACATGGTGTGTATATGACGTAATGTTGTAACTTGTAACTTGTAACTAGTCCCAGCAAACCAGGCACAGACTGTATGTAGTTGTTCTAGTTACAACTACATACAGAGTATGTAGTTGTAATTTGATTAGCAGTATACTGTGGTTACTTGGTTCCAAAAAGTGAAGCCAAGTTTTCTTCAACGGTAAATCTGTGCCTGGTTTGCTGGGACTAGTTACAACATTACGTCATCCTTGAGAGAGTACATGGTGTGTATATGACGTAATGTTGTAACTTGTAACTTGTAACTTGTAACATTACGTCATATACACACCATGTACTCTCTCAAGGATGACGTAATGTTGTAACTAGTCCCAGCAAACCAGGCACAGATTTACCGTTGAAGAAAACTTGGCTTCACTTCGAAGAGACCAAGCGAAACGATTACTTGCGCGCTCTGCTTGCGCAAGTAATTACATGGTTCAAATAAGTTCCCCAACACCGCCAGGTATTATCAAGACCGCAAGGCCTATTTTCAGTGATATCCTTTTGGACTAATGATGAATTGCATTTTTTATAGTGCTCAAAGCACTTTACAATGGTTCATTCATTCATACATTGGGAGTGTTTGACTGTACACTGTGTACACTGTACAGTAACTGTTTACATTTCTTCCCAGTGCCTAATAAAGTACTCAATCAATCAAACCTCTAGACACAAAGTGAGTGTAATCCACACATTGTGATACGTATAAATTGAGACACTTTATTGAAGTATAAGGGTGTACAGTGACGAGTCTGAAATGAGGATTGCACTACAACAGGCCTGTTTACTGTACTGGGAGAAAGAGAAAACCAACAATTTCATCAGATGCCAAGATAATTCTCTCTAGACATTTTTATATTGCTGGCTACCGTTTTGGATATAGGCTACTACTGTGTGGTAAGGTTAAGATAAAGTGGTTTGAAAATAAATCTGGCTTTGGAGATGTGTGGTAATTTGTGGCAAGAAACTCCAATGTTTCAATTATGTAGCTACAGTAGCTTAATACACAAAAAGCACAAGTAAATAGGCCTACACACAAGCCTTTTTGACTGACATTTCAGACCAGTACCAATGTGGAAATCCGGTACACAATGTTCAATAGTACCAACAATGGACTTAAAGGGAATACAGGACATACTTAATTTAGAATACAGCTACTGTAGATTTAATATTTTTATTGACAGATAAAAATTGACAGAACAGGGGGAACAATGGAGCAATACATTGATTAATAACTGTGTTAACAATGTGTTAACATTCAATAAACCATAGATTACAATGTAAATATTGGAAACACCATTAGAGTGAGTATTTTGGACCAGGTTGTTTGATTTTGCCCATGCGAGTGTCCATCTAGCCTGTATGACTGCATCAGAATGACAAGGGGATGAAATTGTTAATAGTGCATTATTGCGTGTAGAATGTTTCCCATTCACAACTGGTACAATTACTGTATACTGCAAAATGAAAACAAGTAAGGATATATGGAGGTAGAATCAGGAAGAATAGGATGACAATTATAGCTACGTACTGTGCTGTACTGTACACCTAGCTGCACCTGTTGCTGCAGTAGACTGGGCAATGGTAAAAACAAGGATGAGACATGAAATTATCAGCAGCAAAAAAAAAAAAACATAGCGCCACTGATTTGCAAACAATAACATAAGAAAAAAAAAAGGAATGGCACTGGTGTACAAAGTATGACAAAGAAATGCAAGAAAAGGAATGGCACTGATGTTACAACAATAACAAAGAAATGCAAAAAAAACAACAACACAAAGGAATGGCACTCATGTGCAAACAGTGACAAAGAAATGCAAAATAAAACAACACAAAGGAATGGCACTCATGTGCAAACAGTGACAAAGAAATGCAAAAAGGGAATGGCACTGACGTGCAAACAGTAACAGCGTGCCTTAATTAGTGGTTTGCAGAGTACGTGGTTCCAAAAACAAATGAGGGCCATCACTCCACCATAGGCATAGGTTATTATTGGCTCATGTAGTATTCGCTGCATTTCACGTTGAAACTCGTTCAGTTAGCAAAGTGTTCAATAAAACATAGCAGATAGTCACTCATGGAATATTTATAGAATGGATGGTGTGATCAGTCTAAAGTACTATTAAAACCAGAATAAGTATAAAAAAATAATCCAAGAGGAAATAGGAGCATCTCACAGTAATAAAACAAGACAATGGCTTCGTAGGTGATCTTTTTTTCACTTGACTGGAGTTTTACCATCAATCACGTCTTACAACATTAAGACATCTAAGTTAAGGATGGAATGGGGGGATATAACTCGTTTCACATTGGTAAATATTGGAGTGGGGTGCGGAACAAGTGCACAGAATAATACAGGCAAGTACCAAAATAAAGGAAACGCCAACATCAATTGTGTAAAACTCTCGTGGGACATTACCAAAAGTTTGATATGCGGTACACTGACTGTACATGTACAATCCAATGCTATCAGCCTCTTTTATACTGAGTTGCGTTCTGGTGTCGTGCAGATCTACAAGCTCACCACGTGTCACATAACGTGTGGTGAGCTTGTAGATCTGCTATTTAATGCATGCAACACCAGCATGCAACCAAGCATAAATGCGGCTTTCAACCATCGAGTTTCATTTGTTTTGGTAATCGCCTGTAATATCAAAGAAATCTCAACTCTGCTATGTTCGTTCTTTTCTTACGGAGATATATAGGATACAATGTGGCATTAGGACGAGGAAGGGGCTCAGGCCTTCAGGACTGAGTCGTACACCTGGTAGACATACTGGGACACCTCAGGGGCACGGCACTTCAATGACAACTACAGACAGAGAGAGAGACAGAGAAAGAGCGAGTGAGGCAGAGAGAGAGATTGGATGGAATCCCAAAACGTCCTTTTACATCCACGGTATTTCCATTTTTATTCACCAAATATCATGTTAGAGGAGCCCAACTGTGTGCAATCAAATTTAAACCATTAAGAACTGAGGCCGACTCTACAAATGCCTTCTCATCAATATAGACGGGAGTTCCAACCGCGCCTCTAGCCTATAGCAGGCCAGTCTGGTGCATCTCAGAAGCAGGACAGGACCTTCTAATCAATAGTTCACAATCAAGATTGTCTTTAGCACCGCAGCATGCACTGTGCGATTGTAGATCTGCTATTTTTGAATAGCAAACGCCAATATCTAAAACGAGTCCAAACGAACATGATTTTAATAGGTTAATTATAATTAATCTAACATGCAAAAGCATCAAGTAATTGAAAGGTCTAAAAATTGGTTTTGTGAACTTTGATGATGGAAAGTGGACACAAACGATAAAACTGACAAACGAGCATTAACTAGTGTCCCATGGTAATGTATGTTCCCTTCCCAGACATGACAGCTGTGAGAAGATGTCAGCACCCCAAAGGTGGACCCTTACCGTGTAGTTGGGATTGCCCGGCTGAATTCGGAGCTCAGCCAAGATCCAGATACCATTGGTGAGTTTGAGGGACTGGTAGAGCATGTCCTGTCCTTCCACGTTCCTCTTGGCAATAGTGTAGATATTGTTGCTCTGCAGCTTCCCCGACACAGTATCTATAAGACCAGAGTCATGTTTATTACTGTGGCCCCTTTTCCACCGGTTGGTTCCCAGTGGGAACCGGTTCAGTTCTTTTTGGTTCTTAGTCCATGAGCCAGAGCTCCAAAATTGAAACGTTAATTATGAATTGAGTGTGCAAAACCATACCTATATTAGATTGTTATCACCATTAAACTTCCCCAATTGAGTACTTACACGAAGACAATGATTTATTGTATTACAAATTTTACATTTTTAAATATGCAAATGAGGCATTATGTAGGAAAATATGCAAAATAATCAAAAATAAATAAAAGCTACTACTGTGGAACGATAATCATGTATTAATTTACTTGTATTGATCTTATAAACAATTTAATATAGGGTATAGTTTGCCCACCAATTTTGGAGCTCTGGCTCATGGACTAAAAACCAAAAAGAACTGAACCGGTTCCCATTGGGAACCAACCGGTGGAAAAGGGGTCTGTGTGTATATAGAGATAATATATATATATATATATATATATATATATATATATGCTGTCGGGAAGAAACCACCGAACTCCAAAATATGATATTTTTCAGAAAATGAAAACCATTTATTTTGAAAACAAAGCAACACTGCCTCATCAAAGTTGGTGTTGTGACTTTATATATTTGCGAACGCAGTGAGCACTTACTATGAGACCTAGCAGATCATGTCTGTCCGTGCGTGCGTGTGTCTGTGTGTCCCCCCTTTGTGCCCATATATGGAGCTGAGTGACACTCCATATTTGGACGTATAGCTACTTACTATGACGAGACCTAGCAGATCATGTCTGTCCGTGCGTGCGTGTGTCTGTGTGTCCCCCCTTTGTGCCCATATATGGAGCTGAGTGACACTCCATATTTGGACGTATAGCTGCTTTGGGGACTCCTTATATGGTTATGGCTAAGTTAAAAACGTAACTTAAAAATAACTTAACTTAAAAAAATTATAACTTAAAAATAAATCTTAAAAAAAACCAAATATGTACGAGCTGCGTTCGCTTCCCGCGTTTGCGCATCTTACTGGTGTCAATTACTTTAATGAGAGGGGGTGAGGTGGTGGAGTTAGCCGTTTTAGCAGACCGTTTGAGGGTCTAATGGAGTAAAGAGGTTTTGTCCGAAGCGATTTTTACTACTTTTCATTGGTGCAATATGTTTTTAACCAACACACAGACTTGAAGGGTGTTCAATAGCACTGAAAACAATTCTAAAAAATGGAGTTAGGTGGTTTCCTCCTGACAGCAACATAAAATGTACTGAGTTGATTTAAATCGGAAGAATGTACAATTGGTACATTATCTGGGTTAATATTCCGGATTTGCCAGTGTATCGACTGACACTATTTGGGGACTAGTCTGACTCAACTGACTGGTCTAGTGGGATTTGGGACACACGACTGGTCTATACTAATGGGATTTCAACCACACATGCTACAACTACCAGAAAACCTGACTGTGGAGCCATCTGTGGCTGTGTGCTATATAGCAAGACTTCTAAGAACTGCCGCCATTGCGTTGGCGTCCACTGGTTGTGGACACTAGCAGGATTATGAGAGGCTTCTGAAAGGAAGGAGGGGGTTTGAGCCGGCTCCTTCAGGCATAGGAGAAGTGAAAGGTCACCAAGAAGACATGCATGCGGATGGAGAGAGAACAGAAGAAAAACTAAATCAAGCTGGTGTCTGACTACAGGGATCCCTGTTTGTCCATCATTGTTAAGTACTGTATCTCTGCAACAAAAACAACTGGTAAGACTATAATAACTATTGTTTATTCAAACAATTGTTACCGTAATTAAAATGCTAATGAAATGTATGTACTAAAAGTAATTAGGACAGCAAGTAAACATTATAGACAAAGTTATTACTTATGCAATCACACTTTCCAATACAGACCAAATGCCATGTTCATTTCTTCAAATAAAACTATGACTTTGTCATGTTCGTCGACTGCCTTTTTTCACTGACGAAGACTAATAAAAACTAAGCTATGATGACTAAAACTGAGACTAAATATATTGACAATTTCATCAACAAATAAAAACTAGATGAAAATATTAGGGAGGGAATAGTGGAGAAGAGATCCAGTAAAACTAAAAGACAAATCATTATGCTTGGTTGCATGCTGAAAATAGATCTGCAAGCTCACAACACATCGTACTGCGACACGCTGTGAGGTTGTATCGGCTATTTTACAACTACTTTACGGCATTAAGATGACAAAATATTTTAAAACTAGACAGACTAGACAGATTTCAGATGACTAAAATATGACTAAAACTAAATAAAATGTTATTCAAAATACAAACCGAATAAAAATTTGCTGTCAAAATCAACACTGCCACACTCATAAGATGTTTCCTATATAGACTATCTGTATACAGAAAGACATACCTGCATTTAGGTGACACTCCTTAATCTGGTACTGTAGCTCATTTTCGTTGGGGATGTCCTTCCAGGTGGCTAGGAACACCTGGCGCTCTGGAGAGGAAAGAGACAACATGAGAGAAAAAAAAACAAAAGAAACCTGCAAATTAAACAATGAAAACATAACTTGTGTAACTCGTGAATGGGAGGGAGTGTTTAAAGGAGAATTCCACAGGAGCTGTTTTGTACTGACTTCTGTTGATAATGTATATGTGAACCACTAAAAAAGAGAAAAAAAACGGCTGGTCCGGAATTCGCCTTTGAACACACGATGATCAACAAAGATGCGACACTGAAAACTTGTCATACCCATTTTTCCATCTTCTACAAAGAATATATTGAGAGGAATAAGCCCACTGAAGTAGAAGACATCTATGTTGTTCTTCACTGCCACCTGCAGATGTGGTAAACAAAACCATTATATGAAATTGACATTCTTCTCAGACTTAATGTTGCTCTCATTCATAATGCATACAGTACACAAACTGCACAATAGGGACAGTTTTTGTTCAATATGACAGTGTTGTTGCATTGAATTGTTCTAAGGCGAGTGCATGCTACTTTGTTTAACAGTGTGTGTGTGTGTGTGTGTGTGTGTGTGTGTGTGTGTTGATTTAATTTAAACATTTCAGTTTAATAATGTTTTACCTTTCATGTCCTGTTAGCTGCTACACTCGTTTGATTGGGGTTATGGATGCACCGAATATTCGGCCACCGAAACTATTCAGTCGAATAGCCGAATATTCGGTTCGGTTGATTTTAGAGCAGAAACCGAATAGCCAAAGAACAACTTTCCTAAAACTGATAAAAAAATATATATATATAATATATAATAATTTCCCAATGGTGTCATAGACTCATTGGAAATTGTATCTTTTGCCCATAATACGAAATAACATACAATATACACAAACAACCTGAGTCTATTGATGTTCCTTGTGTGAATTGATAAAGTAAGTGTATATAGCAGCAGGCCAGTGCTGCGGTCATACCTGCAGATTATTGAGAGGGTCCATCTTCATGACAGGACCGATGGTGTTAAGAGGAAGGGAGAGGTCAATGCTCTGACTGGGCATCAGTGGAGTGTGGACGGGCAGAGGGCTGGTGGGTATCATCCCGAAACTAGACACACAAAGCAACCACAAAATCAGTCAGACTGCATTCAATCTGCAACTTTTGTCAGAGATAGAGCGCCGAAGTCCTGACGTCACTCGCTCGGTTCGCATAAAGTCTTTCATTATGGAGAATAATTGGGTCATCTTAAAATCGTCTCATATAAGAATTGTGGTCCAAAAATAAACAAACTGCCTCTGCGATATTGTCGGGGAAGTGTCTCTGTATCGTTTACGACAGTCAGTTACTCATATTGCAGCAGCAGTAACATTAGCGTTTTCTCGCTATCCATGAGTGAAACCACCTGGATAATTTGTTTATTTTTCAAATTGTTCTTATATGAGGCGATCTAAAATCCCTGTAAGAGCCATAAGATGTGTACTGATTTTAAATGGTATATATATTGATGACATCACAGCAGGGCATGGGTGAGGCCAACGTTGCCATGGTTACCCAGGGTATTTAAGCATAGTCCCTGATTGAGCACAGGTGTTGCTGACAGGCAGAGAGAGGCAGACCGTTTTAAACTGATTTTCTCTGTATGCGTTAATGGCAGTTTATGTTTATTTCATTGTATTTCATTTCTAGACTGAAGTATAGGGCTTTGGACTTTGAATAAATATGATTTAATACCAACAAAAATCAATTCTCTAGAATTGATTTTAAGGTCCTTCTGCTGGTTTTTAAATCTATCCATGGAAATGCACCTACATATTTGTCCGAAATGCTCCCTGGGTACGTGCCTGGAAGAGCTCTTAGATCCTTGGGAACTGCTCTCTTAGGTCACATTCATACCAGAGAGCTTTGCTGCGATTAAAACGAATCCTGCTGCACATTTTCAGAAAGTGCACTTCGTTTGGCAGGTGTGAAGGCTCATTCGAATCGTAATGCGTATCAAAGAACCGCATTATACTCGAGCAAAAACGGGGGTTTCGCTTCGCTTCCAATCGCACTTTATTACGATTCGGTGCAGGTGTGAATGCAATCCGCAGTAAATAAAGGAAATGAAGCAAACAATGTGGCGGGTGAGGAGCTGAACACAGTTGGAGATGGAGAAGGCATATTTTATGCAGCGCAAAGATGTCCCGTTACCGTGGATAGACGTGGTCGAATGAGGAGACTGAAGCCCTGATCGAAATGAGGACGAGTACATTAATCAATTGCTTAAGAAAACACATAAATAGTATGTGTATTAGTATTAGTATTATAGCCTACAGAATATTCTGTCTGTCTGTGCGTGCCGTAAACATGGAGTGCTGTCACTGTGTGGGGACTAGTAGGCAGTAGGAACTTTCATCTCGATAAACTTGTAAACATTTTGCGCTGCCGTCAGTTATATCAGTGCGGCTCAGCGCTGTGCCTCCATGCCCAAAAGAACAGTGCGTGGCTGCGTGCGTAGTATAGTGAGACAGCGAGAGAGAGGGGGGGGGGGGGTCCAGTCCCAGATGGCACGACACATGCACGTTATGAGTATAATTTTATCACCATAGATCATTATTATTATCATTTCACTGTGTAGGCTAGTTTATGAATGGAACACATTGATAAAGGTCCCCCCTGCTGCGTTTCCAATTGCTGCGGATCATGACAGTGTGAAGGCAAACAGCAGCAAATTAAATATGCAAGAATCCCATTTCTCCGCCCATAGTCTACCGAAGTATTAGGTGAGAATGTGACCTTAGAGCCTGCCAGTTAACCTGCGGCTCTCTGAATCCACGGACATTTTTAAAAGAAACCTTAAGACATACCTTTTTAGCATTGCTTTTAATTGGCTCATATGATTATCCTTGTTTATGTTTATCTATAATGTTTTCTTTATTTTTCCTTCTTTGTTTTCTATCTCCTTTAATGTCTTTTTATATTTGTAAACTGTGAAGCACATTGAGTTGCACTTGCTGTATGAAATGTGCTATACAAATAAAGTTTTGATTGATTGATTGATTGATTGAACTGAATGGGAACGTTTTGGACTTCAGTTCTTCTACACTCTTTGCTGTACAGGGTCCCTGACCCCAAGATGGACCTCCAAACACAGTTTTGACTAGCAACGATATCCTCAAAACCACATTTCCAGATGGAGCTAAAGCTACCTGGGCGTGTGAGATTGGCCATCGAATGATTGGGGGCAAGCGGAACCAAACGTGCAACACTGGAACCTGCAATGCGAGAGGATAAGCTGTAGCTCAATTCCGGAACAGGACAATGGAAAAATAGAATATCCTAATGATGGTAATCAGTTTGGTGACGAGGCTGAGTTCATCTGCAATCCTGGACATAATTTGGTAGGTGGTCAAAAAAGTTGTGAAGCTGGGATGGCAGATTTGGAAGATGTGAAGTGGAGACATGTGAAAAGCCAGAGGACATTTTAAACGGCAAATACAGTCCAGTGACTGAGAATTATGTTTATGGAGATGTTGTCGCATACAAATGCAATAAGGATTACACACTCAATGGATCGAGTCTGATAGACGGTGAAGCTGATGGGCAGTTTCATCACCCATCACCCATCCCACCACCACCAATCGTGTGGATTGTTTTAGGGGTTAGTTTTGTCATCATCATCATCGGAGTGGTTGCCTATAAGTATAATAATGTGGCCATAAAAGATGAAGAGGGGGAGTTATAGCACTATGGCTCAAAGTGTCATATTTCTACTGACAACGGACCATTATAACATCCTATGACGTTCTAAACCAAGATGGAAGGATGTGGCTGGACCAGCCCTTGAATGTACAAGGCATGCTGCGGAAGGCTCTGGATGGACCTTGCAACCTCAAACCTTGCAACACAGTAATAATTAGTGCCATCATCTGCTTGTGCTGCAAGGGTGGCAAGCATTGATTGGCTGGCAGTTGTTTATATCTTCTGTGTACTTCAAAGTCCACTAATCAAAAGATGTTTCACTCCTACGCCCTGATTCAGCTTTCTGATGTGTGTCGGATCTGCTTCACTGCTGTTTTGCTAATCTGTAATTAGGAAGGAGGTCCTCCTGACTCGAGAATCCAACCAGCAGGTCCCAATCTGTACATTTTGGTACTGTAGATTAGAAAAAGTTATTTTTTGCCCCGTTTGCCCATACTTCAGATATAACATACAATGATAATTGGTTATTACTGATCATATTTGATATGTGGGAAAAATAAATAGATACCTTAAAAATCCAATTACCAGTAGATTAATTCCTGTTATGCACTACGTGGAGACACGTTTTTTGTCAGCTTTCAAACAAATCGTTGACAAACTCACTGATGCACCCATTCTTGGGTTGTAGGCCTACGCAGGCATAAAGAATTCCAATGTCCACAGGTAGAACTCATTATTGCTTTGCTTTAATAGAAATAAAGTGCATATGACATTCTGCTTTCTCTGTGCTGCTGGTAAAAAACGTGTCTCCACGTAGGTGCATAATTTCTCCAACACACCTGTCCATAATTATAGCCTAGGCCTGGGAGGCGTGCCCGTTTGTGCCCAAAACTATAATTCAATTAGCCAATAAATTCATTTAAATAATACTCTCAAAACTACTAAGGCTAAATAACGGAAATAAGAAAATACAAAAACAGTTAAATGGCTTCTACACCCCCTATGGGGATTATAATACAAATAAAAAAGTACACAAACCCGTGTACTTAGAGCCCTCTATCGATATTGACATCAGCCTTCATATCAGTGCTCTATTGGAGAAGTCAAATTATATTCATGCTTATGTGTGTTGCTTTTGTGATATATTCCCGTGTGTTAGTAGTAGTGTCACACACCGAAAATAGTTGATCTACAAGCTCATCAACCTTTGCGATGGGTTTGAGCTTGTAGATCGGCTATTTTTGACAACATATATGTGACTGAAGAGGTTAACTACACTATTATGATGATGCCGTTTCAGTTTGTTCCCCAACATTGTTCGATACTTGATGCACACAAACCTATTCTTGTTGAACTGGACAGCGAAGTCGGTCATATGTTGCAGTGCCTTATTGGTGAATGTCATGTCCATATACATGTGGCCTTGGCGGCGAGAGAAGGTCCCAGAGATTTCTAGCCCCTTGGCTTTGACTGCTGGCAGCCACACCTAGTGAAACGGACCAAAGAAATACTCTAGATATAAAAATCTATCTAGTGCCATATGACAACAGCGATTCTGATTGGATCGTGAATTTGCAAATGTACAACCACACTTTGCTTGTTTAACCACATGAACCCAAGTGTCCCCATACTACTACAACATGCATGTCATAACATAATTGATGAGCATTCGGCAGTCACAAATGGCAGATCTGCAAGCTCACAATGAAGAAAACATACATTGTGCAATATGTTTTAATATATGTGTTCTTATATTCTTAGTATTTTATGTCTTTTTTTTAAATGCACTGAGCTGGATTGCTACTCAATTTCGTTGTTTCGTACAATGATAATAAAGATATTCTGAATCGCAATACATGTTGTGAGCTTGTAGATGGGATATTTTTGGCAAAGAGATTTGATGTAGAGGGGGAAAAAGAAGGAGGCCGAATAGACCCCAGGGTCAAGGAACTATTAGTGTTCAGTGATTAAAACCCTTTTACAGCCTTGCGTAGCCAGACAACAATTCCACAATTTCCGAATGCTATATAGTCTGGAACTACACCTCAAAATATCTTTAGACTGTATATCTTTAGACTGTATATCTATATAATATTTTTTGACTGTATCATAGCTGTGTGAACTCACAGATTTAGGTGCCGCATAGCCTCCTGTGGTGATGGCCATGCCTGTGGAAAGCTCAAACAGATCGTTGAGACCGCTGCTGCTGGCTGCCGCTGCAGGTGCCGGCGTGGGAGAGGGTGCAAATGTGTTGGGGACAGACGAGGGGATGAAGTTCTGTCCCACCTGAATCAACAGACAACACACACTAAATGTCAGCGTTAAAAAGATACCTTCAATGTGCTTGACTGGCACACTAGCTACTCAAGACGATCTGAAAGAAATTGGATCATTCAATAAATAAATAAAAAACATTATTTTGCTAACAGCATTATTGACCACAGTCTGGTGACAGTGGTGAGCTACTGTACATTTCATAATGTGACTACTTTCACTTATCAGGCCGAGCTCCAATCCCATACTGACATGAATGACTTGCCTGCCAGGTGTGCACATGCACACCCCAATCAAAGGCCATGGAAGGCCAGAAGGTGAGGCATGCGTGACTGGAATGACACTACGGCTCCTAGGGTGGCTGTCTGTGGTGGGTTAAGTTAAAGGGTAGCGACTAAAAAGCATGCAGCATGCAGATAGGCGAGCAGGCGGCTAAACGAAAGGGCTCAACTTACTGCTGGACTTCCCCCAACACCTCCGCCCAGGTCTCCCCCGAGCTACAGGAGAGAGGGAGAAGAGAGAGGCGCCCATAGCCAGCGTCCACAACAAAAAGACAGGACAGATGGATAACAGACACAAAAGACAGACCACAAAAGCACCATTAGGAGTGACCCTCAACTCGACATGGGAAAACATCACCTCCACATATTGTTAAGACACAAGGATAAGAGTACAGATCTGTCCAAGCTGCTCCATCAACAAAAGCTGAATGTTAGTGGAAGACAATTAAAAATACTTTGGTGTGAGTGAGCTAGATGTCAAAGGATAAAAGTTTGTGAACGGTCAAAGGTCTGGGAAATGGCCAGAAAAATACTATCTGTTGTTATTTATTAGAAGTAATCCTAATAGAAACCAGATTTAAAAGATTTTACATTCTGCACCGATATATGTAGCCCAGGATTGTCCTAATCCTCCCGTAGAGAACCTCCATGTGCCCTTATCCCCCGACGCACAATATACTGTACATTGGAAAGTAAAGAAACACAAGTTAATGCAGTCAAACAGCTGATAAAATAAAAGGAATTGTGTTTGTATTAAAATGTACTTAGTAATGTGTTGTTCATGCATGGGAGCAGTAGGCTTTTGCGCCTTTCTTGTTGTGGTGTGCAAGCCAGAGGAAATCATGGATTTTAAGAGAAGAAGGACACATTTATGGGTCCCCTTAGTTTTTGTTTCCTACATTTGGTTAAAAATTATTATTACTTCAAAACATTTTCTAAAAACATTCCCAAGAAAGCAAAACTTTTCATGAATTAATAACAAAATCCAATGATCTTTTCAGTAATGTCATGAAGAAATTAAAGAAAAAACGAAGAAATTCCATAAATTAGAACAAATATTTAAGAAGTAGTGCAAATAGCTACAAGCTCACAACTTGGCACAAAGCGACATGTGAGCTTGTAGATCTGCTGTTTTCACAACTGACATTTGGAGTTGATACTGTACATTTGCACTGTGTCAAAATGCAGTGTGCACACCAGAATCTACTTGAGTTTTTTACAGGGGCATCGCGCCAGGCTCGCTCACAGCCATGATCTGCCCCTCAAACTGTTATTATGCATAGCGTGACCTCGAATGAATGTTTTATTAAGCTCTAAACATGGTCCTTTTATCTCAATCTGAGCCCTAAAATGCTTTAGATCGCGTGCGTGCGCATGCACAAGGAGTTTTTGGATATTCGATGACTACACAGTACACACCATGGGCGCCACCGGACGCCAACGATGGATGCTAAAAACGTTAAATAAAATACCGTATTGGGCCAAATATAAGACGACTCTGATTATAAGACGATACACCTTTGGCTTTATATTCAGACCAATAGGGTACTATTAATTCTGGATTAAACAAACCTGAGATTTATCGTGTTGGCAAAGGAGGTTGCAAGCACAAATCCAGAGAAATCTCGGGTCTAAACTAACTAATGATATACAGTTATACACTGACTTATATATACAGGTATATACTGAATATATACTCAATATTAAATTGTAATAATTACTCAAATCGCTATCGGACAAAGAAGGTTGATTGGGACATCCCTAGTGAACGTTAAAGGAGAATTCCATGCTAGAATGCTTTCTTACCTTTCTTTGTAGTTGTTACGTCCCCACCAAAGAGGTCCAGATGTTTTTTTGTGCAAAAACTCCTTATTGGCTATTTGCCCTCAATGAATTGCATTGCATTGAATGGGAATTGAATGGGGCTATGGGGTGTTATGCTAATTAGCTTATTTCCATCTAAATAAGTATAGTAAAGTGTGCCGCTTGGGATATTATTTACATTATGAAGAGAGGATATATACAAAGAAATTATAATTTTGAGCGATGGAAATAAGCGAATTAGCACAACACCCCATAGCCCCATTCAATTCACATTCAATTCAATGCAATTCATTTAGGGCTTATGGTAGGGGAAATAGCCAATAAGGAGCTTTTGCACAAAATAACACCTGGACCTCTTTGGTGGGGACGTAATAACTACAAAGAAAGGTAAGAAAGCCTTTTAGTATGGAATTCTCCTTTAATATGATGGATTGGAACATGATTCATTGGAACTTACTTTACGGAAATCAAACTCAACCATCTGCTGAGTAGTGACTTTTTAACATTTCCAAAAGAGAATAACAATAGAAACAGAATACTCTTTGAATATGTACGGGTTGTGGTTGTTACGGTACATAAGGACCAATTCTATTCTGTGTGTGTGGTGTGTGGTGTGTGTGTGTGTGTGTGTGTGTGTGTGTGTGTTACTGTCCACATGTGTGTGCGTGTGTTCCCATGGATTAAAGCGAAATAAAATAAAATAAAATATAAAACTGAAACAGTTAGTGCCATTCCCTAAACAATTACACTTCTGAGCATAGTCTGACCACTTGAAATGCTCTAATCTTAAAATAAGCAAAAGTAGTCTATTCTACAAGCTCTCAATGCGTCGCATCCAAATGACTCAGACTGAGAACTTTTTTTCAAATGTTTTATCCCACAATTTTGTAACACATTTTTTTCACCCAGTGTCAATTATCTAATGTAATCCTGGGCGCTACACTTCCTCTGCCAACCTGGGGGGGCAGCGGACTGACCTCATGCTTCCTTCTATGCATGAGGAGTCCAAGCTGCTTCTTTTCACCTGACAGGGGAGAGTTTCCCCGGCCAGACGTAGTGCGTGGAAGGAACACGTTATTCCGACCAGTTCCTTTCCCCTCCATCAGGCGCCCCGGCTGGCCAGGGGGAGGCAGTTTAGAGACCAGGATTGCGACTGAGAACTTGAATCCATGTGTTCCCTCCCCACTCACCAGACTGTCGAGGCCTCCTCCCAGCAGGTCGACGGCACCCATCTGCATGGAGGACTGCTGGGGCACGTTGACAGGGGGTCCCAGGTCCAGGTTGAGCAGGTCCCCCAGGAGGTCCCCCTGGCTGGGGATGACGCTGGGTTGCTCCATAGTGGGGGCGGCCGGCCCTGCGCTCACGGGACTCTCACCTGTGTCAATGCTGCCATGGGGAGAGAGAGATTATTTTTAAAGAGCATCTCTAAGTAGTTTCATTCATTTCCAAAACAGCAAAGAATAGCCCACCTATAATCTCACAACATGTCTCACTGCAATGTGTTGAGGGCGTGTAGATCTTCTAATTTCGCCATCTAAAATCCTAGAAGATACGTATCTAGTCTCATATAATGATATCAATATAATATCTACTGTATATTGCCCTGTCCCAGACCAGACAACAGGAACAGACACCCCAGATTATGGGCTCAGTTGCGGGCTGCGCACTGACACACATGCACATGTGCTGGGTTAATTAAGAAATCCAATTAATTTCACTGTACAACCATGTCATCCTAACTACCGATACTGCCCATCGTCAGTTGGAACCAGCCCTTTTCAAGATAACACCGTGCCCGTGCGTATGACCGGGCATTAGCAAACGGCTAACCAAATCCATCGTGGGACGATCACCGACCACCCGAGGCATGAATTATTTTACCGCAACTAGCAACGGGACCGCGATGGGCCGTCGCGTGTTTTCTTTTGAGTGACTAGTTCGATTAACTGCTGCACCCATAACTGGCATGATGAAAACAAAGCAGAATAACAGTGACCTGCTGTGCTGGATGGGGAGGTGCTTGCGGTGGATGCCGTGGCTGCCTTCCACGAAGGCGTTGGGGGGCTTGTGGTAGACGGAGGCCAGCGAGCCGATGTGGCAGATGAGCTCGTCCAGGAGCGTGGGCTCGATCAGGTCCGTCTCCTCTGAGATGAGCGGCTTCTCGGACAGCACCACCTCCTTGGCCGTCACCGGGTCGGTGGACAGCAGGCGCCAGTAGATGTAGCCCCTGTCGCGCAGGTCCGGGTTGTCGGAGTCCTGCGGAGGAGACGAAGAGAGCAGGCGCCAAAGGAGATGTTGTTTATATTTGAGTGGTGCAACCACTCCAAGGAACAGCAATGTCCGTGTTCAACCGTTCATGTGTTCATGTGTGTGACTATGAGCACCAGTACCAATGAGTACCAAAAGTGGTGCCGTTGTGCCAGAAACAGAGAGAGAGAGAGATAGTGCTGCACTCACTGTTGCCTGTTAATGAGAGAGAGGGGGGGATTTGCAACACTCAGTTCACACGGGTGTGATTTTTAAGTGGTGCAACCACTTCTACAACCAGCTTTCAATCCGTGTACCTGTTTGTTTGTGATGTAGGTACGTCAAATGAGCACGAGTGGTGTGCGCATGCGTGAAATTGGAACGACAGAAGTATGGGCGCACGCACCCGCGTGTGTGTAGTGCCGTGCATGTGCGCGTGCACCCGCACCCGTGTGTGGATGTTGTTGCTAGATAAATAGTGTCAATGCTAGCGAGCTAAAATATAGCCATCGTTGCTCTAGAAAGCACCAATGTTTCCATCTATACCACCGGATTATCAGCAAAAACCTCCGAAAATCGCGCTAATGGACCAAACCATGGAGAGCTCCGTAGATTAGGAGTTATTCAGCTTTTAGAGAGGGGAGTTGCGCCACTTGGTTCACACAGGTGTGATTTTTTATTATCATTCAGTTAATTTAGTTTATGACAGTGCACTCTATTAACATTGAATTGTGAAAAATATGTGCGGCGGCCATCGAATTTCAAAGCACTCATAATGCCTCGAATACAAATGTTAATTGAGAGCCCTCACAGGACTTCCTAGGAATGACAGATGACCGTCAAAGTGGCTGGCGCAATAGCATTTCCCTACCCGTTTGTAGGTGCAGGTGTATATGAATTTGTGTGTGTGTGTGTGTGTGTGTGTGTGTGTGTCACCTGAGTGGCAAGGCTGAGGACCTGCTGCACCAGTTCCTGGGTTTCAGACGGCTTCTTGAGGAACAGTTTGACGATGGCAGTGAGAAGTGTGAGCTGGACCTGAAAGTCACAAAGACCCATTCGCAACATACTTTATTGTCATGTACACTACACAGTATAGACTGTTTCCCAAACAGTGGGTCGGAATCCATTTGTGGGTCGCGGGCGCAATTGTATGGGTCCCTTTGGTTTTTGTTTCCTACGTTCGTTTTTAATTAACATTATTTCAAAAACGTAAAATGAATTGAAAACCCTCTTTTGGGTCACGGGCTAAAAAGTTTGGGAAGCCCTGGTATAGACAGTAGTCAAATTGCCCATAGAACTGAACCAGGTTGACACGCTGTGACTTGTTTGGTCACGTCCGTGGGTCTCACCTGGGTGCTCTCGTCATGGAAACCCTCCAGGAAGCTCTCCAGCAGCTCGTCTGCGTTGTCGATCCTCTCGGCGTACTCGCCCACGATCCATATCATGGCGGCACGCGCGTCCGGCTCGTCCAGGGAGTCCAGGTTCTCACAGAGCGTGGCGATGATGCTCTCGTATCTGAGGAAATGACAAGAGGCAGTCAGAGTCAGGCGGCCCCTGAAGCCCGCTCAGTGGTAATGCATGGAATGAAGATGTGACTGAAAATGTAATGTTTTAGGTCGCGAATACAAGTGGCCGAAATGAGTTTTCTTCGACGGGTGGCTGGCATCTCCCTTAGAGATAGGGTGAGAAATTCAGTCACGCGAGAGAGTAGAGAGTAGAGTCGCTACTTCTTCGCTTGGAAAGGAGCCAGCTTAGGTGATTCAGGCATCTGGTTAGGATGCCTCTCCGGCGTCTCCCTATCCTCGAGGCACGTCCCACTGGGAAGAGACCCCGGGGCAGA
Source organism: Protomyctophum bolini (assembly GCF_963924005.1). Taxonomy (NCBI): domain Eukaryota; kingdom Metazoa; phylum Chordata; class Actinopteri; order Myctophiformes; family Myctophidae; genus Protomyctophum; species Protomyctophum bolini. The sequence goes on along the minus strand of NC_137874.1, from coordinate 19,945,034 downwards.
CCAAGGCACAGTTGGAGGAATCACATCGACTCACTGGCCTTGGAATGCCTTGGAAGTTATAATATTGCTCTGGAGAGGGAAGTCTGGAGCTCTCTGGTGGAGCTGTTGCCCCGCGACCCAACTACGGATAAGCGGTTGAAGATTTTATCTTTTTTTACTAATTATTTCAAAAAAGAATTCTCCACCAAAAAAAATTATGAATGAACAGAAATCAAACATAAAGGTATGATCCTTCGAAACTAACAGCAGACCAGTTGTATTCTAGTGCTTGTTTGATCACTTAGTTCAAATACTTTCATTTTAAAATAACGAATGACCGAAAATAGCTCACTAATGACCGATAATAATGTCGATATGTTATTTTCGGTGTGCAGCATGCTTTCACAGAAGAAGCTTCTAGGGAATCCAAATGACTGAAATCAGTCGTGGCGACAGAACTTTAATCCATGAGTAATGTGTTGCATTCATTCTCGCACATTTACAAATTCCTAAGAACTTGTTCCGAGTCTATACAATCAAAAAGGATATCAAGGTGTGTCGGGCAGCTGTTCCACTTACTTGTTGGGGTACTTGCGGAAGATGTCCCTGATGACCACGATGGCCTCCTGGACCACATAGTTGACCTTGGTCTGAATCAGGTCCAGCAGCGTGCTCACACAGCGCTCGGCTGATTGCTGAGTTGGGTGGAAGACAAGTCGGAATGAAAATATCTATAACTATGGAATAGAGCAAAAATATAAATCTTGACTGAAAGTTTACTAATGATGTTTAGGTACTATGGTTCTTTGTCACTGCCGTTCCACATAACAGCCGACCAGTTGAAGAAATTTAGGCTTTAGTTTAAACCTTCGCTTTTATGACATTTCTGAGACAATTCATGTCTATGTCTGAATAAATAATAAATAATCCTAAAATAACTAAACCTAATCTTAAAATAACTAGAAATCGAAAATAGCAGATCTATAAACTCATAACATGTTGCAGCGTGATGTGTTGTGAGCTTATAGATCTGCTATTTTCAGTGAACGATATGCTTCCATAGAAGACATGCTGGCTTCTAAATGGAATCCAAATGACTGAAATCAGTCTTGGCGATTGAGAATTTGAATCCATGTAACTATCTTGAGTGCGGTACCTTGATTTTAAAGGTACACATTATTAATACACATTCCCAGCGGATCACGACTTTCCTGACTTAATTGATAAAGAGATCTTTCCCTGCGAATGACGACATTCCCGACTTTTGTTTTCATTGTTTAATCCACTGTTTATGATCACTTTCAAGAGATACATGGTTTCCAGCGGACACAGTAGGATATGTCACACGTTTGGATCACGTGACCGGAAAAACAATCAGTCACATGAGTTTCCCAGGGCTTCTGGGAAATTGAGGCGCAATGCAAAGTCTATGAGGGACAATGGCCGTGCCCGTGTGCCCCAATTCCCTCCGCAGTCAACGTGTTAATAATATACTATTCTGTAGGCTGTAGCCTGAATGTTGTGTGCTCTGTATATACTATATTTACAATTTAGGCATTTAGCAGACGCTCTTGATCCAGAGTGACTTACATTTAAGCAAAAACAAAAGCATGGCATACATCACATATATAAAAAGTAGTTACCATGAATCATGTATAAACTAAGAATGTAACAGTGGAGTATCTACGTCAACTATACTATATTATACAATATACATGTGTACTATAAAGTAGGCTTACCTCCACTTTGATGGCACAGCGCCCGATGGCTCTGACTGCCTTCCGCACAAAGTCCACATCCACTTCTGTGGCATACTCCTTCAGTTCAGCAAGCACCTGGAATATGGAGAGCACATAAAGCAATGCAGGTGGAGAGAAGTCATTTCAACGATGACCGAACTACACTGGGCAGAAACCTCCATCTCCATATTCCAATTACTGTATTTGTATATTAACGCACTACTTGATCATACTGCAAAACTGTAATACTAATAATTTGAATCCTAATAATTATTTTGGACATTAATGAATACCATATAGATATAAACAACGTGAACATTGCACTGTTCTGTGACATGTACACTCTGAGGCCCTCATTTATCAATCGTGCGTACGCCAAAATATGGGTGCACGCCGAAATTGCCGACATTTTTGACATTTACCATTTCCGGCAACGCTTGAAATTGAACGTGACAACGTTGAAAATCCACGTTTGCTCCTCAGCTGGCGTACGCATTTTTTTCTTTCTTACACAAGCGGAGCAGCCTTGTCTGAACTGCTGACACTGTCACAGGCATCTAAACATATGTTTTCACTCCTAAAATGTTAATATAAAACGGTATGTGTATGTAAAAAACAAAAGAGAGATTTCCAACTTTACAAGTAATTAAAATCGCGCAATTAAAAACAATATAACATGTTTACAATGTATTAGTTTGTGCTTAATCAAACACTTGTTATGCGAGCGCACTTGTGAGATGATTTTGGAGCGCATGCGGACGCGCGGTGATGCGGCATATGCGATTATGATATTATTATTTTTTTAAAGGCATGAATGGACTGCACGCCTTTATTTCCAAGTGACAATGACAAGCACAATACAGCTTGCCTATTTGTAGTAAGTACTAGCAGGCTATAGGCGTAAGGGGCTTAATCATTCACCATTTATAAGTGCTTAGACAGTTTTGACAGTTCAGATAAAAGCGAGATCATTTTCGGGGCTCGGGAGGACGGGACCGCGGCGTGCGTCGCCAACACATACCAGCGCAAGCGGCAAGCCTTCATCCATATGTTTATGATTCGTTCATCAATGATCAAATCACTACATAAACGTTGATTGTGAGCTGCCTTGACGACATGATAGCCTATCTCTCATGCAGGCATGTCACCCACAGGACTTTAATATCACAGCAGTGCGCAGTATCACGCCTTCGCCGTGCACTGCGCACGAATGGGTAAAATTAATATAGGCCAGCCTACAAAAACTAATTCCATTCATGGCGATGCGATGTCGATGTGTCATGTATATGCGTGCATGCGTGGACATGACAGCAAAGCAAGCGAGGTGAGAGGAAAACAGACAGGGTAGGCCTACAACTTTATTTAATTCATGCAGGTGTTCGTTCTTTATTTAACAAGACACCAGTGGGCTTGCAAGTTGCGTGTGCTTCTGCGTGTGTGTGTGTGTGTGTGTGTGTGTGTGTGTGTGTGTGTGTGTGTGAGAGAGGTGCGTGAGGCGGGCAAGGCACGGGAGAAACCTTTTTTCCATAGTAAAAACTTGTTTCCATGGTTCCCACAGGTCGTAATTCATGTGTTCAGTCGCAAAAACGAGGGCGAGGCTTGATTTCATAGGGCGTGCCAGATAGATTTCAGCCGTCACATTTATTAACGTGAGAACGAAATTAAGGAAGGATCAGCTGTTTGCGATCACTTTATAAATGCCGTGGCGACGTGGGTGTACTACGAAACCTGCACTCGAATCTGTGGCAGATTTTACACTCGATTGATAAATGAGGGCCTGAAAGTGTACAAATTGACACAAAAAGACCATGTGGTTCCATATACAGTATGTACGCTCCGAGTTAAATAAGTACTATGGATTTGATTAATTGTGTACTTGCAAACGGTACCTGGGCTATGTTAGCCTGTGAGGCCAGGCGTATCATAATGTCCAGCTTCTCCAGTTTGACATAGATGGGATCGTTGTACTTGACAAAGAACACCTTGATCTCCTGCTTCAGGATCTCAGGCCTACACAAGAGAGAAACAATATGACAATGTAATTTTACCCTCCAGTTATAGTAGTTGATAGAAACTGCACGGCATCTTCAGGGCAACTGTCTGAAGCACTGTTTCACAAACAGTGGGTCGGGGACCCATTTGTGTGTTGACACATTGTTATGGGTCCCCTTATTTTGTTTCCTACATTTAGTTTTTAATTACTATTATCTCAAAACATTCCCAAAAAAAACTAAACAAAAAGCTAAAGAAAATCCAATAATTGCTTTCCAGTAATGTCAAGAAGACATGAAAGAAAAATCTGAATTAGAACAAATAGATTTCTTCAGGAAAGTACTGAAAAGGCTTAAATGTTGTTGTAATGGCGTTCTGACCTCTTCTGGACGATGAGGTTGATGTTCCTCAGGGCCACGTACTGGACCTCTGGCTCTCCAGACAGCAGGGTGACCAGCGGCGGGGACAGCTTCTTCAGCAGGGTGTTGTAGTAGTCCGAGTCCTTGGGCAGCAGCTCCAGGAACTTCATCAGCACCTTGACCGCAGACAGCACCACCGCAGAGTTGGCGTGAGACAGCCGAGGGGTCACGCGCTCACAGATGCTTTTTGAGGAACGAACAACAACAACAAACGGGAAATCATTAACGATACATTTTCAAGCATCCGTCTCCATGACGGCGTTCTCCGTTCTTAACTTAAATGACAACAATAAATGATTCATGTTCAGACATGAAGTGATATTGGTGCACCCTAAAATGGTAGTTACAAATCCTCATCGATTGCTATGAGGGGATAACAGTGGATGATTTGGTACGATTGTTAGAGTTAATCCAGTGGTCTTAAAACTAATGGTGCTGGTCAGTTCAAAGTCAACCACAATAAATAAAATACTTTATAGAGGACATCAGTCCCCGTCTTTATCTTGTAGTGTGATGTAGTGGGCAGAAATCTACTGTGCACTCTCTCTCCTGAGAATGTCCGAGCCCCCACATTCTCAGAAGTACAATCCTTGATTTATTGCCTTGCATTTTATGAAATAACACTGTTCCAAGGTTTCTTAAGGAGAAGCAAAAAACAACAGATGTTTTGGCAAGGATAATAGTCCTCACAGGACAAGACAAGTCAGATTAAGGGACCCAGGGGACACACTGGGTACAGATGGCGTGACAAAAGGAATATAAAAAGCCATGTTTGAGTTGAGTTATTTTAGTAGTCTAGACCAAGTATTTAAAAATCAGGTGCTTAAGAAAGCCAAGTCCATTTGTACGGACAACTCCCATCCCCTCAGCTCTGAGTTCAAGCTGCTTCCCTCTGGCATTCACCTAAAAGTTCCAGGGGCCAAAAGCAACAGGTATAAGTTCTCTTTCGTGCCTGTAGCACTAGCTATCCAGGCTCTAAATGCCGATAGGAGGAGGTAACTTGTCACCTGACTCACTTTTGTGTTTCATGTTACCTGCCTGTGTTATGCCTTGCTGTAAACCAAATCGCCCCACGGGGACAAACAAATAAATGAACCTGAACCTGAACCTGATGGTGGAACTGAGAAGGAAGCACTATCCTGAAATCCGCCGAAAGCTCTGTGTCTGTCTGCTTAAACCTGCTTTGCTATGATGTCTTATATGCATGTTAAATAAATACTATACTAAGCTTCCTCGACGGGACTGGTCATTCTGCACCTTTAAGAGAATCCTTGAGTCATCGGATTTCTAACCACTACAGTGGCTTCTACATACGGTACCTGGTCGAATACCAACAAAGTCACCCTTTTACCAACTCGCGCCGGGCGTACAATCCGGCGAAACTGCTCAGCCTGGCAGTAACCTAAGTAATTTATGCTTAAACGGTTAAACCTAACCTTATTCCCAACCCTAAACACTAAACTTGGTAGCAGCCGGCTTTATGAAAGCAGTGACGCACAATGAATTAAGCAGCCCATAATAAAAAAGTGAAACATCCGACACTAACAAATCAGCAATTCTTAAACAGAGCCTGACACAGGCAGGCATTAATGACAGCAGCGAGACGAGCGCTTGCTGCGAGGCGCACGCATGGCTCGCGGACCAAAAGCGGACGCTTTTTGAGGAATGAAACGCAATAGAGTCTAGACTATCAGCGCAATCAGAGCTGTCTGGGAGAAATGCGAGGCTTAATAATTAATAAATGAATATACAAAACTATACAATTATTAATTATCACATTTCTATCTATAAGGACAAACCTTATTAGAAAAAATATTAATAGCATATGAAAGCCTTTTGAAATGTGTATAGGTTTGTGAATTGCAGGTGCTGCAAAATAAGTAATTACTAGGCTACCTCATGCCAGTCAGTTGCGCAAATATAGGTCAGATCAATTAGCAGAGCGGAGCAGCTTCTCACTCTGCAGCACAATGACCAATGACCAACCTAAAGTTTTTAAACATTATACCTTTGAGCCTCTCTTTCATCTTTAGGGTTGTAGTTGGACAGGCAGTCCAGGATGAAGATCTGGCCCCACTCCGTGCACTCGTTGAGGGCCGTCAACAACTTGTTGATATTCTGGGGGTTCAGGTCCAGGAGGTTGCTGTTAGGGTGGGATTCGCTGATCTCCGACAGGGCTGCCACAGCGTTGGCTACAACCTAGAGAGGATGGAAGCATGCACCAAGCGAAGTCAGTTAGATCCAATGTAATTGTTTGGGGGATAATTCATTGTTTGGGGGATAAATAAGAAAATACAGTCAGTGCCCTCCATTCTAAGGGCCGATTCATACTCCTATTTTAGAGCCGAATAAAAGTCAGTTCGGCTCTGTAGAGCCTACAATTTGACGTCATTTGAGGTTCGGGGGGGGGCAGGTACCGTCCTAAAGTCGGCTCTTCGGTGCTACTGAAAATTTTTGACGAGCCGAAATCATTTCGGCACTACAGCGCCGAAACAGCGGTAAAATAGGAGTATGAATCGGCCCTAAGTGTGGTCAGTTGGCATACAGCTTGACCAGGAATCTGGACAGACACACAGACAGCTAGGCCCTTTTTTAAACTAGCTCCTCGCCACTCGCCCTACACACTTCCACTCGGTTTGAGCATAGACATATAAATAATCGAGACGCAATGCAATGCAAGTGGATGGGAGGGGGATTCCAGTGCCGTCTCTATTATTTATATATCTATGCTCAAACCGAGTGGAAGTGTGTAGGGCGATTTTAATCACATGAATCATGATGAATCTAATGATATTTAGCTTGCACGATGCATAATACCGTAGGGCAGGCGGTAATATGTCAACATTGGCCCACAACTCACTATTCTTCACAAATACTTGAATTATTACAGTGAGACGCCGGTTAAATACTGAATCATTCCTTTTAATGTACTCGGAAGTCAGAAGTGTCCATCGTACTGCTTTATTATCTGAATAGGACAATCGGATCGGGATGTGATATCAGCAAATAGTATACAGTAAGTAAGCCTTGCCGAGCCATGAGGCCCATAGGGCAGGAGCCCATCTCCTGATTCTGTAGCGTGAGGCAGCTTGATGTACAAGTACACCCCCTGGACATGACGCTAGTAAATCACAGGGACTTACCCCCAATCCAACCGTTGATGCTGAGTGCCAAGCAGGGAGGCATTGCGTCCCATTTTCAGAGTCTTTGGTATGACCCGGCCGGGGATCGAACCCCGACCTCCCAGTCTCAGGGCGGACAAAGGCCACTGAGCTGGCAGATAGTATACTCCATATTAAAATGACTCGCATCGGGGAAACTGTTAAATACATAGCATCATCCATTCCTAGTACATACCATGGGGTTGGAGTCAGCAATGAGGTCTCTCAAAGAGTCCAGGAAGCCCTGGTCTTCCACCATCTGGGCATTGATGTCATGGAGTTTGGCCACGCACACAGCTGCTGTCTTCCTCACATACGGGTCCTCGTCCTTCAGACATTTCCTCAGAGGTTCACAGAGGTACTCTGTGATCTTATCCACTCGGATGCAACCCATGGTGCGCACGGCCAGAGCACGGATCAGGGGGTTGGGGTCCTCGCAGTCCTGCATATTGGCAGAGAGAGAGTTAGTGGAATAAAGCAAAATAAAATCTCATGACTGAAAGTTTATTAATGTTTAGGTATTATCGTTCTTTGTTGCTGCCGTTCCACATAACAGCCGACCAGTTGAAGAAATAACAGATTTGAGGCTTTGCTTTTATCACATTTCTGAGACCATTCATGTCTATGGGAGATGCTTCGAAGATCAGTTCAAATACTCTTAAAATAACTAAACCTAATCATAAAATAACTATTAAACTAACAATGAAAAATAGCCAATCTACATGCTCCCATAGAAGACATCCAAATGACTGAAATCAGTATTGACGACTGAGAAGTTGTCAGACAAATTAATTCACATTCTGGCTTGAAACGCAAACTATTTCAGAGCTCAACAAGCAGTCGGACACCAGTGCGGGGATCTTACCTTGACAAAGCTGTTGACTGCCATGATGGCCATATCAGGCTGGCTCTTGGCATAGTTCATTAAGTAAAGATAGACCAGCTTCTTCAACTCCAGGTTGTCTGTCTGCATGCAGTTCACCACATCCGGAAACAAGGAGCTGAGGGCAGAGGATGAGGTCTTAGTCAATGATCACTTAAAAAATATGTTACACTAACATAAACCACTGGGAAATTGAAATATGTGAATGTGCGAGTCTGAAGTGTTTCTCCCTACAGTACCTGACGTCCTTGCCCACGGTCATGGCTGCGATGACCTTCTTCACCGCCTCCTTCCTTTTCTCCTTCTTCTCATTGTTCAGTTCTGCCTTCAGCTCAAAGATCTCCCCTGGAGGAGGAACCCCAGTGTTAGTACAGCAGTAAGTAGTACCAGTAGAATATAGGCTACTAATATACCGTAAAATATTGTTCATGTGAACCAATCAGGAAAGGAGCATGCATAAAAAATAATACAAACTCTTACCACCCCCCAAAAGTTTATAAAATACTGAAATGAGAAAATCTAGAAGCTCACACAATCGGCTAGTCGGAAGCTTGTAGATCAGCGACAGCTATGTTTTCTATTTTTGCCTGACACCATTGTAGAACGAAGTATAAAATAGGGCTTATGTGGTGTCGATCAGAATCGATTTATAAAGAAAAGAATGACTTGAATGTATTATGCGTCGATTCATTCATATATAAAAATGAAGACAATTTGATTAATCAAAACATTTAATTGTCTATTACAGGAATAAAACTGGACTATACATTTCATGGACAATAAGTCTTAAGTCCAAAGTTGTAGAGTAGCACAATCCTGAAAGAGCCATCTTAAAATGTTCTCAAGTTCATCTGATTAGTGATCCAATTAGTATTGTCTCTATCCCTACACATCTACACATTTTCAGTGTGTATGTAAAACAAAAACACCAATGGCCATAAAGTGCATTTGCTTCACATTTGTCTTGGCTTGTGTAGGTGAAGATGTGATCAATCATTGACAATGTGTTGTACCACTGAGAATGTGACTTTTATACTTGTAATATCCTTCACCCTACCATCTAAGGAAAATGTGTAAAGTTTGCATAGTCCTGTCCAACATGATATTATAAATGCCTGGTGTGCACATGAGGTGCACACTCCGATTCACAGTCACAGTAAGGACTACAGGGATTTTCCCCCTGCAAATAGGTGAGAAATGGTTATTGCCTCGTTTGTAAATACAAAATATGGTTGCTTAGGGTGGAAAACTTGTATGATCAAAACCGTGGCATGAAATGAAAACAAAAAATAAAATAAAAATAAACACTATTTAGTCACAAGCTCTAGTCTAATGCATTGAATTGGTTAACCACTTTTAACATCCCTTTTTTGGGCACGTCATCATCGGTTATTTTCCCTATTTAAACAAAACAGGTTTTCCACTTGGATGTTGGGTAAACAGTTCTATTGTACCTGCTTTTGGCTTTGATGTGAAGTGGTTCTCTCATTATCACAGGTATGTTATAAATAGCCATGGCCCTGACTAACAAGTTGTGTGCCAGAAATGGCCGATCTACAAGCTGTGACATGGTGTGAGACATTGGTGCGCAACTAAGTACAATTCACCCCTAATATTTTACACCATGCTGTCCTTCTGTCCTCAGCGCTCACCTTTTTTATTTGTCGTGAAGTATTTGGAGTCAGTCATGACTGTGGACCTTCAAATCTGTTAAATAGAAATGTACATAATTAATACAGTATGGAAGACAAACCCTGTGCATTTAATAGAATAACTGAAATGTAGAGTATATAAAACTGATGATCTTCAACAGACTGCAGAATAACATGCACAGCATCCAAAACAAAACAAATCTCAATATAGGGCATCCATAAATCTAATATGGCATGAAACCTAGCCATTTGGTCATTCAATATCATGCAGCAAATTTGGTACATATTCAAATAGAAGCTGGAAGGCACCTTGTTGAGAATGAGATGACTGTGTTACAATACTAAAATTGTATTATGACTGGACATGCTCAGGCCAGCACCACAATACCAATCACAATACAATGCAAGTTGACCAATTATCAGTAATATTTGAACTGATTCACAAAAAATACCATGGTGGAAGATTAACGGTTACAAAAATCTGACAAGGGTGTTTATGTGGCATTACTGGATTAATAACTTATACTGCTATAACTAAGCAATCATTATGACATTGTAATTGTTACAAAAGACAATATATATTACAGGTACATCAAGGCACAAATGTTACAAAATCTAGACAAAGACATCCATTAATTTATTCTCAAATACTTTCTCTGCAGACTACAGTCAGTCAGACTTTATCGTTAATATTTCATTTACTTATTCTATGTTCTATACTGTAATATTTTGAGTATCAAGCAGCCTATACAAATTTAAAAGTGGAGGTTATATTTCCAGTCGACTTGGCTAGTGAAGGTACAGTACACTAAAGGGAATTCCTGCAGCCTTGCCTTAGACAAATTTTCATTTGACAGCCCGACCTATAATGGGTATGCAGTAGGGAGGGATGTCAATTATAGATTAATTCATTAATTGATAACCTTATCGATCGATTAACCGGTTAGTTAATAAGCGGCATTTTAAAAATATATATTAATTTCCCTCAATGTCTAACATAAACATCTACATTTTGCTGATATACAGAAAGAATACAAAAGGCATAATATATTCCCTAATCAAATGTTTATTTGACCATTTGAGATACAGGGCCAGGCAATGTATGAGGAATGGAATTAAATGAAAAGTGCAGCATATTTTCTGTCACATCACATGCACAAGCAGAGATGTTTCTGTGGCTACTAAGGTAGGGGGGACATTTTTTTAACCGGCTCACATGTGTGTTCCTCAGCCACGGGCAAAGACAGCACTACATTCCCAGAAAACCGTCCAATCATAGAACCGCAGACTTTTTAAATAATTGTTAACAGTTTAATTGAAGAATTTCTTAACAGCGATTAACTATGAAATAATAACATCCCTACTAGTATGCAGCTAGGAGTACCAAGACCTTAGGAGTAGGACATAATGCCAACAAGCATGGGACTGATTGTCTGTGGGGAAATTAATTACATTTAGATATAAGTTGTATTTGAGGTAGTTTATTATGATTATTATTCATTATTAAAACATAATGGCCAGACATGCCAAGTTGCCAACAAAACAGAAAGAGCATACACCCAAGGAATCAATTAATTATGAGTTATATACTGCGTTAGTACCAATTCTCAAAACAGATCCATTATAGCCAAAACCAAAGCCCATTTTCCATTACTGCTCGTCCTCCTCGTTCCTACATGCATTCAGACATTCAGTCATTACTTGACAAAAAGTAGCCTCAGAGCCTACATTTCTATCATTTTATCCCACGATTTTGCAACCCAGTTTTTTTCACCCAGTGCCAATTATCTAATGTAATCTTGGGCACTACACTTCCTCTGCCAACCTGGGGGGACTGACCTCATGCCTCCTTCCATGCATGAGGAGTCCAAGCTGCTTCTTTTCACCTGACAGGGGAGAATTTCCCTGGCCGGACGTAGCGTGTGGAAGGAGCACGTTATTCCGACCAGCTCCTTTCCCCTCCATCGGGCGCCCCGGCTGGCCAGGGGGAGGTCGTTTAGAGACCAGGATTACTGCATGTTTTTGTGGGGGTACCTACCCGAGGGGACACGGGGAGAACATGCAAACTCCACACAGAAAGGCCCTTTCGCCAACCCCACCTAGGGTATGGGCACTGATGACGCGGAGGAGAGAACATGCCTCCAACCCCCACAGCGTCCCCAGCTGGAATCAAACCCAGGACCTTCTAGCTGTGAGGCAACAGCACTACCGACTGTGCCACCGTGCCCCAAGAGCCTACATTTCAATAGGACATTTAATTCAGATTGTTCAAATTCAAATGTCACACCTGCACTATTACAGTATACCAGTAAGACGCGCAAACGCGGGAAGCGAACGCAGCTCGTACATATTTGGGTTTTTTAAAGATTTATTTAAGAAGTTATTTTTTTAAGTTAAGTTTTTTACTTAGCCATAACCATATAAGGAGTCCCCAAAGCAGCTATACGTCCAAATATGGAGTGTGTTGCATCAATCACAAACAAATCACTCAGCTCCATATATGGGCACAAAGGGGGGACACACGGACACACAGACAGACAGACAGACAGACAGACAGACAGACATGATCTAGTAGGTCTCATAGTAAGTGCTCAGTGCATTCGCAACTACAGATTTCTGTTTACTTCCATGCCATTACTGTTTTTCTATTATGAAAGGTTTGAAATGGTGCATTGTGCCCGGGATGAATGAATAACCAACAAGTGAATTGTAGATATAACGGTCTAATGATTACTGGGAACATTAACATATGAATGTACTTTAACCATGATCCATCATAGATATGCAAATGTCAGAAGAAATTGATAGTCTTGATCCAAGACTGACATGATGTAACATTAGCCTTAATGGTAGTTTGACAATATATTTGTACTACGTACTACATACAGTAGTACTACATACAATACGTAGTAGTTTAATAACTGATTTCACAATAAGTCCCCTGCCTGCCTTGATGAATGAATCATGTATCCAAGCACTCCATCCATCGCTGCTTTGGCAAGCGACGCGGATATTAGCTGACGCTAGCCTGCGGTAAAAAGCACCGGGTCGCACGGGTGTATTCATGGAATGAACCGGAGAAGAGCTATATAAACATGTTAAATAAAGACGATGCAGTCAATGATTGTGGCAACGACACCAATGTTATCCAGCGTTTATCAGCGGACCGTGCACTGCTCTGTGTCCTTGCGGGATAAATGTCACAGTATGATGCGCTGCTACTGTCTGTCAAGCAGCGGCCTCCTCCTGCCTTCACTTCAGATGCTGCTTGTTGGTTAACATTAGCCTGTCAGCTAACAGCACAGCGAAACACGGCCATTCACTGTGAATGGGTGGTGGTGGCGGCACATACTTACTTTGTTTATAGTCTCAACGCTAAACTGCCGCAGAAGGTGCCGGGAGTATGCCTTGGTCGACTGGTTTTCTCTGAGGGGAAATGTTGGTTATTTCGGACTTGACGTTTTGCCGCAAAAGGAGAACTGTAGAAAGATGGAGAACGGGAGAATTCCAAGGTCTACAATGATGGTGCGTTCGGGTTACCCTCGGAAATTCCGTTTTACTTCCTAGTCTCTTGTGCTGTTTCATGACGTGGTGTCGTGATCCCGCCGTCCGGTGGGCTGCCAGCCGTTGCCACACTATATGTGTAATTGATATTGGACTTTAAGTTATGAACGTTCATTTTCCTGCACAATTCCTACCGTGGTTAAATCACAGGAGTTGGTTTGAATAATGTTAGCTTCCTGACTTGAAGTGACTTCTCTTCTGCAACGTCGGACTCCTCGTAGTTCCTGATTTACCAGGGGACATAAACACACCATGTGTTGAGAGAGGCAGGGTGCTGCCCTAATAACTTGTTTTGATTGGTGGGTCACTCACTGTGTGGTGACTGCTGCTGCCATGGAATGGATGTGGGCACTGGGTACCCACCTTTTCCATGGATGTTATGTATTTACTATTTACTTATACCTCCTCAATTGGGCCCTTTTTAATGGATGTTAAGCTTTTCTCTCATAAGGTCCTGACTTAAAAACAAATCAAAAAAAAAAAAAAAAAAAACATATTTGAACTGGGGACGTCTAAGATAATCATATTTCACATTCCACTTTTTTTGAGAGGCGCTAGCCCCTTGCCCCTCCTATACACAGGTTTAATGTTTGTCTTTAGTTCAAAGTTTGTTTAGTAAACGCATTGACAATGAAGGAAAATGTACGCCATAATGTGTCGTTTACGTCATATTGTCTCTTTATTGTTAATGGCATTTAATGTTTGTGTTGGCACAGTTTGTTTTACATCACCATTACATCACCTAATTAGAATGAGTTAGAATTAATATATTAGCGCCCCTCACTTCACACGGGTGTGATTTTATAGTTTGTTGATTACTTTTGATGCCGTAATGGTCTTTTTTATTTTCTTCCTTCATTTTGTATACATTAAAAAGGTGTTAAAAGTCCATGAATTGTTAATAAAAAATAAATCATATGGGTAACTTGACCCACAGGTTGAGAACAGGGAATTCAAGAAATGTATGAATCAATAAAGTCTAATATAAATGTATAGGTGTTTTGGGGATAAGACTCTGCATATCAACAGGTATATGACCCAGTAGGCTATACAATACATGTTGATCAACATGACATAAATTATTAGCAATTGATCATGCAGGCTAGAAAACAGCAGATACTTTTCCATAATGATTTGCATGAACGTGCCAAAGCATTTGCAATTTGTTGAAAATAATGGGAAATTGGTTATGATGCACATGTATATAATATAGGTAAGGTAATACATTGACATTGAGGAAGAGTTCCCTGTAGCCAGCGGGAACCACGTATAGCATCCCTATTCTGGGGGGGAACATTCACCAAAAAATATTTTTGAGGGGTGCTAGCCCCATATATACAGGTTTAATGTTTGTTTTTCCTTAAATAGCAAGCTTTTGGTCAAAGACCTTCTTCAGACATGAAGCAATCAGTGAATGTGACAGTATATGTAGGTTCATGGTGTCATCCCTTGATTGATCAATGTGTCACACCTGTGCCACAACACACTACTGCACAAGCAAGCTTGTAGAAAGGTAGTATTTTCCCCTCTGGGGCAAATAAGTACATAGAGGTTAAGTGATTAGAAGAATGTAGGAAGGCTGCAGGCAGGGTGCTCACTGGGACAAGAAAAAGCTGAACATATCTAGTGTTCAGCATTTCTTACCTCCATGGTCTAATCATTAATTTATTTTTATTCAGGTGAAAAATACAAAAGATGACAGACGTTAGAAGGTTCATGGAGCATAGACAGATTTCAAAGTGTTATTCCCAAGCTGTTTGAAGCAATCAAGTGAAATTACATTGTTCCATTTTAAAACAATGTGTAGACAATTCCATGTGTGGACTGTGGGGGCATAATACTGAAAGGAAGCCTTACTCAGATAAATCATGTGTCAGTAAAACACATGTCAGTAAACTGAGATAATCAGGCAGTTTATTGAGCAAGGTTTGTAGATAAGAACATTGTACTGATGCTTCCTTTTAAAAACGAGTGATGGCCAAACTACGTATTCATAGACTACAGGGATGTGTGTGTGTGTGTGTGTGTGTGTGTGTGGTTGCTAGGGC
Source organism: Protomyctophum bolini (assembly GCF_963924005.1). Classification (NCBI taxonomy): domain Eukaryota; kingdom Metazoa; phylum Chordata; class Actinopteri; order Myctophiformes; family Myctophidae; genus Protomyctophum; species Protomyctophum bolini. The sequence continues at coordinate 19,929,597 of NC_137874.1, read as the reverse complement.
CACCAATGCAAAAGCTATGTTAAAATCTTCAAGATAAGACAACAGGGGACAAGTGAAAAAGAGGACAGAAAATCCATTTCTGTCCTCTTTTTCACTTGTCCCCTGTGTAAAAGACAAAAGCATGAATCAGCTTTGATTAATGAGAACATAATGATCACAAGGTGGGATATTAAAAAAGGTTGTATGTCAATCTGTTAGTGGCATACAGACCATTGATACAGGCTGAGGCTATCCAATGAACAGGAGGTTCAAGGTTCAGTAAACTTTAATCGTTTATAATTGTTTCATTTCCTTTGGCAGAATACAGTTGCTTACAGGATGCGGCAGAATACAGTTGCTTACAGGATGTGGCAGAATACAGTTGCTTCTTACTGGATGTGGTTTTCATGTTAAAACAGATTTGACCTAGATTTGGTATGTATTACACAGAATATACAAGATAACAAATCCAACACTTATTGCAGAACTAAAACAAGTGCACTTGTCTTTTCTGAAATCCAAGAGGAAAGAACTGGACAACATTTTGGTCATTAATCTCGTTTGGAATGTTATGACATGCTCTTACATTTCCTTTCTTGGGTAAGCCTACTCTTAATGCCACATGTGTCGTCATTGGCACTGAAGCTCGCAAACAAAACATGAAGGTTTCAAAGGTGAATTGATGAAGTTCACAAACATACATGAATAATAATACATGTAATAATACATGAAAAGCTGTGGTATATTGTCTACATCATGGTATAGGTGTTAAACACCAGTAACGCTATTTACTATTTTCTATAAATGTAGTTGAATTTTGGAGACCATCAGGGCATCCACCACTTTGGTCAGTAGGAATTTCTTAAACGTGTTTTGCTGTCACAATGTACAAGATCTGCCATGTTTAGTGTAACCTGCACATTTGCCTCAGTCATCAACCTTTTGATCGATACATAGCTAAATTAAATTAGATTATTATTTCATTGCAAAACTTGACTTTTCTGCCAAAATAAATTCAAATGCATAACATAACATCAAGTCATGATATACCATGACCTCTCATGTATTATTGCTTCTAAAACATGGTGGCTGGCGACTAGCAAAAAGCTTCACACACAATTGCAACTGAAAATGTTGTTGCTATTGCTAACCACAACCTAGAGCAGCAGGGGGTTATTCTATATGGGGAGTTCCAATTCAACTGTGCCATTAAGTGACTTCACAAAGCTCATATTCAAGTCAAACCCCATTTCTTTTTTGACCAAGCAGCTACAGTTTTTTATGTAACAATGTCACAGTAAACATATTTTAAGTCTTTAAGTCAACATGCTATTGGAATATTATAATCACTTTTCAGTGACTACATAAGCATACACATTGGCCAACAGGTTCCGGCATGAAGAAAACAACAAGACAAGATAAACCTGGAACAAAGTTGAGTTGTTTTGGATTGTGCCACTGCACTGGCAATGGCAAACCGACAGATAACCTGGTTAATGGCTAAAGGGGATGAGAAATCTTGGCAGTGGTTAGAGTGAAAACCAATATATTTTCATTTCTGCTGATGAGGGAATGACTATTCAAATACCTGCTGAAATATAAACCGATTACATACACACATACACATGCATATACCTATACCATGCTATGTATGGTCTCCTAGCGTACTGTGGATTGACTGTTCATATAACCAAACTACTGGAAATACAATGTCTATGTACATTTATATCTGTTAGTAGCTCATAAGAAATGCAAATCCCAGGCGGTCCAAGTGTGGAGGGCCAAGCAAGGAGGATCTCTGTTTTTGGTACTTTATTCCTAGTACCACCCAACATCAGCTATGCAGTGGCTGTACAATCCCCTACCAATGTTATTGTTTCCAATTGGATGAGGTCAAAACATTGCAAGATACATAAAACATAATGTCCATTCAATAGTTTTTGCTTCCAAATTTCACTGTAAAAAAAGAATAAGAACCTGGAGTTCCTGCAAGGTAAAAAAGGAAGTCCACTCTACATAGGAACTCAAAAGCTCACCAACTACTGTATATGGACAAGACACTCTAGACTGGTATTTCTGCTCTGCACACACATGCATGTATTTCTCTTATGACATGTAGCTGTCCAAAATGTTTAAGTGAAAAGATAGCAGATAATTTACCGTTTTCTATGTTCTTCCTAATTTAGCCATTGCCACCCCCTCCCATGTCTCTGTCTGCCAGTGCCCGTGCTGTCCTGGGTAGGTGTAGATACACATGGAGACACAAGCTGTTTCTTTTCACCTGCGCAGAGTGACGTTTCTTGTGCTCTCTCGCCCATCTGCTGAACAGGCAACTCAGTAAGAGTCACCAGTGCAGCAACAAGGACACAATCCCCCAATGGGCCATACGTATACCATCTATAAATGCACCAAGTCTCTGTACGCAAGTCTGTAATCCCCGTAACTTGAGCAACCTGTATCGCAGGGAAGGTGGAAGGCACGCTGCCACTCAAAGTAACTACTGGCCAATCACAGCACGTTATCAATTCAGAGGAGCATTATTGGCCAGAGAAAGCAAATGTTTACATTGTCTCCGATTGGCCTAGAGAACATCCCCTTCTGTGACTCACACGGAAGCTTGCCTTGATGCCTTCCCTGAAATGGCGCACAAGATACAGAAGCCCCAAAGCCAAAGGAGGCGTCTACCTTTCTATGTCTATGATCTAGAAAGGTAACCCTAACATGGAGAAAAACTTAGACTAAGCCAATTCTAAACACCAAAACCTCCCATTGAAAGAACACATCTCAGCCAAACAAACCCTAGTTCACACCCATGCATGCGAGTGACTACCGAATCATTTTCTGACAACAGTGGGCCAATCAAAGACAAAGAAAAAACAATAGGGAGCTGTTTAGCCTGGATGAGGACAGTGGCTACCTGTCCCAGTACAACAGCTGAACAAGGAAACGAGGAAGAGCACTACACCCCGACTAAACTGTGTCAAGAGTCAAGGGCACAGACTCGTTCTCCATCCAAATCTAAGGCAGACAGCCCGTTCTGGAACTGTATTGACATCTATGCCTAAAATGTGTCACTGGAAGAAACATTTCGTTCTCTTATGCATTTTATGCATCCACTGAATGACAATAGATATCTATCTGATCTATACTATGTGATATCAACCACATGTTATTGCATATCATAAAGGATGGACAATTCACCTCATGCTACAAAGTTTGTAGTTAGTTTTTTGTGTGTGAAATGGACAAAAAACAAGAGCGCTAACAGACTGAAAGACACCTTTCCACATTGTATGGCAGCTGCAGTATGATCTGGACCTGTAATGACTTGTTAAACCACTGGCACAAACTTGAACATACTGTATACAGTAAAAGCAGTCTTTGAAAATATGCTTGAGTCCCCCAACACAAGCACAGTATTTGACGCAAACTGTTTCAAGAAGGCAAACATTATAAATAAAAAATATTTTAAGGCTCCTGTTGGACAAGTATAAAAATGCTACATCTCTCTCTCTCGCTCTCTCTCAAAACAAAAAACAAGGATAAAGTGCTCCTCACTGATTGTGTAAACTTAGAGTCTGGCAAGCTCAATAACAACATTTTGGCTTGTCATAAAGACCTGAAAAGGGCCACGCCCAGACAGTGTGGTTTTAACAGTCTCACTCAGGTCTTCACCACAATAATACTAATTTAGTATTAACATGAATCCTAAACGACATAAAACTGTCCAAAGAATCATACATTCTGACCTCAATAAATTAGTGATTTCCAGCTTATTGACCCTCTCGACTGTAACATGATGAGCTCTGGAGTGCTCCGCTTGAGAGTCCAAGGAAGGCATTAGCAATGACAGGAACTGATCAAAAAAAAGGAGAGATGGCTTGATAAACATGGGATACAAAATCAGCTGGTCAGTCAGTTGCCCTCAGACGGCATGCAGGCCTCTCTCCTGACCGTCCAGCTGCACTTTGATCTTGTGCAGCTCCTCGATCTCCTGGTGGTGGCGATCCGTCTTGTGGCGCACCAGCGTGCGGTAGAAGTGGATGGTGAACACCACGAAGATCACGCCCACCGGCACCATGATAATGGTGGAGGCGAGCGCCGCCTGCCAGCCGGTGTGCTGCGGCGGGGCGGCAGTCGGCCGCGGCTGCTGCTGTTGCTGCTGCTGCTGCTGCTGCAGCATGCCAGAGTCCACCGGCAGGAACTTGATCCAGCAGAGGAGCACCACCTCGGCCAGGAACAGCAGGATGCCCAGGGCCGTGGAGAAGCCCCAGGCTAGCTCGATGTAGTGGTGCATGCGCTCGTGCGGCGACTCGCTGACTGAGTTGAGGTTGTGGATGTTGCTGACGGCCTCCACGTTGGGCAGGATGCACGTGCTGATGAGCAGGGCAAAGAGGTGCACGGCCACCAGCACGGTGGTGCACACACTGAAGGCGATGAGGAGCAGGCGGGGATAGGGATAGTTCATCTCCAGCTGCACCTCCACCATGGCCACCTGGCAACAGACAGCAGACCGACTGACATCAGCACTGTGGCGTGGCTGCACAGTACGGTACAAAATCCAGTGTTCATTTAACTAATTTAACTATTTGGTTTACTGTCAGGAGCTCACCATGCAACTAAGTAAGAACACAATACTGTTACAGCAGGCGTCTGCCTCTGCCACAATAAACAAGCCACAGTAGAGTCCCAGCGGGAGGCATACCGTTAGAGCATTCATGTCAACATTTATTTCCTGCCAAGGACCATTATGCTATTTATATCATAATGGCAGTGAGGGAACTGATTTTCCTGCCAAGGTCCAGTTCAGTTTCTCAATAAATTTCCTTCAAGCAAAACATGGTTTCAACAATTGCATTATTCCCATGAATAATAAACACCACTCACTGCCGTTATGTTTCTCTAAATTGCAGATGCATTTAATCTAACATAAACCCTATTCCATCTGAGGTCCAGTAATTTAATTTTGGCTGGACCACAACAGTGGGCCCAGGCCCCAGTCGTATAAATGCAAATGTTGCCAACTGACTGACTGTCTGACAGAGTTTCCCCATTGGCCATCATTGTCTTTCAAGATGAATCTGTGCACAACAGGTCGTCAATTATGACTTCATAAGTAATTTTAACAGTTACACCTGCAGGGGTCTTCAATTAGCTTATCCAAAAAATGTAATAGCATGCCAAGATCTGAATATTTTCATGCTCCTGGAAAGTATATCCTGGATAACTTAATCACTCGCCTCAGCCAAGTATGGCGGCTGTGGCCACAGCCTTCATCAGTCATTTCAAATTGCAAGCCCCTGTCATTTCATATATTATCCAGACCTACTTTCAACGTCTTTTATCAATAATAAAAATAATAATTGGTGCTCTTTGGGAGCATCAGTGGTAACAATTAATTCTCCTTAATCTTTTAAGTTGAGAATATCAGTGCTACCAAGATACATTTCAAGCCTTGCCAGGTGCAGAGCGCTGGTCCTGCTCACGACAGTGGTGAGTGCCGTTTACGTAGAACGAACACGCCATTGAGAGTAAACAGAGCATTACTCATGTGTTAACTAGAGTTTAACACAGCACTCGACTACTTTTTACTTTTACTCAAGTACAATGGGCTGTATGCACACATGCCATTTTGGAAAGAACTCGGGCCCCTTCCCTACTTCCTTCCTTCACAGGTGTTACTGATGATACTAATGAAGGCTGTGTTCCATTCTGGTCAGACAGAGTCAGGGTGCTGCTATTGTGCGTGTTGGTTCACTGGAAACACTTCACGGCCCAGTGGATTTAAAAGTGTCCAAATGGCCCTGTACGGGCATCAGATGTAACTCTGAGAGTGTACAAATCTGTCCATTTCTAGACTCTGATTTTACAGGTCCATTTGTACACTCAAAGTTATGAGGGTCCTGGAAATTAAAACGTTTGAGAACCACTGCACACTAAACGGAACAGAACCTTAATTAGTATCATCAGTAACTAACACCTGTGAAGGAAGTAGGGAAGCACCAGGAAGTAGGAAGTAATCCGATCGTTGTTTCCGCATGTCGGATAACCGTGAGCAACCCATTATGTGTAGCCACTCTTACTTGTAACAGAGCATTTCTATATTGCAGTATTTTCTGCTACTACTTTTTCCACCACTGATAGACAGTGACATAACGTGTCGTCGTGTCGTATGACCCACCATTGCAAAGCCAGAAAGGAGAGCCGATGTCCGGCTGGAGGCCTTCAGCTTGGCTCTGCTCAGGTAGAGCTTCCTCCAGGACAGGGCCTGGACAGAGTGGTGATTGGAGCTGACGAGCTCCAAGTAGCTACGACGGACCCAGTCCCGGTAGTCCATCCCGCCGCCATCCTGCATCCTCTCCGAGCATCCGCCGGGGGCTGGGGAGCCCATGGGCACATTTAGCTCACTGGACATGGAGACTAGTGGGGCATGTATGGTACTAGGGATAAGAGGACACTCGGTAAATGGTTTTATTTTATCCCATACGTCAGTGGTTCTCAAAGTGGGGTCTCTTGAGGGAGTTTCCAGGGGATCCTCAACCACTTTGTACTACTTTAACCTCACAACACGCTTTGAGAGCGCTTGTAGATCTGTCTGCTATTAGTATTTTCAAAGGTTCTGAAATTATTATTTTTTTAAGTACACCCCACGTCCCCACCAATGTTACCATGTAAAAGCTTTTATCGCAGTGATCATTATTGACTATTAATATCGTTTAATTTGTTATCATCATGTTATTTTGCTAACGTTGAAAGATAATCCTATCCCATAATAAAATAAAATAATACAAATCTGATTGACCTTTCTGACATCACATTATCTCCAGGTTTGTGGGACAGCAGCACTGTCAAAGCATCAATCAGGCTACATATCATGTGACTATTAAAACATAGAACCCAGTGCTGAGCCAATAGCTTATGTCACCAGGCATAGACTGCATTAGCCTAATAGAAAGACTCTAGACAGAAATACATGTATGGAAGTGAAAACTGCCGGTCGTCTGTATTACTGCTAACGCTGGTCGGTATAAATTTAGCTTGCTACCAAGTCATTAGTACTACAGGCTTGGGCTTCTAGTAGTCGGTACTCATCTTACTAACAGAAATACACGAGAGTAGTTTTTGGGAAGTCCTGCTGCACCGCGGAATACATTGTTACACCGGTATATGGCCTTATCTAATTATGTGACGCCAGAGGTCACTGTTTCGCAATTGAATCGAATTAACGGGTATTCCTCTTAGAGTACCGTATACTCAACACAACACACAAACAAGGGACAAAATTATTTTCGCTCCTATGCTACCAAAATGTGGAACGCCCTAACAGTCAATCCCTTGACTCCTTCAAAACTGCTCTCAAAGGGCACCTACGGACGGCTGCAATTCGAAACTGTTCCCCGTAAAATCTGAATCCCCCCCCCCCTTTTCCCCCTCACTGTATACGTTTCTTTTCCCTTTTTACCTCCTTTATGATGAATTCCTGTTCTGTTCTTTGACTATAGAAGTGTCTATTTATTTTGTACGTCTCTAAATGTTTCGATAAATTGAACATGGTGGACCCTCTTGTAAACAAGTGTAATGCTTGGGTCGTCCACTCACAGTTAACAGTCTTTGTATTGAGTTTGTGCTTGAAATGTACTGTAATTCTGCAAACTGCAAAACTAAATATTTCAATCAATCAAACCATGTTCAGTTTAACAGCAGCACTCTCTAGCGTCAAAGAAATTAAATAGGTCACCAAATTCGGCGCAACATAGGTACCGAGTCTAGCTGGCATTTCCCCGACAGAAAGCTCGTCATTATTCGCGTCTTAATTTATAGAGAGACGGTTGAGTTATAAAGCTACCATTAGCACGAACGCAAGTTCTGTAACGTAATTTGTCCCCAATCATCACCGGGAAGGCGGGAAGGCACGCGAACAGTGACATCAAAATAAATAAATAAACAAGACGTCCAGCGGACTGACTCACTTATTAAACTAATTAACACCACAGTGATGTAACCAAGAGTGTCTGACTGCAGGGCAGGATTTTAGTACGACTATTCACATGTGACATGTTGCATTATTTATCTTACCTTGACTGCAGAAAAAACACCCGTTCAATTGCATACAGAGGATTTGATTAAATGATTAAATTAAAGGCAGACAGAAGCCAACCAAAGCCGCGCAAGAGAACACGACTGCAACGTTGTTTGTGTTCGTCAACTTCCGCCTTATATATATTATGCGCCTCTTCTAGTTTTTCTTCTGTTGAGTTTTGCTGTGGGGGAGGGTGGGGGCTACGGTCGATGTATACTTCGTCGCACGTCGGTGTCGCGTCGAGCTTGGTGCGAAGCTACAAACCTATATCGCGTGGCGGATGCGACGCGCTGAGGGCTTGTTGGTCTGCTACTTGTATATATACTCTAAGGTCTGCTATTGTCTGCGCGCGGCACCGTCGTGCGACGGAGCATAAATTAAGCTTTATATGGTTGGTTGCAATCCATTAAAGTGTTGCATTACCAGTTACCACCATCTGCTGGAGCTGGATTGTGTACCTATGTCTATGGATTGTACTCTCACTAAGTTCATAATGGCTTCCTGAAAGAAGAAATACAGTAAATCTACCCAAATTCTTTGTGAAGAAATGCATTTGGTAATGTATAGCCAATGTGAAAATACCCCCCCCCCCCCATGGAAAATAGGGGGGGGGGTAGAATTTACAACTCTTGTTCTTCACGGGGGCGATAAAAATCACACCCGTGTGAAGTGAGGGGCGCTATATATACATATTTTATTTTATTATTACGTAAATTATCAGACAAAACAAACATTAAACTCTGTCCATGTCAATGGCGTTTGTTTAAAAAAAGATTTTGCAGAGGCTGCCTTTATTTTTTATCTGGGTTCCTTTTGGCTCCAGCAACCCACCCAAGTCTACTGGCAGATGAGCAGTGTTTTGGTCTGGTGGGACCGTGGGAGGAGGGGGTTATCATGCACAGGGGCCGTCGGGATCGGGAGCACACTGCCAGACTGGGTTACCAGCCAAGGTGCCTGGACCATTGAGCCATGGCACAGGCCCCGAAAATATACTTCTAATCAGTGTTTTCTTATTGGAAAAAATGTGTTGAAAATGATGAGCTATGATAAAAAGTTGTCAAAATGTCCCACCTACCTCAAAAACCCCTTTTTGATATATGGCTCTGGGCGAGATTGTGTTAAGGCAAATTCACTAAAATACATGAATAGACATGGAAGTCTGAAATTTGTCATGATCCTGACACAGACATAGGGGTAAGTAGAAGAATAGGATTTGGGGGGTTGCTCTTAAATATGACCCACATCATCCTCAAAAACAAAAAATATGGTTTCCGCTTCCGCTTGACTAATAGCAAAGATGGTTATTTTCCAACACATTATGGTGAATATCACTGCCTCTATATAAAACTTCCTAAACTTCAATTTGAGCCCAAGCCTTTCTATCTTGTAATTACTCTTTGTCGCCAAAATTCAGAACTGTACCTCAAATCCGTGAAAATTGTATAGTATCAGCTATACATTTGGAATGAATGAATAGCTGAGTTTGAACTGACTGGAATTAATGGAATATTGAACAGAATATTTCTTACATTTCTTTCTCACATTTCAAGGACCCTCATAACCCTTACGGGTCCATTTGGTTCCATTTTGTACATTCAGAGTTGCACAACCAGAAGGGGCCCTGGATATCCACAGCTTAATGGCCTTGTGGTCAGAGCATTCGCCCTGAGACTGGGAGGTCGGGGTTCGATCCCTGGCCGGGTCATACCAAAGCCTCAGGCCAGTACCTCCCTGCTTAGCACTCAGCATCAAGGGTTGGATTGAGGTAAGTCCCTGCTACATACTAGTGTCATGTCCAGGGGGTGTACTTAAGTTGTACATCAAGCTGCCTCATACTACAGAAACAGGAGATAGGCTCCTGCCCTATGGGCCTCATATGGCTCTGCAAGGCTTGCTTACATAACCCATAAGTCCATTTGGTTCCATTTTGTACACTCTAGAGTTACACACCCGTAGGCCCTGGATATCATCAACAGCTCAGTGGCCTTGTAGTTGGAGCGTCTGCCTTGAGACTGGATGGTTGGGGGTTCGAATCCCCAGCTGGTTATACCAAAGCGTTGCTCCTGCCCTATGGGCCACATGGTTTGGCTAGGCTCAGAATATAGAGCTATTTCAATTGTGAGTCTTCAGTGAAAGAGTGGTGGGGGCAGATGACTCGCCTTCCTCCATGCTACTCTGTTCATTTTTTCCAATAAGAAAAAGGTACAGGCGTCAGCCTCTCGCCCTCTCCACATGACAGCCCTCACTCAAATGAACCATCAACCATTCCCTTTATATAGTCTACTACAGACTCCACCCATGGCTAAGTAATAAAACCAACCCCAATGTACAGTATTAGCACTACAATCCCCCCAAGATGCTCCCCATAACTTAATCAGCTCTTCAGAATGTTACCAGCATACAATACAGCATAAAATACAATAAATGTGTATTGTTGAACATCATAAATACAATGTATGTGTATTGTTGAACATAGGCTGCTCTTTCACTGCATTGGTTTACATTTTCTCTAAAATAAGCTTATTTTCCACAAGCAACATTGTGAGCCTGGAAGATATCATGACTGATACAGAAAACTGAGTAAAGTAGGCATGATGGGGTACGAATAGACTGAAAACAAGCACATGTAGGCACATCTTCATCTACTTCAACAGTCAGTGACATCCTGTATTGGGCACATGGTGTCAGAAACACATGCTTCACAGTTTAATCACTTATTTTATACTTTGTCATTCAATGGTGTCCTGTGGTGATAATAGCCAATCTACAAGCTCACAGTGCATTATGCGTTGCATTTTAATTAATGTTATTGTTATATGATGTTATTATAAATGTTAATGTTAATGCCTATAACGATATGCCCAAAAGCAGGGATGCCAGGTTGGAAGTGGTTTAAGAGTGATTAAGTACTGTATTTGTTATATGATTACATTCAGATACTGGGATGAGGGTCAAGCCTTGTGCATGTTCCAAGATCCGCATTACCAGTGTCCCATTGGCAGTCAAGCTCCTTGACTGTGAAATCCATTATGTGGGAACAACCAGACAGGAATCTTCCCAACTGCAACCTTTTGTAGGAGAAGGGCACATCTGTGCAGTCAAATAGTTACTCTTTTGTCATACTTCACCACACTTGAGAAGATTCAACTTTGGGACAAAAGCACCAGAATCCACATAGAATTCTAAAGGCTTGTAATAGTGGGGGCTTGATTCATTCACAAGAAAGTACAGGTTGAAATCAGGTGAAATGTGTGTGGCATTTCTGTATCCTGTGTGGGTGTATATGAGTTCTTGTGGAGGGTGGGGCGATCATAATGCTAATGTGTGGATGGATGGGGTTTATAATTTGTATTTGTTTATCTGTTTATTTTAGCATATAAAACTATTGTAATTTGTATGTTTGCATATATTTCATTTTGTGTTTGTTTGTTTTCTTTTAACATGAAGCAGTGAATTCAATATGTGTGAAATTTGCTACTGATTTGACTTAAAAATCAAAAGTTCAGACTGTGTTCTTTTTTATTTAAATAACTTTTTATTGAAGTTTTACGTTTTCACATACATGAGTAGATTAATCATGAAAAGGTATAAATTATTATTAAGCACAATACAATAAAACAGACAAAAAAAAACTAAAAGCACAGAAACAAGACAAAACAAACAAACAAAAATAATAATAAAATGGCGAGCAGCACATACCGTACACAATACAGTCAGTATTCATTAAGAATATATATATATATATATATATATATATATATATATATATATATATATATACAAATATATACACACATACATACACAGGATAACACAACACACATGGGCATCAAAAGGCAAATTGCAATAGTACAGCTGGGGCTCTCCAATCCACTGAATCACTTCCTTTATAAATCACCGTAGATAGATCCCTGGGCAAATAATCGATCAGCGGCTGCCATATATTCATAAAGTTATCTTCTCTCTCTTTTAATTTGGCACTGAGCCTTTCCATTGGAAGTACTCTATAGACTGTGTTCTATTGATAGACATACCCGAGATTCTTGCTCTCAGCCACACTTTGAACATGGGTGTGGTTCGCCTTTCCTTGGGAATTTCCTTGAACGGAATTATCTTCCCATCAACACTTTTGACGAATGGCGCTGCAACCATTTGTCTCATACTGTATGTGTGAATGACTAGTATCCACTGCCTACAGTGCTATGGATTCCCTGTGTGGGAAAGCAGCTACAATGACTGAAGCGACAGTATCGTTTGTCTGGCTTCTTTTCCTCAGGCCTCGTCAAATTGTTTACACAAAGTGTAATGTGACCAATGGAGCGTAGAACCGGCTGCGTGATATACTGTCTACTGTGTCAGCAGACGCATTTGAATCCGTCTAAAATACTTTAAGGATGGCCTAGAGAGCATCCTGTGTACAGAATACACAATTCCGCTCTTTGTATTTGACATTCTGAAATGTCAGTCAAACTGAGGAATTATTGGCCAATGACATAATATTGCACAAAGTCCCCCTCCTTAAGGGCCATCCATCAGAATGCCCATGAGCTAGATGCAATACACTCAAATGTCATTACACTCACTGGCTTTTCTCTCTTTTTATCGTGGAGTGACCGTGTTAAACTAGACAAGCCTAGTTCAACACGGCCATGAAGTTAGGAACAATGGCTGGCAAAAACTGAAACCTGTTCTGTTCTGTTCTGTTCTGTTCTGTTCTGTTCTGTTCTGTTCTGTTCTGTTCTGTTCTGTTCTGTTCTGGGCAGTGGACTGGTGAACTGGCAGTTGAGTCATTCTTTAGAAAAGTAATCAAAACATCTAGATGCGAAGAACCTGATTATAACCTAGACATATTGCAGTAAAATATTATGGATATCTTATCTGTATTACTTGCACTGACTTTGACTGAGATGGTATCATCATCAAATTGTTGGACCACCTCCTTGAGTGGTTTGGCACAGGCTGGCAGCTGTGATCACATGCAGTTTTACAAATACAGACCAGATTAATAATGCAATGTGTAGGTGTCATAGATGTATGCATAGGCAACAGTAAGAATGGACAACTAAAACATTTACTGACACCATTGGGAAAACTAATCACAAAATTGGACCAAGTGAGCACATTCCTTAGCCCTGTCTTTTTTTTTATCTGTTAAGTGCTTGGATACTGTCTGTGCTACTTGATATGAAATGCCAAAACATTACAACAGGTTGTGTGGTATAATGAAGATGCATACCTATTCATGTTGTGTGTCACAAGGAAATGAGAAACCACCAAACCAGCACATCGCAGGTTGTTTGCACTAATGCACTCTGCATGAGCACACAATAGGCCTATGTTGTTGCAGGCTCCAGGATCAGGCAGAAATGATTCTCTGTTATTAAAGGCTAAAGGGGGTTGCTCAAGGCAAGGTTAGCATTTAACCCCCTGAGAGAATGGAGAGTATCACTCCTTTTCATTTTTTATTTTATCTATTAATTGTCATTTATATTTTTTACTTTTATTAGACTTTATTTCACAAGTACAATGGAAAGAGACAGAGTAGGGGAGTGACATATAGCACATAGCCTCTCTCTGTCCACTTGGCCAACAGTTTGAACCTGGACACCATCAGACTGTTGAATATGCGCTGAGCACCACCTGTCCCCAGCTCCTAGGCTGTCCTGACAACTTACTTTAATACTTTTTCTGTGTATAAGCCCGCAGGTCTACTACTCTACTGCCGCTGCACTGTCTGGAACTGCCACTTTCTTTTGTACCTGCACGCCCAATTAAGGAACTATGTTTCTATATCCGTTATTTTTCTAGTGTTCTTGGAATTATGCACCTTATGTATAAAACATGAACTATATCTGCTGCTAATTTAACTTACTCATTCCAATTCCAACTTTATTTTAACCATAGGCCTATGTATTTATTTATTGTATTCATATTAGGAATATTGAGACTCAAGTTCTCCCCCCCCCCCCGTCAGTCAGTGTGACTGGAAAATCTGCCTTAATATGGTTAGTCCTATTGGGTAAGAGAGGCCAAGGTTCCTCATCAGAGTTTGGGAGCAGCTCTGGGAGTCCAAAGTTCAATTTACACTTTGGGCGACAATTAAATGTCAAACATATAGCCAATAGCGTGGGTGGAGGAAATAATAATTAAAAAATCACACCCGTGTGAACCGAGTGGTGCAACTCCCCTCTCTCTCTCCCCCTCAAAGTACAGGTAAACATATAGTACAGGTAAAAATCTGAGAGAGACGGCTCGCCCCTCTTCACTTTTTGAAAAGGCAACAGTGCAGCACTGTCTCTCTCCCTCTGTTTCTGGAAAACAGCGCCCCCTACTGGTACTCATTATATGATGCTCATTAATTAACACATAGGACGGACATTGCTGTTCCTTGGAGTGGCACCACTCAAAAACAGTCCCGGCCAAGCAGGACCACTGTCCACTGCATCTTGAATAGTACGAATGGTCTCTCGTGCAGGAGAGCTAGACCTCGGTTCGAAATATATGTATGTATGAAATATTTCAGGTTTAATGTACAGCACAAAATTATACCTGACCTGCTCAAAATGTATTTTTATATTTTTCATTCTGGCTATTAGTATGCAAGGAAGTATACAAGGAAGCCTCAGTCACAAGTTGTTGTTCTTCCACTTCCAGCTCCACAAAACAAGTCTTGCTGCAATAATAAAACTATTCATCCAAACTGTCCTTTGGGGGCACCCTGTGGTATAAGGGTGTTATATCACTTATCACCAAGGAGACATACGTTTGATTGTATTTAGTTTGTGTGTCTGTGTGTGCGTGCGTGTGATAAATACATTAAGCAATTTGTTAAATGCACTGAGAATCAATTAAATGAAATTTAAAGCCTATAAAGTGGGACCAAAGATATGTCTGTTAAGAGTGGGAAACCTGCCCGTTCATTTTCAGGATTTAAATAAAGAAAATAGCAAAAGTAGCTCAAAACGCAGATGGAAGTAGATCTGCTATGATGAAGTAGGGCAGCAATTTCAACTGTAATATAGTTGATCTATTTGAAAAATATTCAGGTATTTAGTTCCATTGCATGTGCACAAGAAATATGACACTGATTGGTGAACACCCCCATCCATCACATCAGGATCAAAACCTTAAAAAAACCAAAAACAAACACCTTGATAAACATTATGCACAGTAAACAAAAATGTCAGTCCTCAGCTTTCTGCTGCCTTTATTTACAGTCATATATGAGAGATTCCATAGCTTGGAATGGTGCCTCCCCGCCCCCCCCCCCCCCCCTGAATTCTATACAGCTTTAGGAAATGATTACACGCCTTAACTTTTAAAGTCATTGGCCATCATGTAATGTTAAAACTTTGACTAGTCCAACCAGAAACTGAAAATTAGTAGCACACACACACACACACACGACCTCTTAAAAGCAAAGATGAAAAACTGAAACATAAGCAGTCCATTTGTGCCACACCAAATGTCATGGCACTCGTTGGGGAAAAAAAAAGTTCATTAACTCCAGAAAGAGGCATTTAGACAATTACATGATTGTTTGGTTGGGGAATGTACAACAAAATTGAGAGGAGTGTTGATGGTGAAACAGCATAATGGTTAGTTTCTAGACCCTTACAAATGTCCCTTTCTCTGTTTTTTTATATTTAAACATCTGGACTTGGTGTAATCCATACTGTCCAGACCGGCATAGGAACCCCGTTTTTGAACCCCTCCCGGAATGTGATCTGGTACACAAACACCCACCAGATGAGGGAAAACAATCAAAATTAGCAATTAATTTGAAATATATGAAATACTCAGCAAAAATGAAGATATACAACACTTCTGGTACACTCAGAAAACTGTCAATGATATTAAATCAAAAACTACTAGGATAGATGAGAAGGCTGAGCACATTCAATAAAAAAATCTAGTCATTGTGCAAACAAACCTACACTTAACTGACAGATGTGTTTATGTGAACAGAATCAAAGATACAATAAATTGAGTGACTGTGAAACTGCATTTGGTTAAAGGACCGGCAGGCATCACACAGTAAGGCAACTGAACATCCCACTTCCCTGCCTGAGAACTTGATGAAAACAGTCCTTAAAGACTTTCATCATCTCCTTTATTCTCAGAAAGTCAGGGAAAAAGACTGAGAATGAGTCTGATTAATGAGCAAATGGTGTTTTGGCAGTTTCCTCCAAAGTAACCATCCACAAGGTCATTAGAAAGATGGTCATCTAGAATCTAGATTACAGGATGGATATGATACTGAAACCAGAAAGTGTCACAATGCCAAGTACGATTATAATACCACTGTAGTGTAGTGAAAACTACACTGTGGGCAAATGGCACAAAAGTGGCAATATAACTAGCTCTTTGATTTGGATTTGTGTTTTGTATATTAATGCCACAAACAAACACTGTTGGTCCATATGGACCTTATATTTTGAAAAAGAAAGAAATATTTGAAAGGATTTGGAGCATCACTACAGCATTAGTAACAGATCATGCAGCTCTAGTGCGGCGTTGTCGTAAACTGACATTCAGACAGTTACAGGAGTGTTTACAGAGTCCCTCTCTGTCCAGTGTCCAGCTGAAGTGTTCTCCTTGAAGACAGTCTCCACTATTTTTGAACAGCCTATTCAACACTTTCAACCTGGCATCCCTATTTTTGGGCATGTCTTCGAGCGTAAATCTTGACAATTTGACAAAATAGCATAGCTACAAGCTCACACATCACGACACATTGAGCTTCTAGATTGGCTATTTTCATGTAACACTGTCGTACAACAAAGTATAAATAGGTCTCAAGTGGTTAAAGGTGAACCAAATGTAAGGCCAATGTTCGTTTATACCAGATTTATACTAGGTTGCGCGGTAGTGTCTCACACCAGAAATAACTATCTAAAAGCTCACTCATTTTCAATGCGAGACACGATTCAAAACAAAGTATAAATCAGGTTTTACTCTTTCAACTTCAGTAACAATGTAGATATTCAACACAGTGCACTCTTACATGACAGCCTAAAAGCTTAAAAAAGTGATCAAAAGTGAACTCTTACAGTGACAAGGGGACATGCAAGGCGCTGAAAGACAAATGAAAATGACAGGAAAACATCTATTTCACAGCCAACTCGGCTTATAAAGACTCAAAGGCAAAAAGGAGAGGAAAGCTTATGGGTTGAATCTGTGAGCCTCTTTACAACATGTAGACTCTCACTTCATGGACCGTGTCATTTGTAGCCCACAAGAGGTTTTGATGTGGCTTCCCGGTGGGTAAATTGTGACGCACCCTGGCAGGCAGTAACGTGAGCCCTAAGAGCGCTCTTTGAGCCGTGTTACAGAGAGCCTTCAAATCCGGAAGCTTTCTCCCTTCCCGTCGATGTGGCGCATGCGCAGGTACACGTCAGTACCGATGCCCTGCATGGACTGAACGGACAAGGAGCCACACAAGTACTCAGCGTACGCCCTGGAGGTTGGTAGCCCGAAGCCGAACCTACAGAAACACAAAGACACGAGAGTATTTAGAGCATTACATTAAACACTTGACCCCAACGGGTTTACGAAGTGAATTCAGTTTTTAGACATCCAACATTTAATGTATGGTAGACATGAATATCAAGGCTACTTGTATCATCGGAACATACTGTACACTACAGAATAACAAAGAATCTAAGAGGATGTGACCAAGTGGGAACATAAGAGATTTCATGTGTATTGTGTGGTGTGCTGTGAGACAATTTCAGATCTGTCTTGGCGTTTTGTGAGTGACAGCCACACATTATTTATGCAAGACCTTATCTATAAATTCCCAAAACCGCCGCCTGTGTTTGTGAAGATAACAGCTGGGGAATTCGCTCAGACTAATGAGAACCAGAAAAGCCAGGGATGTCAGTATCCGTCTGCTTGTTTGCAGGTCTGTGGACACACCAAATCTGGCTGTTTGGCCACTTCTGGTTTAGGCACTTACTAACCACCTGAATGGTCAACCTGACCCATCAGCTTCACATAATAGCAGTGCGTTGCGTAACATTTGTTCCGCTGTGCCAATATAAGTGGCAGCGTGTACAATAAAACTCCACTTGCTTATGATCTTGTACATTTACATGACATCAGGGAATCCTGCATCTCCATATTTAGTTGATTTTAGTATGTTAGTGGGTACACTGACAACAAGTATAACAAGCACAGAGTATTGCATATTGCGTAGAGGTAGGGCAATTTGCATGGTTCCCGACTTGCATAGATCCCAAGTAGGTCTGTTCCCATAATGGTTAATCTGGTAAACTGTCCTGGTCACTTGAATTCACATTGTTTTCTGCAGACCGGTTTAGTCTCAAGTGCTGGGTGGGTGTTTTGCAGAAACCAAATAGTGGAAGAGCCAATCAGCGTCTGGCAATCACAGGGCCCTGAGAGCAGACGCTGATTGGGTCTTCCACTTTCTGGTTTCTGCTAAAATCGCCTTAGGCCAGACCGGTCTGCAGAAGACACATGATGATGTGAATTCATGAGACTGGAAAAACTGTGGTAACGTGCACCATACTGCAGGGGTTTCCAAACTTTTTAGCTTGTGATCCAAAAGAGAAATTAGTGAGTGAAGATAGTGATTTAAATTAGTGAGTGAAGATAGTGATTAGCGCCCCGTTGTGAGCTTGTAGATCTTCCCCATACAGATATTTCCTATATTTCCCAATACAGAGCTTACAGAACATTTTATTTGGCATTAAAACTAAAAATGAATATTGTGCATGAATGGGAATACAGGTGTGCCTTCAGATTTTGACATGCCCTTTAGTCAGGGATCATGACTTGTGGTGGACATTTTGGTCAAAATAAAAAAATTGCCACAGAGTCAAACATACAAAATGAGTGTACAATATTAATACCAGAAACGCATAAAGAGCTAGCCCTAAATGACAATAACAGGTTTGTAACTGAGAGTTAAGAGGGTCCTTGTGTAGCAGAGTGGCTCAAGAGCCTCAGCCTGATGGTTATTAGCCTTTTACGAGTTCAAATCCCGAGCGTTACAATGGTGCTGTGACCCGGATCGGGTTTCCCTGTGGGAGGAGGTCAAAAAGGGAGGTGAGTGTAGCAGAGTGGATCAGAGCCACAGCATGATGGCCTCAAAAGTCTAATATCTCCCCCGGTCCATATCCCTTTGGTCTATTGGACTTTCACAAGGGAGACCCGAGTTCGAATCCCCGGTGTTACACTTGCAAATAAAACATTTGAGAACCACTAGCACTAGTTGGACTCCTAATACAACAGTGTTGTAGTAAATAAGCGTCATACATATTCTGAAGAAAACCTGGAGTCTTGACATTCAGTAATTGAGTCTTATGATCAAAATAAGAACATTATAATGATGTGTAAAAAAGATAATAAAAGTCCAAGTCTGGACACATTTAATGGACATGTTGATGACCCCTGCCTTTGTGTGACTTTGGCACCACAAACCACTGCACATAAACATTCAGCCACTAGATGTCGCACTAGTCCTTCTGCCTCCTCATATTTCATGGAGTGGAGTGAGATCAGTCAGACAGGGAGTTAAACTCCGCTTCCTCAGTTTAATAAAGTGATGACTCTTTCATGCTAGCGGGATGAATTCATTTTTTTTTTTTTGATTTACGTTATACTGTAAAAATGAGAAAAAGGCTGCACACATGTAGGCACGATGCTGTATATTTATTACCGGTATTATCCGGATAATAATATACAGCATCAGCCTTTTTCTCATTTTTTATTATTTACTGGTGAGGTGCTGGCCTAACCAGTACCTCACCAACACTGGTGTGTGCACTGTGCGCCCTTTCCGGTTTTGATTCAGGTTATACTACATTATGTTATTGGCTTGGGGAGGGGGGTACTTTTATTCTGCCTCATTCTAAAAGCTCTGTGGATGTTGTTGTTTTTTCTACCTAACATTTTTATCAATATCACTTTAAAATAATAAGATCCAGGATAGAGTCTTGAGGTCAGGGAGGCTAACAAACACATTAGGGTGATAAAAGAGAGAGCTACCCAACGAACTGAACGGCGATTTTAGTGTAGCTATCCTCATCCTTGTAGGAATCAAAATTGCTGTATTCCATGCAATGTCGACGACAACATGACAGGACAGCCAATAAAACCTTCAGGTTGTTCTTGTCAGCAGTGCTACAGTCAGAACAAATTAAAGTTTGGCTGCAACAAGAATTAATGTGGCCCCATGTGACATGTCGTAGCCAGAATCAGAATGCTGTATTTCACATAGGTAGGTAGTCTAGTATTTTTCAGTAAATGAAATTAAATCATGTGGAACTTGGGATCCCCCAGATTTTAGGTACAGCTGTGGCCTACTGGCAGTGTGCCGATCGGCCCAGCGTTTTTGCAAGATTAGCTCTAGACACAGACAGATACACAGACCCTCTCATAGACGGCTAGACCCTTGAAGAGCCATCATGTCATATAGTACAAGGTCTCAGGCCACTGGGGCCTTCGTCAAGTCTATAAAATGGTACCACATGGGAAAATGTGTGAATTCTCAACTTCCGAGTGTCATTCTCTTACCCGTGCATAGGACCAGACTGGGGCCCACTGTTGGTGATGTTATCGAAGAGGTTGCTCATACGGGGGTCCTGGTTGCTCTCCTCTGCTGTGCTGAAGTGATAATTCATCACCTTGTCTACTATATTGTGAGGGATGCCGCCACCACGGTCCGAAATCCTGGTGAGATTGAAGAGCGACGACAACATTATCTCAGGGGTTTTAACCTGGCCTGTAATAGACCTGCTGACTTAGTGAATTAGTTTTGTGTGCACTGTAGGATAGCTCTTCAGGAGTCTGAATGGAAAATATTAGATAATAATACCCGATATCCACCCGGTCAGTGTTTTATTATTATGGACAATTGGGTTCAGATTTGATTTGAGTCTGTTGATCATTATGAGTAATACCTGAGTGGATCCGGGAAGACCCTTGCTCAGCACTTATCAAGAGATAAAAGCATTAAGTGCTGCATGATGATTAGGCTGAGTCTGACCTAGGATCAGATTACTACAGCGTAAAAATAAGTGAGGAAAGAGATGAACTGCGCATGCATGTCAGGCTTCCAGCGGAGTTGGGACAGAGGACATACATTACTAGTCCATTAGGGTTTGGTTCCATCATGAGCCATTGAGACGAATAACCATATAAAGCCCAACCCCACACCGTCTGCGAACGCCTCCGTTATTTTCAATTAACCTATCCCACACCGGCAGAGCTGGCGCACGTTCACGCTTCGCCTGACGCTCCGATACGCCACTGTTCTATTTTCCATGCGTTGCCGCGCGGCAACGCCTGTGCCACGTCGCTGCGCACCCGCTTCACAGACGGTGTGTGTTGAAGTCAAAAAAATATTCTGACCCCTTCCCGAAAAGGGAATAATGTAATGTATAAATCCATGATTTATACATTATGGATAATTAGTATGGACATATATGGTTATTCGTCTCAACTGCTCATGAAAATGTTTAAGAAATTTGTTGGTAGAAAGTAAAACATTGAATCAGTTCTCTGAACTAATTTCACAGGTTCGGGTGCATCATTTTGGACCCATGAAGAGCTCTACTGTAGGATGTACATGCTACTTAACCACTTAGGCTCTATGCTTCATCGTACAATAAATAATTGAAAAGATTTAAAACTTTTTCTTTCTTTTTTTATGGAGGGATAGAGAGTAGGCTGACAAGAAATGGGGAGAGAGATGGGGGAGTGACATGCAGTAAAGGACGTCAGGATCGGGAGTCGAACTTGCGGCACACAGCCAGACTGGATTACCAGCCAAGATGCCTGGACCGCTGAGTGACGGCCCAGGCCAATTTTAAACTTTTTGACCTGCCACGAGTCTGTCATTAAATACCTTAGAAGTGCTACCCCACACTATCTCATTAGTACTTCTCTAATGGCTGCAGAGATTTATGGGATTGTAAGGTTATGTATGACCAATGACCACCAGAAACAACAGCCTGTTCAAAAGCTTTCAACCGTTTCTAACTTCTGAACTCAACTTATCCAAACAGAAGAGATAGCTAATCACTGGCCCTTTCCCTGCGAGTCAAACAATTTCAGCTCCCATGTTCTGATTTCGACTGGGATATGCTGTGTCAGGTTTCTTATTCAAGCGATTGTGGGAAATTAAATAGCTTCCTAACTGCCGTGGTGAAAGTAACCAAGTAGATTTAAGTACTGTACTTAAGTACAACTTTGAGGTATTTTTGTACCTTACTTGAGTATTTCTGATTTCCAATACTTTTAATTCTACTCTACTACATCGCAGGTCTAAATATTGTACTTTTACTCCACTAAATTTAATCGCAGGTCTAAATATTGTACTTTTACTCCAAAATAACCAATCTACAAGCTCACAATAAGTACATTTTTATTTTATACCAATACTTTTGTACTTTTTACTACATTTTTTGAATACCGGACTTTTACTATTTCTGCATTGGAGTATTGAAACTTTTACTTAAGGAAAACATTTAGGTAGTTTTTCCACCACTGCCTAACTGGTTGTGCTGGATGGACATTCAGCCACTCACCTAATGACGAAATCTGTGTCATTATTGGCGATGGTGACAACCACATCAGGCACGTTGTACGGAGTATCCAGGTGGCTCTCCATGGTGGCCCTGCAGGGACAAAATAGTAGATTGAAAGAGGAAACGGTCAACTCAGTATTACACAACAAAAGTATTTCAGCCTAAAGACTTTATTGC
The DNA here is from genome assembly GCF_963924005.1 of Protomyctophum bolini. Taxonomy (NCBI): domain Eukaryota; kingdom Metazoa; phylum Chordata; class Actinopteri; order Myctophiformes; family Myctophidae; genus Protomyctophum; species Protomyctophum bolini. The sequence goes on along the minus strand of NC_137874.1, from coordinate 19,906,803 downwards.
TATTAAAATGGCAGATAACAACCCAAGCTAAAGTGCTTGCATTTTCAATGCCAGTAAGGTTTTTTAAGGTTTCTGTCAACCAACCTATCGACTCCACATTGAAAACCTATGGACACATTTAGTAATTTTCAACTGCACACAGTGACAGAAACCTTAAAAAACCTTACTGGCATTGAAAATGCAAGCACTTTAGCTTGGGTTGTTATCTACCATTTTAAAACTACGATACTTGCATAAGAGATATACAAAAGGCAAAATGTAAACTTAGATGCCGCTAAATGTGGACCCTCGAGCATAAAGCAGATTCAAGGGATTTCCTGGTACGTTTAACCACTTAAACCCTACTTAATTGACAAGGTGTCTATACTTGTAGTCCCCTCCTACACCACCTCGACTACACCACCTCTAAATAGTCATCTAAAAACTCACATTGTAGGTCTTCTATTTTCGCAAAATGTTTGCCTATTATGACACGCCCAGAATATGGATAGTGGTATAGATACTAGATAGTTCATGTGGTAAATCGAGAGCTATTTAATACATAGGGGAATGTACAGTTAGTATAATGGCAATGTGGAAAACAGGAAATTTGAAGCTGCTGTGGTTGTGTGCTGTGTGGCTGAATGTTTCTTGGGGACATAAATGCTGCATCATGTGAACGTGTGGATGGATGGGGTTTCTATGTGTGCGTTGTTATGTGTGGGTGGGTGCGGTTACTATACTTTGTATACATATTATTTGGTGTCCTTAAAATCAAGAACATTTATTTTGTATGAAATATGCTTTATAAAGTGACTGTTTATTTATGTTTATGTTTTCTGTTGTTGATTGTTGATTTAATGAGCTAAATTACTGCAGCTTCCAATAAATACTGCTATCGAACATTTCAGAGAAGGCTTAACTAATAGACTAATTTATCATCTAATGAAAATCAAAGGACAAGAAGGTCACATAGTCTCTCTCAGATGTATAGGTATTTAGCAGACGCACAGTAAGCAAGAACATTTTTGTTACTGTAAGTACTGCTTCAGATTTTCAGCAATCTGATGCAAATATTGCAGTGTGTGTGTGTGTGTGTGTTGAATGATTGGTGAGGATGCAGTAGGTGGTGGTACAACAGGGTCTGAAAGTTGCAGCTCAGTATAGTAGCATATAGTCCATTGTATGTGCTGCATCCACAACATTCAGTATTATACTGCACAAGTCACGTTACAGTTACAGCCACTGTTGTGGCTTTTGTGACTTGTGTATAAGGTATATAATAGGTCCAGGACTACCCATTTAGATCGCTCTGTGTTGCAGTCAAATATGCCTTTTGCCACCTTGCTTTTAATTGTTCTGGCATTTCTATAATGTTCTTGCATTTTCTCACACTGTTGAGGAGGCTCAAAGCACAATAACCTGAAAGTTTAAAAACAGCTGTAGTGCTGTAGACATGACAACAACAAACCCGAAACCTTGGATAGAATGCAATCCACAGAGATTGAATCCCTCTCTATTATGCCCACCATAATGTGTTATGTAGACAATACATCCGAGCCACCAGTTTTCAAAACAGTGTCTATGCCTCTCTGTCAACCTTCTGCTCTCTGGTTTCAGCACAATGAATGGAGGGAATGTAGCTGAACTGAAGCCAGGAACTGGAGCCAAGAACAGTGTGTTCCCAGGCGGAATAATGAGGCACACAAAACCTCCACTGTCCGATCGAACGTGCTAACTGACCACCGCTCATCTTCCAAGTCAAAATTAGGAGCCTTTGTTCAACCAAAACCTTGCCCGATTCTCTTTGTAGCGCCTTATAGTAACACAGCCTCATATACGAGTGCAATTTCTCCTGGTCCAATCATGGAAGCTAATATCCATCACATCCGTGTATGTCAGACTCATCATAGCACTACTCCCACCTTTAGATACTGCTGCACATCACAGATCTACACTCGTTACCAGGCTTTCATTTTCGTCGGCGCAAAAAATGAAAGCCTGGATGAACGCATTGGCTGCTCTGGGCTAGAAGTGGGAGTCAACCTGACGATGACGTAGCGCTGCACTGGCGGGGAGAGGAGGGGCCGGGGGTGATTGACAGATCGGTGAAATCCAATCAGGGCATGCGCAAATCTCTGCCGCGACCTGCCCCTCTAGACAGAAACACATAGCTCAGACTACAGATCTAAGAACAGCAAGGCATCTCAGCAGTGGGTGGGGAAGAAGATTTGAGAGTTGCATCACCTCCATTCACTTCATTGGGCCAGTCCAATGGCGGCTTGGGAGATGCTGAATAGTGACAAAGCCCTGAACCTGAATGCACTGGAGTCTGTGAACGTTTGTCTCTATTTAGAGCTTACATGAACCACGTGACCGGCACAGTTTCTGCCCCCTCATTGACGCAACTCTCCAGCAGGCTCCGGTAGAGAGGAGAGACAGAAATTAGCTCCACATCAATCTAAACTAAACTAAAGCTTTCCATTCTGTCCTGTCGTAGGACATCCGGTTGTTATGGACCAATAGCATTTGTTTGAGGATAAAGCAATCGATACGGGATGCACAGTTTGCACACGCAGATTAGACACACCAACGGACCGACATGCTGAAACGGTCGGACATGTGCTGCTCTCAATGTGCTTTAAATAACTGGTTGCAGCTGGGATGAGAGCCTTGATTCAAGAGTATTGAGTAGTAGTATCAAGTGATAAAAGCTGCTGCAGATTATTTTAATTATGTAACAAACTTTTGTCATCCAGTAAAGTTTCTGCTCCTCATTTCACAAAAGGCTTGTTGCAAGGGTAATGGGTATAAAAACAAAGATGCACAGGCAGGACAAACAGCACGCATTACAGACTAGGCACACTGATGTTTTCATTACATTATAACAGATTGTGCTTAAGATATTTCCACAAACCCATAACAACCTGTAGTGCACTCAAACAGCTTGTGTCAAATATCTGCCAGTGACTGAATGCATTCTCATCCTGATTGAGATAGATGTGTCTTCTACCCGGTAACAGCCACTGTAAAGATGGGTTAGCTGCCAGCTACTATAATGTCCCACTGAGCCATTTTCCCATGACTAGGGCATGTTCTGAAACGTTGTGGCAGTGTTGTATGAATAAAGCCATCAGTCATACTGTCATGAAACATACAGTGGGCTTTCTGGGCCTGTTACATAATACAACTGTTGACCTACTTCTGCAGCATTGGTCTTGGAATGGTAAGCATTCATTCATGTAAGCATACTGTAAATAGTCTCACACAGCCTCAGTTCCCCTCCACAATTTAGTATATTAGCAACAATGGTTGTATTGTGCAACAATGTTGTCGTATTTGCTATTAAAAATATTCAAGTCACACCTGTGTGAAAGGTTTGCTCAAGTTTTGTCATTAGAAATTTGACAATGTCTCTTCTTAGACTTCGACTGCCTCGATTATGGGAGCGAGTCATACATATGAAGGTCACGGTGTGACTAGCATTTCACTGCAAACTGGACGTCAATCGTTTCACAATACTGAACCAATATTTGTGGAGGTGGCTGTATATGAAAATATATATGCCGTGTATATATAGAATGTTTATTTAAAAAAATAATGTTTTCTGTTGTAGTGAAATATACTTTCTAATTTCACACATTTGTAAAGTTGGTTGCCTTCTGTAACTGTCCAGGAACAACAGATGAACTTGTGCTGTGTGTGGCTGTCCACTGAACTGAAGATGAACTTGTGCTTGTATGGGACAGTTGATTAACCATCCACCATCCCTGCTACATAAACAAAGCAAGAAAGCAAAGCAAACATAAGCAGTGGTAGTGTTACCTCATGGAATTCTTGAGTAACTCAGGCAGAATGTAATCCAGAGGCAGGGTAATGAAGGGGAAGCGAGCGGCTACATGGCCGTTGATCCTCACCCTGGGGGAGTTTCCATACTGGTGCTCACACAGACGTCTGGTGGAGAGAAGGAATACACTTTGACTCATCATTCTGATAAAAATAAATAAAAAATAGCATATATATCGTTGCTGTCGGGTGGAAACCTTTTTGTATGAAAAAAAACATTAATATATATCTATAAATTTACCGGACGCTGTCTATTTCGCTTGGTCGCTGTCTTTCAGAATACTTCCTTAGCATAGAGCAAGACAGCTGCTCGCTTCATGCGCCTCCTCACAACGCCACGCTGCACGGACAGCCTCACATGCAGCCCTGTTCTCCACCCTCAACCTGCCCTGCATCACACACGCCAAACATTCTAACAATCAATTAATTTAATTAATTTGCGTCAAAAACAACTCATCTCTGCAGGCAGGCATCAGACCAGACCTATGCATCAGACCCACACGGGGGAAAAAAACTCAGACCCATACAACAGCTACTCTTGCGTCAGTCGACATAACTTTTTCTTTGGGGAAGCATCGCAGCCAACGCGGGGGTTGCGTGGCATAGGCACCTGAAAGCCAGCTCTGACAGTTGGACGGGGGCATGTTAATGTGAACACACGCGCTGTTTCGAGACCACACTGTCTGCCCCCTCCTCAACCACCTCCTTCGCCGTGCCATACACATGGGCTACATGCACGCTGAAAGCCTGGACAGACACTGACAATGACAGGTTACAGCCCTGCGCGCACCCAGCGTGGCACACAGCACACTCAACATCACGATCACAATGGAATGCTTATCTGTCGGGGACTCGGGGTGGCCAAATGGAGACGTTTTCTTAACCGCCTACAGTTAACACACAACAACAACAACAGGGTTTAAGTCCGCCCGGACGGGGAATTGCCTTGACAACAAAAATAGATACAGACAGATGCAATGACCAACACTGGCTCAATAGCTCAGGAACGACACATTCCAAAATCACACAAAACATCTCATTCTTAATTTGATTATATAACGAACAAACTACAACTTGCTTTTGATCTGTAAACAATCCCCCCCCCCCCCCCCCATCAGTAATGTGATCTAATGTGATCTATTAAATTGCATTACCCACACTGAACATCATTTGCTGTTCATATATTCAGAACGGGTAAGGGCTAGTTCTAAAAACATTTGAAAATAGATCTACAAGTTCACAACATGAAGCAATGTGACTAGTGATGCACCGAATAAGAAGAAATTCGGCCGCAGAAGAAATTCGGCAGAAAATGGCTAAAAATGCATTTTCGGCCTATTCGGTTTCGGCCCTAATAGGCAGAAAATATATCATCGAATAGTGTATGCAATTAATGCATTCAAAAGGGTACATGATGTGCACAATGGATTTTCATTTTCTTAATTTTTTTATAATGGGCTTTTTTGGCACATAATCAACACCTAGTGTAAACCCGGTGGCACTGAATGATTAATTTGCCAAAAAGCATAAAAAGTTTAAATATGGAGACGAGAAGTTTCTGCCCGACAGCAATGATATGCATTATTTCTAGAAAATTAGAAACTCCAAATCATGCAAGGTTTAACATTGGTTAGGAAGCCAGGGCGGGAACTGAACACAATCCTGCCATCACTGAGCATGAGGCTTAAGGGCAGTCCATACTCTCTCCGACCACCGAACTTTTCAACTACAACAACATGACGTCACTTGCAACTTCTGAAACACATTTCTCTGAATTTTTGTTCTGAAAGCTGCACTCCGAGATATTGTAACTCTCCGAACTCTACTTCGGAGAAAAAATGTAAGTCTGATCTTTCCGACGAAAAGTCCGGTGGTCGGAGAGAGTATGGACTGCCCTTAAGTCTAGACAGAGAAAAGAGACAATGCTACTGTTGGGCCTGGCTGGCACCTAAACAAACATGAATGACTAGCCTTTCAATGACTGAGGGCCAGATGAAGTTTTTTGTATTTTCTCACTCGTATCTCTAACTTTATAAAGACCAAATATTAAAAAAGATAGGACAATGAGAGAACCCCACCCAATATGTAGGTCTATTTTAAGGCTTGGGTTTAGGGTTACAATTAGGGATGTCCCGATCACATTTTTTGCTCCTGATCTGATTCCGATCATTTCATTTTTCCAGATCCGATATTTATATTGTATAGAACACGTTTATGCCATATCACAATAGTACAATATCCCATATCACAGATAATTTCCAGTCTAATATCATGATATGGATATAATATTGATACTAGGGATGTCCGCATCACATTTATTGGCTCCCGATCCAATTCCGATCATTTGAAAATGACGTGATCGGCCCTGATTTCTGATCACCCGATCCGATCGGGACAACCATAGTTACAATGTTGGCTACTGTATGTTAATGGTTAAGGTTAGGGAACAAATCAAATGTCAATGCAAGATCAACGCATATTACAATGATGCAAACCTTTGTTATTTAGCTAACTGGGAATAATATACCGCTAAGTCAAAACATTGTCCATCATCTTTGTCTGTTGTTTCTGTACTCCGTAGTGATTCCATTCCATTCAATTGCATTGAATGGTGAAAATCGTCTCAAAATGACTTTTGGCACATAGCTGGATGCAAACAAAGCTGATTCTGACAATATACAGTACATTATATGAAAATATAAAATAGTCTTGGTAAGTAATATGGGGAAAATAAAGTAAACATCCTCAATGAGATTCAGTTGTCTCAATACAAAGGTCATTGTGAAATGTACAGTGCGATATATATATGCGGTGTAATAAAAGTATGCAAACAGCTTGAGCAACAGGATGCCACCAACCTGAACTTTGTCTTGGAAGCTAAAGGCCATTTTGACCCCACAAGGACATTTGATAAGATGGAACTGAAAAAGTATGGGAACAATAGCCGGTAACTAGGTACTGAAATACAACAACGTCTAAAAACGTATCAGCTTATCTGAAAATAAACAGAGGCCAATGAGAGCAAGGAGAGAAGAGAGCAGTCATAGTGGCGGTAAGGTCGTCTAAAGATAACAAACACTACTCACCTAGCGAAGTCCACCCATTTCTCTATGATCTTCTTCGGAGAGAGACGCCTGCAGATGATCCCCACGAAATCCGGCTAAAATTAATAAATGAGTGAATGAATGAAAAAGCACTGTCACCAAGAAGGAAGTTGGAAAAAGAAATATATCATTCAAGGGTTTTGTAATGGGTGAGAGACATGACTGCTACAAACAAAAGGAAATTATGATGTTCAATAGTCAGCACTTTTATTAACATTGTTAACCACTCTAACCCTGGTATCTCATAATAATATTGATAAATGAGAAAGAGGAAGATTGTGTATTGGCCGAGGTGCAAGACAAGCAGCAGTATCACAAATGGAAGTAGAGTCTGCACACTGGAAATACTGAAAAAAAGCTCTGCTGTATTTTATTTGTGTCAACGTTTCGATCAGAATCAAATCGAATAGCCTGCATCCTTAGACTCACCAGGCAAAGGACGCAATCATGTCACCCTCCGGGGGTCCTGGGATGCATTACTAGACTCAGTACTGTACTTTAACGTCGTTGAAGTAGGACTCATAAAATGTCCCTGGACCACCCCTGGGCCCATTATATTGAAAACCTATTTACATCAGTGTACATGGCAGTGTACATGTCGCGTCCTGATTAAGATCTGATCTGATCGAAACGTAAACTTCTAAAGAAAACCATTGAGTTCAACACAAAACTTAAACAGACATACATTGTCCTCGTGGAGGGCTAGGTGGTGTGTGGCCAACATGCGGATGCCCAGACGAGAGCAGAGGGTGGTGTCCAGGAAGTTGCGGATCATCATCTCGTCCTGGGATGTCAGGAGAACAAAAAGCTGGTATCTGCTTGCGCTTTGATCTGGTTTACCTAGCTAACTACCGGTAACTGTTTACTAAATATCAAAAAGGAACAGACTCACACTTGCAATTAATTGCTATATTCATCAATTAATCTGTCAAACCTTTTATATAATTTGATCACCTTGACTTAATATGTTGTCAAAAATATAAGACAAGCATTTACATTTTGGTTGGAGAGTTGCTTAATATGTTGTCAAAATATAACCCCAGCATTTACATTCTGGCTGGAAAGTTGCGAGCACTGTGATATTAGAAAAAGTTCTACTGTAATATGTGTCCGATAAGTATGTTAACATATCATGCAGTCTCTACCTGGATGTGTTTGCGAGACTCCCTGAAGCCTTCAGCCAGCAGTGTCACCACATCTTTATGGTCATCTAGTAGCTGCTGAACCAGTTTACAGAAACGAGTCTCCATCTCTTGTTCTGTGATCTGTTAAATGTGACCAAAGCAAATGGTTTCAATTCAAGGTATTGTATGCTCTTGTCCTTTCACCTAAAATATTTCAAACTCCAATTTCAGCCTGACTACCAATGCATCAATGATTGTCTTCTAAATCTAAATCACTCATTCTGAAAGTAAACCAAATTTGTTTACAGTCGGTTCACAATCACACACATCATTCTTTTGCTTTGGGTAGGTGTAGAAAGAAAGTCTATGTCCCCCATACATCAGAGAGAACATACCCCCAGACCCCATACATCAGAGAGAACATACCCCCAGACCCCATACATCAGAGAACATAAAACTCCAACAAGCCCCAGTTTGGTGACATACAAGGTTTCCACCCAACAGCGAAGACATGCATGGTAAGTACACGCTCCCGGTTAGATACTACATTACAGCTTTAGGCCCTCATTTATCAACCGTGCGTACGCCAAAATATGGGTGCACGCCGAAATTACCGACATTTTTGACATTTACCATTTCCGCCAAAGCTTGAAATTGAACGTGACAACGTTCAATTTCCACGTTTGCTCCTCAGCTGGCGTACGCATGTTTTTCTGTCGCAGAACGGCGGAGCAGCATTGTTTGACCAGCTGAGAGGCTGCCAAAGGCATCGAAACATATGTATTCACTCCTAAAATGTTAATATAAAACTGTATGTATATGGGCTTGGGCTACATGTAAAAAAAGAAAAAGAAAAAGGAATGGACCTACAAGATGTGTCTTTGTGTCATATTAAATTTATAGGAGCTTTCCAACTTTACAATTAAAATCGCACTTGATTTAAGCCATTTAAACAGTGTTTTGCATGAGCGCATACATGTGAGGATTTGGGCTGTCTGCTGGAATATTTCCATGACGTTGGAAAGTATAGCCTATAGTGCAGTGCTGCCTGCAGCTGCGGAGAGTCCCAACATGCATGGGTAGCCTATATACTGTAGCCTAATCTACAGTAGGCCGATGTCTTTCTGGAGTTACATGTGCAATCTCCTCCTCGTTTAATAAACCTGACCCGTCGCTCGAATGCCAAATGTACCGCCAGCGCAAGTGGGAACCGCATCGGAGATGTAGGCTACCCAGCCAGCCCACCACCACCACTCCTCCAGTGCCAGCCACATGGGCTACGGTTTTAGCTGCACATTCATATATTGACAGTTGAGTTGAGTTGACAGCCTATCCACTGCAGCGACTAGCGACTGTGAGGCAATCTAAATAGACTGTCGAACGTGCATGGTCAGTTGATCACGGTGTCACGGACAGACAGACAGGCAGACAGGACAGGATCAGGATCGAGGAGCAGCACCTATGCAAAACAGCAGCGTGTGTGTGTGTGTGTGTGCGCGCGCGCGCGCGCCTATTTGTTATTTAATTCATGGTTCACAGGTTCAGGTTTTCGTTCACTAATAGATCTTGTTGTATATTAAATTAAAAATACTTTAATAATTTAATATAACTGTACAACTAACAACACACAGTGACAGTTGCTTGCAAATTGCGATATGTGCGTCAGCGTGCGTGCGGGGGGGGGTGAGGCGGGCAACAAGGGGGAAGCGAAGCGAGAGGAGAAACAGACCTACAGCTTTATTTAATTAATGCAGGTTTATTTATTTAAGATACAACAAGTTGCAAGTTGCGTGTGCGTGCGTGCGTCTGTGTGCATGAGAGAGCTAGGCTATCATGTCGGCAGTCACCTACAGGACTTTAATATCACAGCAGTGCGCAGTCTTCGCCGTGCACTGCGCACGAATGGGTAAAATTAATATAGGCCAGCCTAATTCCATTCATGGCGATGCGATGTCGATGTGTCATGTATAATTGTATATGCGTGCATGCGTGGACATGACAGCAAGGCAAGCGAGGTGAGAGGGAAATAGACAGGGTAGGCCTACAACTTTATTTAATTCATGCAGGTGTTCGTTCTTTATTTATTTAACAAGACACCAGTTAGTTCGGCTTGCAAGTTGCGTGTGCGTCTGTTTGTGTGTGTGTGTGTGTGTGTGTGTGTGTGTGTGTGTGTGTGTGTGTGTGTGTGTGTGTCGAGAGGGGGGTGTGGGCAGCAAGGCACGGGAGAAACGTATTTTTTCCTGTAACCCTGGTTACCAAACTTACCAGCCGTCGTATTGTGATTGTTCATGTCGCAAAAACGAGGGCGAGGCTTGATTTCATAGGGCGTGCCAGATAGATTTCAGCCGTCACATTTATTAACGTCAGGACGAAATTAAGGAAGGATCAGCTGTTTGCGATCACTTTATAAATGCCGTGGCGACGTGGGTGTACTACGAAACCTGCACTCGAATCTGTGGCAGATTTTACACTCTATTGATAAATGAGGGCCTTAGTCTTTAGTGAAGGGAAGAGAGTCCGCACACAGGTTTGCTCCAAGGTGTTTGCTTTTTATTCAATACACCATAAATATGACACAACGTTTCGGCCGTGAACGGCCTTCATCAGGTGATAATCGGCAGTATATGTGACAACTCCCTTTTAAACCCAGTCGTCACATCACGTGACTGATGACGACTGCAAGGGCAGGTGATTCACTAACACCAATAAGTGACATGACAATAAATATAACTTTAGTCTTTAGTCAGTGGCAGTGTCTCAGGAGGAAGTGCTTGGAAGGTTCACGGTTCAAGCCCCGGTTCGCATTGGGTAAGTAATGAAGTGTCTTTCTATCAACCGTTTGAAAAGGAATCATGTCCTCACACAAGTACACAGTGATGGCATGTGTTAGTCCTAAACAAGATGTTGGTCCAAAACAAGCTCCATTGGTCAGCAAAGCATGACACTATGATCATCACAATCCATACTGTAGGGCAGTGGTTCTCAAAGTGGGGTCCAGGGAACCGCAGGGGTCCTTGGGTGGGTTCCAGGGGGTCCCCAGCAAAATCATTGATAGTTAACCGATTGGACCCTTGTGGGTCAGTAACTCTTGAGTGTACAAATGGAACAAAACTCTGAGTTTAAGTAACGTGAGAATGTTACAGTATAGATTGGGGGTCCCATTTAAAATAGTATCAAGAAATGGGGATCTGTGGTCTAATCTCAAGTTCAGCTTCTACTCACAGTGACCTATGGCTTACTTTGCATGTCACAGCTCATCAGAGTTCTGTGAAAGCATGCAGTAACACTTTAGTCCTGACTAAGGCGCTGTCACATACAGGGCAGTCTGTCAACTCCTAAAGTTACATACGGGACAGAGCTGTGAGCGGTTATAAATAAGACAGTCAGCAGAGGGGTAAATACACTTGAACTTGGAAAAGCATTTCCTCTTTTTGTGCAACATGTAGTGTATGTGTGCCGCAGTCACTCACCGAAGGGAACTCACTCAACTTGTGGTATGCTCGGATGTACAGCTCATGCTTAAAGAAACAAAACCAAAAAGAGTTTAAGTTAGAAATTAGAATTCCATCTGTAGGCTTCCTCCAAGTCCCAACGGTATGCGAGTGCACCCCACCACATTCCTAGAAGGGCCCCCATAGTGAGGCCCCTTGCACAACTGTTCAAAATTGTGTCTTCCAGGAAAACTAAGCTTCATGTATGTTGTTTGTCTGAGATAGAAAAACAGAGGACATCCTGATTTGGAAGCTTTAAAAAACAAGTTTTGTTATTATATCAAACATGTTCAAATGATTTGATTTGACATTTTAACAAAATGTAATTGATGTTGATGTTGTTATCAGTAATTGAAAATGCTGATAACAGAATCAGTGTGAAGCGTATGTTATTCTTGACGTAACAAAATACATGTCCTTCACATTGGTGATTATGTTAGAACTAGTGCCACGAGGAGGAAACGTGGCATCGATCCAAGACTACAGACGGATTATTGTGAGGTTAGGAATCTAGGTGAAAGTTCATCCAGTACACAACACCTTTGCATGTGTGCTAAATGAGGTTACACATGTAACCTGAGGGCTGCGGGACAGTAGGAAACAAAGACTGAACGTTAACAATCAACATTGTACAGTGTTGACAAAAAAAACCAAGAAAAAAACAGATTAGCTGAAAACAATATTATAAGCCCCTAATTACAATGTTTCTTGTAAAAATTAAGTAAGAATTCTCTGACACTTTAGAAGGGGAAAATGCATAATGATAAGAAATAACCATTAGTCAACAGTTGATAACTTATCGCAGCTTGATGCAAATGGGCGATGGATATCCAGGTGCTAACTAAGCACAATTTCTGGTGGTCAGAGAGAATGAATTGAGCAGCTAGCTGCAGCCATTGTTATGTTTTTCCCCCCAAGTTGATGTCCACTAAAACTGTCAGCAGCACTCCTATTCTATAGCATCAGCTTCATGATTTATTATTTATTTAAGAGAGGCACTATATTCTAGTTTATTGGACTCACCACTTGTAGGATGGTGGGATTACAACCGATGATGAAGGGCAGATTTCGGAAGCCCTTGATACGGTGAGCGATACGCACAGGTAGCTCCTTATGAAGGTACTTGGCACTGCTCTGGAATTAAAACACACATACAGTACAGGGGGAAGAGTGAGGAAAGGCCTAAGATACAGTAAAATCCCAGTGCTAAATTAACACTAAGGATTTCAGTGTGTAGATACTAAGTAACTTGGCATACTACTAAGCATATTGCGCTAGCAATATTCCACACATCGGCCCAAGTCTACAGACTACACACAGCACATTTACACATGCTCCCCAGGTGTGGCCTTTCTGCTTTGTTGTTGCTTAGAGAGTGAGACAGGAAAGATTGGTAGAGAATGTGTCGAGACGTGACACAGGCTCATTTCAAACCCAGAGGGTCATGATTCAAATCTGTACACACTATTGCAGAATGAGCTGTGATTCTGTTGCAACACAAAATCTTAACTCCTCCGATTAAAATTTTTAAGGAACTAGTTTGAAAATGTATACAAAATCTATTTTAGGGTGAAGTTGCTAATCATATAAAAATCACGCAACACAGACAAAAGCTCTTAACTGCTATTAGATTACTTGATCTGGTGCAGTAGACCTGGTTGCACTTTTGCCTAGCACGAGAATGGATGGAGGAATTTGGTCTGAGCATTTACCAGGACATGGTGTCCATCTGGAGACTTCCCAGCATACAGTAGGGTGGCTGGAGTCAACCGCACTGAAGCCTGAAATGAGAGAAACAACGAAAATAGATGTTAAAATGTACAATCCTCAAGCTTTATGGCCGCTGTGTAGTGTGTCCCTCTCCCAACTACGGGTGGGCGATATTGTGATAAATATTGTTGAGACGATACAATGTCTCCACGATATGATATATATTGTGATACAGTGAATGCATATTCAATGATTTGCTGTTCTATACATTAATTTATACTTCTGTAGAACGACTGTTAAGTAACTTGAAAAATAACCATAAAACCTGCATGAAAAAAAAATCGTATTACGGATTGAAAAAATATTGTGATATTATATTTTTCCATATCGCCCAATTGCAGTGATATCCTAAAGATGGCACATCTAGTATTACATTTGGTGCATCGTCTCCTTCAAATAACTTTAATGACATTGTCGACCAGCAAATGTCCTACCGGAAGCAAATCGGCTTGTTATTGGTTGTCAGTGGGGTAGGAAAGGGAGGGCTCAACTGTGTTCATTTGGACTGCACGCAAGTGGTCTTGCTATACACACAGAGACGAGAAAGTTGCGTCTACGAACTTTCCCACTCTGGAAGGTGGTTTCAAAATTAGCCGGTTAAGTCCCCCTAAATGCCGTCTCCGTGTGGCAAAAAGGGCAGATCGGCTAAATACTTTCCCAGGTAACTCCTCGTATACGTCCTCGTCTGTACACCACCTGAACCTAACCTTAACCCTAAAGCATTGAACTCCAGTAACCTCAGAGGTGACTAGATTAAGCCAGACTCAATCTAAATATAAGATTTAGAAACTTTTAGTGTTTCTAGTAAGACTAAATCATAATTGCCCAGACTCTTCTTCAACAAAGATGGCGAAAGCAAACATTCTTTGTTCTGTACTTATACAATAGTATGGTACAAAACACTGAAGTCCTTAAACCAAAAACCTAACCTTTTTTGACAGGTGTCAATATTCATTCAAATAAGTCCCAGATGGTAGCTTTAATATACAAGAACAAAACACTTGTTCTAAAGCCAAGCATTAGCTCATATTACACAAAATACAGATCAGCCTATCAAAGTTAACAGTCTTTTGAGTTTTCAAAGTTTAACAGTCTTGACTCTTGAGGCATTACCAGGCCTCATGGAAATGTCCTTCAGGTATATTTAGTTAGCAAGGGCACATAACAGAGCAACATACAAAGCCTTCTTCCGCATACAACATGCCAACTAAATAAAAGTGCCTGTAGGACATTACCGAGAGCTGGTGATCCCTCTCGTTGATAGCGTTAACCACAAAGTTAAACCGGGATCATCCAGGGGTTTGTAATATTGACCCACTCTATTTTCCCCTCTACCCCAAATCACTTTGCCGAAAACAGCTGATCTACAAGCTCACGTGTCGGAATGAAACAGAGCTTGTAGATCTGCAATTTTTGACATGTGGAGGAGAATTTGGATGCTACTGCTCATGTTGGTCCGCTCTTCTTTTCCCTCTACCCCAAATCACTTTTTTTTATCTGCAAGCTCACTTATAAATCTGCTATTTTCAAAGAATGTTCACAGCTAGAATATGGATGCTAGGGTTTATGAGGTAAAAGCAAACTCAAGTCAGTAAAGGTTATCCAATCTAAAAGGCAACGGTTTTATTACTGGGTGGGCAGTAATAAAACCTAATAATTCCTTCTCCAAACACATCCCTTTATGAGCAGCAAGGTTCAGCCAAATATCTCACTTCATAATCAAAGACTGACTGTAGCCCTGGTCCGACTCCAGACCAGGGCTAGACTGACTCCATCATAAAGAAAAACACTATGCATTTTAAGTAAATGATTCTACCTATACTAACACTATAATAAGACCTTCAGCCTAAACCATTGTGCAACAGCACAACACAAGCATGGCTAGCCGCAATTTGCATTAACACTGGATTTTTTAATAATGGGTTGGAGTTGGAAGCGCTCATTGGCAGTCACTGAACAGTCCTGCGTAGTGCCTGCGTACCACCCGTTTCATATTTGCACATAATGCAGGCAGCAGCGATACGTTAATTAAAACGAGCGCTTCCAAACTCCAATTACTTCAAAAAGAATTACCTGCACTGAATTTCTTGACAGAAAGTACCTCATAACATGTCTATGGCAGATTTTTATGAAACAAACACTTTGCAGATTGAAAGAGGATAATTCAAGCTTGCCCTACAGCTGCAAATGAATGTTGGCGAGTTCAACGTAGTTTAATACAAGCAATGTTGGGTATAGCAACTCTAGATTCATCCCATTATTAAAAACAAATCTAGTGTTGCAAATTCATACATTCATTCATGAATGAGAATGTGAAATTGTATAGCCTAGTACAAATGACATGTATGCTACCTAATTTGGGTTGTGGTGTGTGTACATTTGTAATCAACCCGGATGCCTTGACAGGTGAGTAGTTTATCCTACATCCACACCGCTGTGGGTCAGTCAGTCAGTCAAGTGTCCTCAAATTGTCCTCATTACAAGTCAGCTTGTCACGGAAAGTGCTTGACATTGGGTCAGGATTAGCCAACGATTTTGACTCTCGTATAATGCATTTTATCGATTCTGAAGTTTTAAAATGTCATAATCGATTAAATACAGTATTATACAGTTGCCACTGTTCCTTGCACAACCTCCTCATGCGAAGTCCTGGGAGAAGTCCTACAAATCAACAACCACTGTCAGAATGACATTAAAAAAAAACCTTTAACCCACTGTCTGACATTGTCAGGGCCGATGCCATGGAATAATAGCAGAGTTAACAGTTAACGCAGTAAGTTACCGTTACACGGTATTGTGGTGTAATAAACGCTGTAGGCCTGTCCGCATACTAGTATCTGACGTTAGGGGCTGGCACCCCAAGGTGATTTGGTGGTTGTAGTAATAGAGTACAGTTGAGTTCCACATTCAATATGACACCAGCACGCCCGACCATTTAGCTTAGCCACCTCGCCATGCTAGCGACAGTCAGGCCACTGTGCCAGGCAGGCAGTTGCCCAGCTGACCCCCGGAGGGGTGGGGGAAGATGGGGAAGCTAATGGCCTAAGATTTAGACTCTCGTAGATGTATTTGATCGATCCTGACCATGAAAATGTCAGAATCGATCAAATACATCTAAGAGAGTCTAAATCGGCTAGGGAAGCTAATAAATCCCATCATCATTTATTCATCAAATTGTAACTCTTGAGAAATTGAGAATGCACCAAATGTACAGGGGACAGCAGAGTTCAAATAAATCATCATTCGTCTTTCTTGAAAATCTCTAACCTTCTCCGCGGACAAGTCGATGGCAGACTGGTTGTAGAAGGACGCCACCGTCTTGGAGCGTTCCCGCAGCTGCTCCGAGTAGCCCTGCAGGGAGGACGTGGACCTGAAGCGCCTCTGCTGCCCTGGACAGCAGGCAGCAGCAGAGGGGGAGCAGGCTCCTGGTCTCCTGGCCGCCGCCGTCAGCTGCTGAGCCGTCCGTGACACCAGCAGCGCCGAGGAGGGAGCGGTGGTTGTTGTTTTGGTGGCGGCGACTAGGGGGACCAGCAACAGCCTGCCCATGGCCCCGCTGCTGCTGCTGCTGGCCCTCCTGGCGGTGGAAGAAGGACCAGGAGTCGCACCACCGCCGCAGCCACCCAGCATCTCCAGCGCCGCACTTGTTACACCGATGCGACGCATTTTTGGGGCGATACGGGTTTTTTATTTCCCAAACAACGCCAGTGTTGCCCTGTCTAGAGTTTTTTTTTTACAGCTTGGTCACGACGAGGAGGAGGCCATTACCCGGGCAGCCAGGCAGCACCGTCGTGCACAAAGGCACGTCGTATGTGATGTGATGTGTATACAGTACATTACAGGGTACACAAAGTGCTTGATACGCATGCACACAGCAGCGTCAGTGCGAGACAGGCGGGCGCGTCGGCCAATGGGCGGCTCGACGGGCGGGGGTTCAGCCAATCGGAGGCTCAAGAGAGGTTGACGGGAAGGTCCCGCCCCCCTCCCGTCTGGAAGTTACTGTAGTAGTGTACTGTAATGTTGTTATTGTAGACTCATTGTCGAGTACGAACATTTTCAGTTGTAGGCTACGACATAATAAATAAAAAAACAGTACTAGATCTAAAAGCTCACACGACGAAGTTTATAAAATAGGCCTACACACTTTTTTCTTTGCAAATGAGGCCTTTCCAATAATTAAAATTAGTTTTTGCTCACACATCACTGACACTGAATCACTAGAATTCATATCTTTTCCCAATGTTGCCTCTGACAACCTGAGTCTAATATGGTCCAAATAACTTAATTTGGATTTTGGACTAACTGATGTTTTCAGCCTAGTTATCACAACAAAGCTATAATATAATACAACCTATTGTTTCTATTATCGTCTTCTGTCTCTGTGACCTTGTCCTTGGGACAGTGTGACTCCTGCTGTGGAAGGACTCTGCTAATTTATATATTTGTTTATATTTCATGAATTTAATACATTTTTATTTATTTTTATTTTACGTTTTATGACCTCAAGTACACCCAAACAACCTGAACTTTGAACATTCAATGGATTTTCTGTGGGCTGGGATTTTCTCTGTGTCTGTGAAGCCTTTTGAGCTGAAATGGAAACAGGCAAAACAGTGACATCTGCTGGCAAATCCCATAGAGCACTTGTTTGAGCCAGAAAACCCCAGACGACAGAAACTCTACTGATTAAAAGTTCGGGTTTTTTGGGTGCAATTGAGCTCAGAAAACCTAAAAAGAAAATGAGAAAAATTACAAAAACCTTTTTATTTAATGTTTTTTTTTGTGGCTTTTGCCTTTATTTTATATTTTGTATGGCGGGACAGACAGTAGGCTGACAGGAAATGGGGAGAGAGATGGGGGGAAGACATGCAGTAAAGGCCCTCGGGATCGGGAGTCGAGCCCACGGCACACTGCCATGCTGGATTACCAGCCAAGATGCCTGGACCATTGAGCCATGGCACAGGCCCAAAAACTTTTTTTAAATGTCACAATCCATTTAAAGACCCATTCCTTACTTAAACTGCTTCAGTTTAGCTGAGACCATATTGATCACTTTGGTTCATGTTCTATTATACAGGCTTTTTCTGTCAAACAGTCCCCCCATTATCCTTCTTACTGAGCTTCAGTTTATTTAGTATTTAGTTAATTCCTTTACCACAAATGCAAACCTTAACCCTGCTTCACTACATTTCTTGTTCCGTGGCAGTGGCCTCTGTTCTTGAGATATACATGTGAATGATGTGACTATTATGACCCTGAAGTTAATCGTGTCTTAATCTGGACAGCCTGAGCCTACTACTGATCATTCCCACCAAGTTTCATGAAAGTCCACGCATCCATTCTCAAATTTTTTCGCCAACAGACATGCAGACAGACAGGCAGACAGACAGGACTGATACCCTGCGGATCTGGTGTGCAAACAGCAAACCGGTGCCAATTATAACACGATTCACTTAACAAATTCTGAATGGCTTGTGTCTAGCCTATGTGGCAACAAAGTTTAGTCTATCTATGTTTTTACATACACATTTGGTTCTCAAACATTTTCATGTCAAATACCCCCAAATTGTAATGCATACGCCTACCGTTTATTTTTCTTTCTTTAAAAAAAGAATAATCTTGAAACATTTAGAAAAATGTTCTGGGGGTCCCTGGCACAAATATGAAATGTGGGGTTCTGGACATGAACATGTTTCAGAACCACTGGTATAATAGCAAGCACTTGATGCTTTCATGGGGTTGTTGTTACCAGTCATGGATAAAAATGCACATGTCAAGAAGTTAACTGTTAAATCAGTAAATGCACCATGGATTAATGAGGAGCTAAAAAAAATTATGGCTGAGAGAGATCAAATGAAAAGGGCAGCATTGCAATCAGGCAATCATTCTGAGTGGCAGTCATACTGTAAAATAAGGAACAGTGTGACCAAACTAAATAGGAAAAAGAAGACAATGTATTAGGAGATTAAGATAAATGATATTAAGCATGATGGAAAAAAGTTCTGGGCTACCTTGAATAATATCATGGGCAAGAAATCTAACTCAACACCATCCTTTATAGAATGAGAAGGGGCATACATCACCAAACCACTAAATATCGCAAATTATTTTAATAATTATTTCATGGATAAAGTAGAGAAGCTTAGGCAGGGGATGCCCAACCATAGGTGTGAGTCATCATACAAGAATATTAGAGAATGCATAATGAAAAATAAAAATTGTACTTTTGAGTTGAGTGAAGTGACCATAGAAGAGGTGGAGAAGTTATTGTTGGCAATCAATGACGCCAAACCACCAGGTATAGACAACCTAGATGGTCAGCTACTAAAGAATGTTGCCACGTTCATTGCTGCACCCATCTGTCACATCTTTAACATGAGTCTAGGAGGTAATATATGTCCGCAAAGATGGAAAGTAGCCAAAGTTATTCCACTCCCCAAGAATGCAAAGAATGCCTTCGCAGGCCCTAATAGCAGACCAATAAGCTTATCACCGGTTTTAAATAAAATACTAGAAAAGATTGTATTTAACCAAATACAAAGCTACTTCACGGTTAACAATTTGATCAGTGAATATCAACACGCTTATAGGGTCACTCAACAGCCACGGCACTTACAAATGACAGATAAATGGTTGAAAGATATTGATAGGAAAAACATGGTGGGAGCAGTACTGTTACATCACTGAGGATACGTCCCAGGTGCATCCATGCAATGTATTTTTTAGTTATAGTTCTTCTATTTATAGTGACTCATAGGAATAGACTATGTGACAACCAGGTAGTCTGGTGACCACTGGAGACGGGTGACAGCCGGAATGTAGACGGCACCTGGGTGAGCAGTATGGGTTGGCGCCCCAGCATGTGTCCTCCGTGAGGAGGTAGCCCAACAAACCCTCAGTGAGGCCTTTAGGAGGGCCATTCAAGCAGCAAGCGGAGCCCGCAACACCACCTTCTCGCTCGGGCGGAGTCTGCGGAACCATTGCCCACCACTCCTGAATGAAGTGTCTGGTGCTGGGACTCTGGTGCAACGCACAGGTCCTGGGCCTGGTGAGAGCAGGAGGGGCCCGGACAGGAGT
The DNA here is from genome assembly GCF_963924005.1 of Protomyctophum bolini. NCBI lineage: Eukaryota > Metazoa > Chordata > Actinopteri > Myctophiformes > Myctophidae > Protomyctophum > Protomyctophum bolini. The sequence goes on along the minus strand of NC_137874.1, from coordinate 19,886,415 downwards.
CAATCCACAGAGCCTAGTCCTTCCATGCGCCAGAAGCGTACCTCCCGCCCTGGCTGGTTCTGGAATAGTTCCAACGGATTGTGTGGCCCTGGTTTTGCCCTAGTGGGACTGATTGAGGGTAGCTTCTGGGACGTAAGTCGGGACTTGATCACCCCGGCTGGGTCGCCTGAGTGAGGGCCCTGAGGGGTATGATGTTGGTAGACCCGAAACCCAGTTGACCTCAGGATACATCACTGAGGATACGTCCCAGGTGCATCCATGCAATGTATTTTTTAGTTATAGGTCGTCTAAGTACACAATGCAATTATGCAAACTACTTCCTGCTTTTATGATTATTCACCAGTATAACTAGTAGAATTCACATGGTAGAAAAACAAAACACAATTGACTGATCCAGCCAAAATAACTGATCACACACACCTTAAAGGATCGATGTCAACAATAACAGCATTATGAATTATTTCTACTCATTCAGTACCAACCCAGTATTGTACTACAAAAAAATCCCCTATATTGTTTACTTGCACATACAGTACATTTGATATGAAATGTAATCCAACCTGGATGATGGCGATTAAGCCTAGTCAGAAGAACAGATGCTAACAGTAGTCAAAGGTAAGCACATTGATTTATTAACTAAATTTAAAACTAAAATGTGCATCAGCAAAAGTACAAAACGAACTAATTATTTACACAACAACATATGAAACAAAGTAATACCCCAATATGGCAAAACATTGTTTTGAGGATGTTCAAAACTTCATATCTTACATTATCCAAGTATTCACTACAGGAAAATGCTGGCTCATCTGTGACTGGAAATGTTCCAACCTGCACTGCTAGCAGACTGCTGGAGCACTGGTACAACATATGATATCATCATAACTTAAGTCCATAACGGATCAAGTGGAACCACACTTGTGGAGGCCACAGTAGAAGGGTTAAATAAATAAAAAACCCTGAATGAAAACCTGATTTGCAACAACAGAATCTGTAATCTGTTTGATTATCTCACTACAAATTTCCCTTAACAAGGAACAAAGTTTAAGATAATAAAATAAAAATAAACATTTTGGTGCCTTTTGATGCTTCTAAATCAATGGTAGGCTGGCATGCGCTTTAACAAGCCCTACACAAGGAACAGGACAAGCTCCACTATATGGGGAAGTATGCTAAAAGATGCATCGTTTCATCAGGGATTAGCTCTCTTCCACACAACCACCATGTTCTTGTCAGTCAGGGCCACCAGGTACCGCAGGTCAGGATCCATGGCTACGTTGTTGATCGTGGGGCCCTCCACTGGACCCCTGTCTGTTAGCACTGGGGACGGCCACTTCAACACCTAGGAACAAAAGCAGCTAATTATTAATATCCAATCAAATTGCATGGAAAGAAAATTCAGTGACACGTGCTTTGGGGACCTACGGGAGAGAGCCAAAATTCTGCCCATGGGGTTTTAATCGGATCGGTCCGGAGATCATGTGTACCAATTTGTGTGAGATTGGGACAAAATCTGTAGGAGGAGCAAAAAGTGTGTTTTGGAGAAAATGCTAAATGTCAGAAAATCTAACCTTACGGAAATGGGCGTGGCCTATATGGGGAGATGATTCATGACCCAAGGAATCCAGGGAATTTTTTTTTACGACCTACGGTTCAAGAGTTATAAGCCAAAACTTAAAGTGGGCTGTTATAGCTCCACAATGAGGCTGACCGATATAATAAGTTAATTAATTTGAGTAATTATTATGAATCTCCCCTCCAAGTTTTTTAACTATAGTGCTTACGGTCTCCGAGGAAAAACTACTTGAATGTGAGTTTTCGCATTTTCCCATTTATGTCAATGGGGAAATGTAATGCACGAATAAATTAATATCAATTAAACTATATACAACATATCCCGATGAAGCCGGACATGTGGCTCAAGTGCATAGCGTCAAAACTGTGGGAGGAGTAGCGAACCAAACTTTTGGGTTACTCTAGATTAGAAAGAAACTAGAAAAATGCAATTCTGGGTAATTGCAAAGTATGGTTGCCTCCATTGCAACCATCGACCCGATGCCGTCAAGGACACAAGGCTCTGCCAGGACACCAGGAGGTGTTACATTAGAGGCCAAGGCCAAGTAACATGCCATTCAAATGTGGTGCTGTTCAGATCCTGTGTTCCTGACATATGCTCTCGGCCCTGGGACTCAAACTTCGGTCGCTCAATTACCAAGGTTCAATGAAAATAAAAACAGTCTGCACACTGCTATAAGTTCACACTGTTTGTTATTATTACAGATCTCAGATAAATGTTTCAATTCTTCAGGATGAAACAGGAAGTGATAGTGTACAATAATGTCAAGTTCTATCCACCATTTAGACAGCAGGACCCATCTTGACTTGTTTTAGTCTTTGGAGTGGCATTAATGACGGTTTCCCACTTTCCCTCCTACTTGTGAACTGGGTTACGGGTATATTCTTTTTATATTATTCTTAAGAATATTCTCCCTTGAAAGTCCCTGTCCATTTTAGAATTGTTCCTGTTGTTTTGGATTGTAGTTTGTATGTGTGTACTTTCTGCTTCTCTGTTATATTGTTATTATTGTGGTGGCTTTAAGTTTCTATATATTTTAAATGTACCAAAAGTGTAGGAATTATTTATAACCTTATGCACATATGTCTGGCCAGCAAGTGCTCTATGTTGACCTGACTTATTGCGAGCACTTACTATGAGACCTAGCAGATCATGTCTGTGCGTGTGTGTCCCCTTTGTGCCCATATATGGAGCTACGTCCAAATATGGAGTGTGTTGCATCAACAAATCACTCAGCTCCATATATGGGCACAAAGGGCACAGACACTTTGTGCCCATATATGGAGCTACGTCCAAATATGGAGTGTGTTGCATCAACAAATCACTCAGCTCCATATATGGGCACAAAGGACACAGACACTTTGTGGTGCTGAGCCTTCTTGTGGCGGCCCTGTTTTCACTAATTTCACAGTACTACACAGTTCTCACTAATTCGTAATTTATTCTAATTGTTATTGCAATTTACGATCTCACTTCCCGCGTGCGCGCGTCTTACTCGTAGTATTTGTAGATTTACATATCTCATGCTCTGCATGAGTATATTCCTGACTATTGGTGTGATTTGAAGTTGAACACCTCTGGACGTATACAATTATACAACTTAATATTTGATACTTTATAAAACGATCTATATAAGGCATTAACATGGGACCCCACAAGAAAAACGGAGCAGAGGGAGACCCAAAACCACCTGGAGAAGGAGCACAGAGCTAGATGTCAAACAGAAGGGACTGACGTGAAAACAGCTGGAGAGGATGGCGTAAAACAGACGAGGGTGGAAACGATTCATCAATGGCCTATTTTCCGAAAGGAATGTAAAGGCCTAAGTAAAGTAAGTAAAACAATCTAAGGCTCATAGCTCTGGGCAATGGGCATGTACACTCAACCTGCTTCTAGAAATTTCAGGAGGTTATGAGCCAAATTAAGTCCCATGAGCCCAAAAATGGGCCTCACGTGTGTTGTATTACACAATATAAATTAAGCTTTAGCCTGTTAACTGGCTTAGTCTCACGTGTTCAGACCCACATCATAATTTCTTGTAACGGATGGTTTGAATCACAAGTCAGCATGTCCAGGTTTAGCTAGAAAAAAACTCAGGTAAGGGTTTTGCCATGGCTGCCTGGCTCACTCATGTGAAATGAGCACCATCTGGTGGACATTTTGCTGTGTGTTTTACAATAAATTATTTTGGTAATTAAATGTGTTTTGTGCAGTACATTTGACAGTACTTTGGTTTATTTATGCATTTATTTTACATAGTTTCTCACTCCCACAAACACAGCAGCTTGGTCAATGGTGTGGTAGAGCAACACGGTACCTCAGTGGCATTAATGGGACTCCCACTCTGGATTTTGGCTTTGAGGAGGTTTGTGACATGATAGGTCCACAGTTGTCCTTTGTCATCACCACAAACTACAACGGCCTCTCCTATGGTGCAAAGGAGTACACGCACACACGTTATTATATCTAATAACTTGTATTTTGTTCAATCAAGTACATTTTCATAGGCATGCTTATATTCTGTGACATTGACAGTGCTTCACATAGCATTCATTTAGTAACATTATTGAACTACTTCAGTTCAAATGAGATTAATCTCAACATTATTTATCTGCCTGAACAATTATATAATACAAAAATAAAACAAACAGACAGACGTGTCTCCTCCTTGTGTACTAATGATGTGGGCCAGAGTCCAAACTAAATCAAATTTAACGTTTTCAGAATCCTTAGTTATGTCTTTTTACATGTTACATTTTTTTTCCATCATTACATCTATTAACTACTAATGAATTAATTTGAGTCTTGAATAGTGTTGTGTCAAGAGTTACAATGTAAAATATCTATGCTATTACAATGAAAATTAGTAAGTGTTACAATGTAAGTCTTCTGGCCTGCCATATTGTTCTGTTACTGTTAGCAGAAACTTTGATGGAATTTAAGTTGTGGAGGCGGACTCACTTGGACAGGTGTTCAGGGCCAGGTAAGGAATCTCCGTATTGGCCCACTGCAGCTCAGCCAGCACCACAGCACACACCGCTGTGGTCCTCTTGTTATGCCGCTGGGCCTGGGTCTTGCTCCAGCTCCACAAGTAGATGGAACTCTGCATGTGGGACTTGGAAGCTAGATGTGGGGAAGGGAGAGAGTTTAGCAAGGCCCAATCCCAATTCCTCCCTTCGTCCTGGCCCTTAGCCCTTGCCCTTGCTTATGCGCGTTCACGTGAGGGGGAAGTGTTATCTCAATTGTTTTTGGATGGAGGGGTAGGGCCAAGGGCGAGGGATAGAATCCCCTTCGTTTGAAGGGATGTCTCGACGGGACTTAAAACGGAGCAACATCACTGAGGGCTGAAAGGCGGACGAGGTAAGAAGCCTTTTATGTCATATATTATGGAAAAATATTATAATAACCAATATTATTTTAATGTATTAACAATCTGCATCGCCAAAAATATCGCAATCTCTAGCAAAGGTTGCTAGAGATTGGTTGTATCACCGGTGCGCCGGTGATAAAACTCGGATGCAAGCTAGCTTATTAGCAGGCATCAGTCCGACCCCCCAGACCACGATATGTCAACATTTGGAGCCTACTGTACCTACATAACGCTGACGCTGCATAACGTTGGCTACTCGCTGCAGTGATAGCTATGGTTTTATCATGACCAATGTTAAGCTAATCCCCACAAGTTGCAAAACTTACATAACTAATTAGCAATGCTTGTTGTTTTTTCCCCCAGGCAAACCAGCTATGGAAACAGATTGCAAGCTGCTGTACAGACTGTACATTGGATGGAGATGAATCACGATGGCATTTTCATTGATAGAAAGTTACTCTGTTCTTAATGATATTAAAAACAATGACCAGTGACCACAGCCCCTTCTTTCTATACTGTAAATTGTTTTTCCTTTTTCTAACCCTATATCTGTACCCATGCTATACAAACTGTTAATACAATAATCAATGAATCAGGTACAACTGTTGAGCAGGTGTCAGAATGACCTATATAGCTGAATTACATTCTGCATGGTGGGCTACCAACATGAGACAAAATTACAATATATTTATTTCATCATAACCACAGCAATGTTATATTTACGTTCCATCTCTACAGCTTAAATCAAATGGAAAGCAGTTTCCAAAGTGGGTTATGGGCTAAATGATAGTTTGTACACTCAGAGTTAATAGACATTGATATTACAATATAAATTGGGGGTCCTAGAGACAGAAATGCCATCAAAGTTTGGGGACCACTGGTAGTGAGCTTGCAGATCAGCTATTTTTTGAGAACAGGTTGTATATCAATATCTACAAGGGACCTTCAATATTTAGGGACGTTCCAATTCCTAGGGGGATGATTCATCTCCCTACCCCTTGACACTCATTATGTAGGGACAAGGGGAAGGGGCAAGGGCTGAGGGGTAGGGTTAAAAAACTAATTGGGAAAGGGCCTTAGCACTAGTACATATTGTACTTTAGTATTAACTTTTTTGTATTCACTAGTATGTTAATAGGGTCAAGCTGCACTAGGCTGGTTCATTTTGTTAATTTTATTTATTGTGAACGTAAACAACATTGACTTTCAAATAAGGCATTATTCTAAGAGCAATTAGGTTAACTTACCCAGAATGTCATCAGTGAGAAATCGCAGGCTGTCAATGGTGTGGTAGTTGTGGTCCTTGTCCTCTTGCTTATATATAGGGAAGGTAATCTCCATCTCTGCAGATCTAAGGGGGGGGGGGGTGACAAGTGATTGCAGCAGTGTTGGTTTTTGATATTTAGTCGACTAAAACAAGAGTGGCGCGATTACATACAAATTAAATGAAAAGACGAGAATTGCGGGCGCAACCTAGTGCTGTACAAACGGGACAAACCGAGGCGAATATGTATATTCTGGTCTGAACGCAGCTTTAGACTACATCTTTTCTGGCATAATTAACATCGCGTTAAGACTAAGACTAAATATTCTGGAGAAAGGGGAAAAAAAACAGAATTGCAGGTCAAACTTCAATCCTTGTTTATTTTGTTCTATGCATATCTTAATACGGTACACTATCCTGATGTATGTGTGTATTTATTTATACTATAAAACATTTAGTTAACCACTTAAGTGTACTTCAGTGTACAATGAAAATAGCGGATGCACAAGCTCACAATGCATCACATCACGCTGTGATGTTGTGAATTTGTGAACAGCAGCTGCTCTTTTCTTAAAAATGTATACCTTTTGTTTTATATAGTGCACATGGCCCACAACCCTCACCTCTTCATGGTGTTCTTGTCGAGCTGGATGTTGTAGCAGAACAGGCCGTCCTCACAGGCAGACAGGAGATGTGTAGTGGGTGAGTTGGGAGGTAGGCAGATATGCAAAGGGGTTGCAGTGGTCTCCAACACCAGAAGCTGACTGAGCGGGAGAAGGATACGGCAAGGTTAAAAAACAGCACGCTTCTGTCCAATTATCAAAGTGAATCGTATAAGCAAACTTTCGAAGACGGGTCAAAACATGAGGTAAAATGATCCTTAGTAAACTGACTCACATGACTTTGTAGTTGTATTGGCTGTCCACTCCCCCGATGTCCCACAGCACTATTTTATGATCATATGATCCCGCTACAGGACAGGGCAGAAAGGGCAAAATGAGACAACAAAACAAGAAGAAAAAAATAATATTAGGTCAAATGGGTTACTTTTAAGAACATTTAAAGATATTGCCGTTTAGGCTTGCCTATAAAGTCATTATATCATTATTGTTATGATCATGCTTATGAGAGGAAGCAGAGTTACTAACTGAAGAGGAAGTTGCCCTGTCGGGGGCTGAAGTGAAGGACGGACAGGGCCTTGCGGCTGGCTCTAAACTCCCCGTAGGCCACGTTGGCCCTGGGATGGATCAGTTTGACCAGGCCTCTCTTCCCAGCCACCGCTAGGATACTGCAGGGACGCACCACTCCACCACCCTCCCTGGACATCAGCACCGTGGACCAGGCCAAAGAGAACAACTCCTGGGACATAAAATAACAACCAATTACATTTCCAAACTCATTTGAGCCTCAAAACACAAATGTTCCAGTTAAAGCAGTCAATATAAATCTGCCACATCAGACCACATTGCTAAAAGGCCCTACAAAGATACTACTTTCTGTGTTTAACCGGCCTTCGTTTTCACACCAGAAAGCTTTACTGCGATCAAAACGAATCCTGCTGCACATTGTCGGCAAGTGCGCTTGGCAGGTGTGAAGCTTCATTCAAATCCTAATGCGCATCAAAGTGCGGATCACTGCAGGTGTGAATGCAATCGCATTAAACATAGGGAGTGAATGTACCAATGTGGGATGAATAAGTTGTTATTTGGCAAGAAGGAAGGAGAAGGCATTATTACGCAGCGACGCATAAAGATGACGCGTGGACACACGTCGTCTAATGAAGAGATAGAAGCCCAAGCCCTTATTGCAATATGGCCAGACCATCATACAGGCCTATGCTGAAGGAAACGCACACGAACAATGCAGTGTACAGGATATATACATAGCAAGAGAATGGAGGAGATTAGGTTACATCATACATTTGCATAATGTTGCAGGTTGCATAAAGTGCAAAAATCCTGACTGGCTAGCCGCTACTTTATAAATGTTTAAAACAAGTTAGTAAAGTTGTAGAAGACATCCGTTATCGCGCACGCAGGCACACACGCACACACACACGTCCAGTCCCTGACGATACACACTGCAACCACGTTACCATCACTTTACATCCTAAAGTCCTAACTATCACTCAAAGTATATATACTGTATATATATTATTATTTTTAACACATATTTCACTGTGTAGTTTTTTAATTGAACACATTGATAAAGGTCCCTGCTGCGTTTCCAAATGCTGCGGTTATACAGCACAATGTGAAGGCAAACCACAGCAAATTAAATATGCAAGAATCACAACTTCTCCACCCATTCGCTTCGAGTCTACCGAAGTATTTGGTGGGAATGCGACCTTAGTCTCAGGTCACATTCTCACCTAATACTTCGGTAGACTCGAATGCGTATGGGCGGGGATTTGGGGATTCTTGCATATTTAATTGGCTGCGGTTTGCCTTCACACTGTCATTCGCAGCAATTGGAAACGCAGCAGGGGGGGACCTTTATCAATGTGTTCCATTCATAAACTAGTCTACACAGTGAAATCTATGGTAATAAAATTACACTCATAACGTGCATGTGTCGTGCCGTCTGGGGGACCCCCCCCCTCTCTCTCTCTCTCTACGCAAGCAACCACACACTGTTCTTTTGGGCATGGAGGCACAGCGCTGCATGAGCGCACTGATATAACTCCCCAGTCCCCACACAGTGACAGCACGCACAGACAGACAGACAGACAGAATATTCTGTAGGCTATAATAGAGCGCCGCAGTCCCGCCCCCTCTCAGAAAAACGAGTGGCCCAGGAAATGAAACCCCAATGCATTCTCCCATCGGCACTTCTAATATAATTTATTTAAAGACGGTTACGCCGCGGACAAAGCCAACTCGGATCGTGACAAATCATGACAATGAACACAATGTGTGATTTGTCACGATCCGAGTTGGCTTTGTCCGCGGCGTAACCGTCTTTAAATAAATTATATTAGAAGTGCCGATGGGAGAATGCATTGGGGTTTCATTTCCTGGGCCACTCGTTTTTCTGAGAGGGGGCGGGACTGCGGCGCTCTATAGGCTACACTGCAGTGTTTTTATGTGTTTTCTTAAGCAATTGATTAATGTACACGTCCTCATTTCGATCAGGGCTTCAGACAGTCTCCTTATTCGACCACGTCTATCCACAGTAACGGGATATCTTTGCGCTGCGTAAAATATGCCTTCTCCGTCTCCAACTGTGTTCAGCTCCTCACCCGCCACATTGTTTGCTTCATTTCCTTTATTTACTGCGGATTGCATTCACACCTGCACCGAATCGTAGTCAAGTGCGATTGGAAGCGAAGCGTTTTTGGGCGGAGTAAAATGCGGTTCTTTGCTGCGCATTAGGATTCGAATGAGCCTTCACACCTGCCAAACGAAGCGCACTTTCTGAAAATGCGCAGCAGGATTCGTTTTAATCGCAGCAAAGCTCTCTGGTGAGAATGTGACCTCAGTCTGTCTGCCGATAGTCTCTCGACACACACACACACACTCGCACTGTTTTTCCTTTGTTTTGTCAATGGGTTCCCAGATTGGTCTACCGATAGTCAGCCTGGTCTAGTTCAATATGTGGGCATGGTCAGACACCAGTGTGCAGCTAAGTATAAATCAGACTTTATATAAAATGATCACGCACCTCCCCGGGGACTTTATACTTCTTCATTACCAGGCCTGTTTCACAGTCAATCAGGCAAACGGTGTCGCCTCCACAGGTGGCCACCAGGCGGCTGCCTCCAGCGTCACCTGATACAACACAGGAGAGAGTTGCTCATTAGAACATGTACAAACTACAAACACATTTTAACTCACAAGAAAGGCTTTGTACTAGATTCAGCTAATTTCTACATGCAATGAATACAAATTCCTAAGAAATGTCACATATTCAGCATTCACAATATTAAAAAGATATTGACACAAATGCACACCAGAACCATAAAACCAAACGTAAAACAAAATACAGCAGCTTCAGTGCCATGGAGCTTATTCCTAGCCTGTGTTCCAGTCTGATTTGCTGCATTCCGCAGATCTGAAAATGTCACTTCGTAATGGAACCACAGCTAGCTTATTCCCACTTTAGTGAGAGCAGATGTTGCTGCCAATGCCTAGGAATGATACACTGCCCCCTTGTGGTTGACGTATGTTGTCCACAACTCCACATGAACCCATGCATCCCTATTCTGGGTCAAAGATTTTGCGAAAATAGCAGATCTACAAACTTGCAATGTGTTGCATTTGACACTCATTGAGCTTGTAGACTGGCTATTTTCGGCGAAGCTATTCAGCGAGGGAAAAAAAGGAGTGTAGAACCCTGGGAAACTCCGGTCAATGGGGTGTGAGTGATTAAAAGCAAATACACAACGATCTGATTTGCATAGGAATGGATGTCTGAGGCTGAAACACTGATCTGACTGCTGCTCACCGGCGGCAGTAGAGGAATCCTGGCCCAGCGAAGGCTGGAAAGCACAGGCCCACAGCTGGGTGGTGAAGTCCTCACGACTGTCCTGCTTACCATGGCACTGCAGGACGTGGGTGGGCTTCAGACTCAGCCGCTCCTAGGTGGAGTTACGCATGGTTGGGGGGAGGCGGGGGGGTTAGTTGTAAAATGTGAGACAAGAAACACGAAAGGGACATACCCAGTATGGCCCAGAGATAATGCACAGTAATGGTTAAAAGTTTTAAGGTTTAGGAATGGAAGATGAAATCCTGCCTGTATCAGACCCCCAAAGCATTTACATCCTTGGTACACTGTACTTAAAACTAGCTAAAATGAAATACAAATGAATTGACCACTATCCTTAAAAACAATAACTGGAACTACCCATTAGAATGGATTGATGTTCTCTGGTGTATAATGTGCTACAATTTAACTGTGCATTTACACACAGGCAGCCACTCTCTGGTGCCTGAGGACCAGTGCTATGGCCAGTCTCTTTGGTCAAGAGCACTGCTAGGAGTCCCAAAATGCATGTGTCTGAATAAGAGTTCTCAAACTCTGCCCGAACCCGACCAGGTCCGACCCGACGTTTTAGGGCCGGGCTAAAATGTATGCTAATAATCAGTAGGGCCGGGACGGGGTCGATGAAAAAATAATATATATTGAACTTTTTCATAATTATAAAAAAATAGTTCTGTTCCGTCTGTGTATTTATCTATTATGAAGATGGTGTGCCGACTGGCGTTTCACTTTTACTCTGTGTAGATTTCTCAAATTCTGCCCAAACCAGAACAGGCCCAACGTTTTAGAGCCGGGTCGGGCCTAAAATCTATGCATATCAGTCGGGCCGGGCCTCGGCCTGATCAGTTAGGGCCGGGCATTAATTTTCAGGCCCGTTGAGAACTCTAGTCTGAAGTAATGTGGCTGAAAACCAGAGAAAAGTGAACCCACGCTGGTCTGACAGACACTGACCAAGGACCTTGTTGCTGCGAGTAGACTACTGTATATACACATATCTAACAGATAAGGACAAGTAATTGTAACAATTAGTACCTCCATCTTGCCACAAATCAGTTTTCTGGGTGATGCAACATCTGTCTGCAACACAGTGGCCTGAACGTCTTTGTCGACCTCCTTTACACGGTCTTTAGCCTGCTGTTGGCGCTCTTGGGGTTGTTGCTTTTTCGAACTTCCCCTGGGGGTGAGAGGGGCTTGCACTTCTTTTGGGGTGAGAGGGGCTTGCACTGCTTTGCGGGCTGCACCCCTCCCCCTGGTTGTGGGGGCTCTGGTACTTTGGCTCTCTGGGGTGAGCTGCAAACGGCTGGACTTGCGGGGGTTGGCTTCAGCCAGCAGCGATTGGGGATCTGTTCTGGTTATCTTTCTGGGCGTCAAACTCACATTGTTGGTAGCTGCCCCAGTTGACGCCTTCCTTTTGACCGGAGTAGCCATGTTCTGTTGGGACACAATAAATGCTGCCAATTAGAAAAACATCCCAAAATAAATTCCCCCACACAGTTCAGAAATAAGCAACCGATCCAAACTGACATGGTAAAATAAGGTGTCTATTGGAATCTTACACAGTGCTTTTTTGTGTCAGTAGCTTCCCCAGTGTCTTCATCTTGTTCTTTTGGCTCTGTCAAAGAGCGGAGGTACTCCTTAGCTATCCTCTCCACCTGGAAACCACAACAAGTCAACAACTGCTACAGAGGCCACAATGAATCCTGCACAACAAATACGTGGTGGTTTTAAGGCCCAAAGTTGAATGATGGTGTCTGTGATAGTATGATGGTTCATTACCCTCCATCTGGTGTAGTCGCTGATGGAGTTGGGGCCAAATTTAACCTGCAGACGTGCTGTCTTGATGAAGTCTCTTTCTAAGGCAGCCATTTTCTCTTTGGTGGGGGGATCTGGGAGGGAGAAGTTTGACTCCCACACTGCAATTATCTGTCGACCAAAAACAAAGATGTAATAAAATGTAATAACAAAACATTATAAGCCCTATCTGTATTGTAGAAGTTAAAAACCGCCACACCCATGGTTTAGTTACTAACAGTAAAATATCCTCCATTTTAGACTGTCTGCCATCTCCTTTTCAAAATAAGCAACAATAAAAACAAGAAGTTAATGTTATTTGATTGATTATTCTTAAATGCTGTTCACTGGTTTTTGTTAACATTTTATTGTGCTGCACTGGTATCATTTCCAGCTTATTATGCATATAATTTCTACCATAGATTTGACCTTTTCATATCTCAATCCATTGTGCCTGAAAAAGGAACGCAATCCATACCCTGGTCCGGAGGTTCTCACTGTAAACGTAGCGCATGTGGTTGGCCGTGGTGCTGATATCTTTCGCATTGAACATTCTCAGATTGGGCAGCAGCACCATCAGTTTATAATTGTCATTCACCTGAGGAAGATATGTATACTGACTTAACAAGACACTCACAGTAATTATACAACACAGCCAATTAGCCTGCATTAGTCATAGGCAATGGCGAAAGGTGCATCAGAAAGCTTCCTGGATGAGCTTACTTTTAAAAAGTTATCAAATCAAAGACTGGCTTAAATTCCCTTTAGCTATGCTGCATCATCATTTTGGAATAATCTGCAAAAGGGCTTGAAACTTTTCCAGCTGATGATATAAACAGTTAAGTATGGAGGACAGTTTGTTGCTTGGATGCTCTTTGCTCAAGGTCCATATAGCAAGACACCTTTTATAATCCATTTGGAAGTCTGCAAGAACTATACAGTGATTTCTATGGTTAAATAACCCATTCAGGAAGGGAACCCCTTTTGGGGTTCTTGTTGCTATCTACAGTATATAGCAAGAATCGGCCTCAGTCCTAAATGGGATAAAGGATTCATTTTTTTGTTTGTTTTTTATTCATAAATGAGGTACAATATGCATTGTATGTCATATTGCTTTGCAGGAGAAAAAAAAGACCCTTGAAGCCATTAAGAGGGTCCCTGGTTAAGTCCTTACGGTGATATACAGGTTATCCTCCATTTTGAGCTCCTCCATGCTGACGAGTGATTCCAGCGTGGTGACATCCTCCATCTCATTGTTGCTCAGGTCCAGAGAGCTCAGAGCAGGCAGAAGCAGGCCCCGGGGCAGCTCCTTCAGGCAGTTCCCCGACAGGTCCAATCGCTCCAGGGAGGTGAGCCGACCCAGCAGAGGCCCTGGCAAGTCCTGGCACTTCAGACCGAGCCTAGAGAGACTACGTAAAAAGAGTGTGGGTGTAAACGGTCCTCTTTTTAAATATGGTATGTAGGTGGAAAGCAGTCCTGATTTTTTCTAACTACATTCAACTCAGCCCCATAAAAAAACTCCACACAAAGAAAGAATACTTACTTCAGTGTTTTGATTTGTTCCAGTTTGTTGGTTTTTGGAGTGCCTTTCTCCAGCAACAGTTTCTCTGTTATTTTTTCCATTGTGGTACCTCTGGAAAGGACAAAGAAATCAATGTCAGTTCTAGCTCCCTTATCAAGTAATTACTCTTTACTCTCTGTGCCTGAATAAGGAACTGACTGCCAAGCCAATGCCTCATAACACACCGATACAGATACCAGCCAACAACACTCACATCCATCTGCATTAATGCTAATGAAATAGACTGGCTTGATTTAATTCATCTATTCAAAAGGAAATTATCCCCTCCCTTCCCCAACACCTCCATGTGAAATCACAATATGAATAGTGTGTGTAGGTCAAGGACATACCCAACTATCCCCCATTGCCGCATTATTGTCTGCTGCGCCACCTAGGCCTTTTTGGTCATTGTGACTTGTGAGTGAGATGCAGTTCATCCCAAAACAAATGTTTTCTCCTGTTAACCCATTAACTGGGAAAGCATCTGTGTAACCACCATTTGTTGGCTATACAAACATAGCAGATATACAAACTCATAGTCACATATTCACTTTGTGCCATGCTATTAACCTATAGACCTGCTAATTACGGTACAAAGAGATCCAAATGGACCTTAGAGTATGGGGGTCCTTGAAATTATTCACACACACCAGACCAGCTGGCAGCCCCCTTCAGAATTAGAATTTACAAATGCAAAAGATGCTTACCCTCTTGGCCCAAATGTTAGAGAGGTTGCCGGGGTCCTCGTGCAATGTGTTAGTCCGTAGTTTCAATAACGAAGTGTTTTAGTCTCGTAAGCATAGCTCGTAAGTGGCCGACTGGCCGAACGCCATTTCCCCTCCCTCGTTTACTTTACTGAACTACCGGTACCTGTTTACGTTGCGCGTGATTCGGGACGCGCCTATCACTACCGCCATTGGGAACTTAGTTCCGACCGAATCAGCCACTTACAAGACTAAAACACTTCTTTATTGAAAACTACAGACTGATACATTGCACACGAACTCAGGCAACCTCTCTAACATTGGGGCAAGAGGGTAAGCATATTATATTTTGCATGTTTTTGTACATGTTCGGAGCTAATTCTGAAATGGTGTCTCTGCAGTGTACACGGGAAGGGAGTCATGGGACTATGATACACTTGAATGAAAAGTTGAAAACACCACACAGACTTGCATATTATTGTACTACAAACCATACACAAGCAGTCTGGAGCGTCTCAAAACATCGAAGGTAATTAAGCTAAATTAACGTGGAGTGTGTTTTAGCCCCGCTCGGAACCCTACGTAGTTTGTTTACACTAAAGTGTAGTGTAAACAAACTGTACGTAGGGTTCCGAGCGGGGCTAACTTTACTCCCATCTTTTCACCTCCCCATTATGAGGACAAAGGAAAACAAGATAAAATCAACACGTTAACTCAACCACACGTGTATGTTGTATCAATTTGAATATATTAGGAGGAGCACTACTCACCACGCGTGCACAACAAGTTATAAACAAACAATAACAACGCGTAGCGGCTACGCTTTACTTTCTCTTGCTTTCTCCCGGGAAAACTCAACGCCATTTGCGCATGCGTCGAATGTGTTGCCGTTTCCGGCGTCGATGTTGGGGCTTCCGGTAAGCGGATTTCGAAATAAAAGCCAATAACAGTCACCCTTGAGAAAAAAGAAAAGTAAGACTTTATTTATTCCCAGATTTGACATTATAGCCTACTGACTATAAAGAGGTAAATCTTTCCAAAGAGTATAGGTGCCAGGCTGCCAGCTGCCCAGCTCTGATGATGCTACAAATGAGAAGGCTCATCATCTTTTGTTCTCAGATTGGTAGCAGGGAATGGGATAATGAGAAGGCCTTTGTCAGAACTCAGAAGACATCTAAGTTCTCTCGTATTTCCCTTGGGCCCAGCCCATGGAGAGATTTATAAGTAATGAATACAAATTTAAAAACAATTCTGGAGTCAATTGGTAGCCAGTGTAAGGCAGCGAGCTTAGGTGTAATATGTGACCTTCTGGGGCTGCTAGACTTTTAACCAATACAGTATGTATTGGTTAAAATTCTAGCAGCCCGCATTTTGCATTAGCTGGAGGTGGTGTATAGAGGAGCAACTCAGGGTAGTGAACAATGACTTACAATAGTCCAAACAGGAGAAGATAAAAGCATGCTCAGGTGATAAGGTGAGCACCGAAACGGTGGTTGGGCAGCGGTGGCCGAACGGTTTGCGGAGCGGTCTTGATATCGGAAGGTCGCTAGTTCGTATCCCCGGACCGGCACGTTAAAATTACCACAGCTGAAGTGCCCTTGAGCAAGGCATTGAACCCCCACCATAAAATGTTCTATGAGCAGGGCCTGGCTGTAAACAAGTTATTGAGCTTAGTCCAGTTACCCTGGGTAAACATAGTAACTTTGCTTACTTTGAGTAAAAACAGAGATGTGTTTGGGTGAGCCGTGAGTCGCTTAATTACCACTGCAGCGTGACGTCATGTAGTTTTCGGTGGTCACCGTATCACCTAAAAGTAGTATGAATGGGCCTTTTAGTCCCTGCGACATACCAGTATTATGTCCAGGGGGTGTACATGGCCTACAATCCCCCTACATCATGTCCAGGGGGTGTACATGGCCTACAATCCCCCTACATCATGTCCAGGGGGTGTACATGGCCTACAATCCCCCTACATCATGTCCAGGGGGTGCACTTGTAAGCCTATATACATCATGTCCAGGGTTTGTACTTGTAGGCCTACAGCATGTCCAGGGGGTGTACTTGTACATCAAGCTGCCTCACAGAAACAGGAGATAGAATCCTTATCGGCCTCATGGCTTTCCATCAGCAACTCCCTAACTGGTGGTGGCTTCTGTTCCAATTGCCAAAAGCCTGTTGTTGTCTTGGACAATCAGCTGTCCTTCAATTCACACATTGCAGTACGGTCCCTCGTGTTTTACATTTTTTTAAATATATTTTAACATTTTAAAATATTATTATACTGAAAATCAACAGAGAGACACATAATTCCATATTTGAACATTGAGATGACGTCGGAGCGATATGACCTCACACAGTGAGAACACACTGTTTCATCAGGAAGTGCAGCCAGTCAGTGCCGCCAGAATCTAACCTGCATCGTTCAGGATCTAATTTAGAGAACTCGAGTGCTACAGAATAACAGTGTTTAATTTCTGTAACAACAAATCATCACCAGCATGTCCCCCTTGTTCAGCACCCTCTCTACTTCCCAGTCTGGTACCAGCCCGACGCCTCTCTCCCAGGTCCAGGGAAAAGATAAGCTACGGCAGCTCAATGAACGCCTTGCTAACTACATCCAGCGTGTCATCGATTTGGAGAGTGAGAGATTGTCCATAAATCTTCTCCTAGATGAGAAAGAGGATATAAAGGCCAAGGAGGTGGACAATGTCCGGCAGCTCTACGAGGTGGAGTTGGCAGATGTCCGGAAATCATTGGACGAACTATCTAACACCCGGGCCTGTTATCAGGATGACTACGATAGTCTCCATGAAGACCACATGAAACTTAAAGCCAGGAACCAGAAGAAAGAGGATGACCTTGCTGATGCAGTACATCATTGGAGGAGCATGGAGGCAGCCCTCAACAAAAAGGAAGCTGACTACACCAACCAGTTGGTGAAGAACAGGAGATTCAATAGTGATGCTCATGACCTCCGCAACCAGCTGGGAGATTTTAATGCGTTGCTGACAGACCTCAAGGCCCAGCTAAACTCTGAAACAATGAAGAGAGTGGACACAGAGAACCAGGTGCATACACTCAAACAGCAGCTTGACTTCCAAAGGAATATTACTGACCAGGAGATACAGGATCTCCGGGACAAGCATGAGGACAGTCTGATGGAGTTGGATTCAGGAAGGCGGAGGGAGTTTGAGAGTAAACTGGGTAGAGCCATGCACGAGCTCCGCCTGGAGCACGATGCACACATCCAGCTGTACAAAGATGAACTGGAGCGCAACTTCAATGCCCAGCACACTGCACTGAAGAGGAAGAGTGACGTTGTCACTGCCGCCAAAAAAGACGAGTTGATTCGTGCCAAAGACGATGCAGATGACCTCAGCTTAGAGGTACAGCAGTACCAGAAAGAGACAGGAATACTGGCGAACCGGGTTCGGGAACTAGAGAGGACCTTGGACAGAGAACACGAGATGTCACTCCAGAGACTAAATCAGAAGGAGCAGGATATGATAACCAAGCAGAGCCAGATACACAACCACCTAGAGGAATATGAGAAACTGCTGGAAGCCAAGCTGGAATTGGACATGGATATCAGTGCATACAGAAAGCTGGTATTTTTACTGGAAAGGGAAGAGCAGAGACGGGAAGAGCAGAGATGGGAAGAGCACAGACAGCAACAATCGCTGAGCCCCTCTCACGAACATAGGAGGGGGAGCAAATGGAAAGGGTGAAGTGGTGCTAAAGGTCCAAACAGTGAGTAAATAATTCTGTCTGTCTGTAAGTATAGTCAGTAGAAGTAGGTGCAAGAAGAAGAAGTGACAAACCACATGAGTTATTGAGCTATAAAACCATTTCAAATTCAATATTAAACAGTTTGGGGGGGTACAAACTGTGATGTAACACATTTAACAGAAAATTATAGAACTTGTAGGTAAGTTTGTACACAGTGTAGCAGTGTGAACGATTTTAGAAATATTTAATCTTAACTATTTCTGGTATAGCTTGAGTCTGTTTAGCCCGAAGAAAACACTTTTCAGTTGAATGACATTTCTGGAAATGTACCTTTCATTTCTCGTCTTCCAAACTGACTAATATGCAAGTTTTTTGTTCTTTATCCTTATTTTTCTTAAATGTCCTTTACCATTTCAGTTCCGCCTTATCTTGAGGTCCTTGTAGTAAGCATGTATAGGTAATAATGCCCTTATAAGATTAGCATGTATAGGTAATAATGCCCTTATAAGATTATTATTAGGCTAATAAGAGTTAATAATAGCATCAAAACCACATTAATTGTTAGATAAGATATTTATTATTCAGCTTGAATAACTTTCCTATTATGTCATTGCTTAACATTTTTAGGCTAGTTTTTTGTTGCTTTGACATTAATATACGTACTTTATTATGAAAGCATTAGCATTTACTTAGTCTAGTCTAAAGTCAGAACCTTTTTCTTAATTATTTTTTATAGATATTTAATTGGATTCATTTCATTTCCAGCTGCAAACAGCACAAGAGCTTCTATAACACCACCTTTGAAAGAAATTGAGGTAAATATGGTATGGTAAAATACATTCTAAAAATGTGATATAGAACATTGCTAACTAGAAAGGGCGCTCCACAGAACACACATCTCCAACTGGCTAGGTTGCCTAGCCAGGGCTGTGTAAGTCAAGGCTTGCAGCTGCCAGTACCCGAGGAATCTGCAGGGGAACTTGGGGAAGTAACATTTACAACATAGTGTTTGGTAAAACTTTAGATTTGTGGCCTCTCCTTATGGACAGAAGTGAAAGAGCATTTTAGAGAGGCATTTCAACATACGATTAGATATCACCTTTGGCTCTGCGTTGTTTAGGCGCCCCTCACTGTGTGATAAAAATGTGGGACTGATTTGGGGTTCATTTATGGCATTCTTTTGTTAAATAAGCCCCTCCTGCAAACTTTGGAAGGCAATTATAGTGAATGGAATATGACATATCTTAATGAAATTAAAATTAGATTTGTATGGGTTTTGGTCAACATAGTAGTAGAAATTCTAGAATAACTTCATTGTATGACCTACGGTTCAAGATTTATCGACTAAAGTGTATTTATATTTATAGGCCAAAGAGTGGAGTGTATTCCTTGGCCTCCTGGCAGTGTGCATGAACCGTATGACATGTTTGGCAAAAGAGATATTGTGTCAAAGGTCGTGTCAAACAAATGTCTCAATAGAAGAGCAGAGAGACTAAGTTATATTGTTTTACATATAGTACAGTATAAAACAGTAAACATACTCTACTGTTATAAATAAACTGTAGTCAGATATGGCATGTGTTGGGTCCTGTCTGACTCATGGTATTGCATTGCATTCCTTCGCCAGTTCAAACAACACAGCTTTCACCATTGGAATTGCATTACGTAACGTAGGCTACACAATACATTGATCAATTTTATGGGTTTGATCTTCACCATAGTGCAACTAACATAATAGTGAATTATTGTACTGCAGGTAATTGCAACAACCACCGATCTTGTGAGATTTTTAACTATTAAAACTATTAATAAAACTATTCAAAACTTTCCGTGATTCTGATATGCCCAAAAGAGTGACACCGGGTTAAAAGCGGTTTGTCATCTGCCATTTGGACCCTTTAAGGCAAAAATAAGTAAATGAAATAACGTGGGCGAAATGGGAGAACGATCGTTTTGAGATAGTTTGTGTAAGTATTTACAATTAACATAATCCAAAACGCAACGGCTGTTGGTAATCAACACCAGTGTATTTCAAATTTGGAATGAATCAAGTAAATGTACTACCTTTTTCGCTCTATCAGGTAAACGAAAATGTTCTCGAACACAACTGATGGCCATGCTTTAGTCCAGACATCGTCAGGCGGTCTTTATGGACAATTGGACATTCTTTATGTACACAAAGTATACTTCTAGTAGTCCACAAAGGTGACACGAAAAGGTGAGCTAACATACCGGTAATAAAAATCACAAAATATTCAAGAAAGGAACACCGATCTGCCTTTTTCTTTCCTTGAAGTGAGTTGACCTGGCAACATGGTGGATGATCGAGTACCGCAATACAGAATATCTTTGACACTACCTGATATATACAGTAGGCCTACTATATGCAGATGCTCGCATGCATTTATATCATTCAATTACACTCAGTTACTTATTGAATCTCATTAAATATTCATACAAAATAGAGGTAGGCCTATAAGTGAGGGGGGAGAAAAAAATCAGTCCAAGAACTCCAACATGTTTTGGGTTATCCTCATTACTTGATTTGCTGTTCTTTCCGTTCCAAAGTCATCAGATCACCATATGGCAGGGGTGTCCAAATCGGCCAAATGCGGCCAGAGGAAGAATTTTATGCGGCCTGGCTTCATACCTGAATTGTATTATGAACGGCTCGCCCAACAGTATTATGGGACAATCTTACATTGAAGTTTTTTATTCACCTGAGTATAATTTGTCAGCATTCCTTGTTCCCTGTTGTCTCATTCTGAAGGGGTCAAAGAATGTTTTACCTTGCACGTCTGGTTATATTGGTAATGTAGTTGGCCCTTGGGTGTTTTAATATTTTCAAATATGGCCCCCTTTGACAAAGGTTTTGACACCCCTGCCATTTAGGGGAATGAGAGAAACTGCATTAAAAGTCCACTCGGTTACACTTATTTTTTAAATGCAAATATAGCATTGTTATTTGTATAATAATTACAGCTCCATTACTGCAATTAATTTGTCCCTCTTTATTTCCATTATTAGGACCCTGTGGGTCACATAAATCGGCCTCCTGCATGGGGGCACTATTACAGGCCTATGTGAAAAAAGTAAAAAACGTTGGGCAGAGGTTCTGCTCTGGCATCCAGGCAGTGTGTGTGCATAGTTGCACGTCGATCGGGCCAACAGTGTCGGAGATTAGCTTTTCGCAGAGGCACAGACTCGACACACAGACGGACGGACAGACGGGGTGAAAAATATGGACAAAAATGTGTCTAAAGCAGTGGTTTTCAAACAGTGGTCATTGAGAGGGTTCCAGGTGATCTTCAGCTAAATGATGGAGAGTTGGTAACCAAATGGACCCTAGATCTTTAACTCTTGAGAGAAGAGTTAAATTATTGTTAAATCTGCATTACTTAATTTAGTCTACAGAATTTGAGAATGTAGAAGAATTGTTATTTTTGCTCTTGGTTATCTCTCCTAATGGTACCAACATCTATACAGCACATGTGGAATTGTGGACAAAAACTAAAAAATCTTTCGTTTTGGGTCTGAGAGACTAAACCTCATCAAATGGTTGCTCAAATGCAGAATAAATAATAGGCCATTGGCCTTATCAAAATGGTTGAAAACCACTGGTCTAAGTGATCTTGAATTATTAATACTCCTTAGTCCTTACCACAAAGCAATGATATGATTCAGTTCAGTTGCATATAACATGTTTCTCAACGATACATCTGTTAATGGTGGGGATGCAAATTATTGATTAAATCATGACTCGATAGTGAATCATATCAATCGATTATCGATGTATTGCTAAGCACTGATTTTCCTGAGAACATGAATGTACTATAGAGAGTCGCAGTCCCGCCCCCTTTCAGGACGACGACAGGCCCAGGAAATAATTCCCCATGCATTATTCCCATAGTCATTTCAAAAAGTATTTATTTAAAGACCTTTAAAGCCTCGGACAAAGCCAACTTGGGTCGTGACAAATCATGACAACAAACACAATATTTTGGGCCGAACAAATAATTACAAAGAAGAAAAACCAAAAAAAATGTGTTGCACCCTGCCCTTTTTTTTATTTGTTCAGCGCAAACTATTGTGTTTGTTGTCATGATTTGTCACGATCCGAGTTGGCTTTGTTCGAGGCTTACAGATCCATACATTTTCCTGAACATGCTGTTTAAATTATCCGAACAACATCCTGTAAACTAATGTTACATCAACAATTGTCAACTTTAAGAAATTAGCCTCTAATGTACTGTACATCCCATGACAATAACACAGTGAAAAGCCGTAGCGATTTAACCATTAATTTTGTGAACATCTTCACCTGTTCTGATATGTTATCAGTGCAATATACCGTCATACCAGGCTTGTTTCTGAGGGGTGCTAGCCCCTCCTATGCACAGCTGTGTGTGTGTGTGTGTGTGTGTGTGTGTGTGTGTGTGTGTGTGTGTGTGTGTGTGTGTGTGTGTGTGTGTGTGTGTGTGTGTGTGTGTGATGATTTGATTGACTGAGCACGGAATGTGATGATGTATGATGATGTATGATGAAAGAAAGTGACGTGATCTTTTATTTTATAATATAAGTCAATGGCAGTCAGAACGGGCTGAAACCTTGTACAAATATGGGGTAATACTTCATAGAGTGGCCACATGAAGCCTGAGTTCCACATGAAGCCACATTGTTAATTATTTATTCTCAAAACGTGGGGTCCTAGCTATGTCATACTTTCACTGTAGTAGAAGCTTTATTCAATTCTGTAAAACCTACAGCTTATTTGGGAACTGTGGGGATAGGATTCTAAAGGGAGGCAAATAATTCCATATTTGGACGTCGATATGATGTTCACACATATATGACATGTTTAAGTATTTCAGTTCGTGAATTCATTGTACAGGATAATACTGATTACAACCAATATGTTTCTTCAGGTACAGTATCAGTGTTTTTAAGGTATTTCAATTTGTAAACTAGACAGCATAGGATAATACTGATTAATTTCAGCTTGTGCAATGACTATTGATTAACTTGTATTGCACCTATCTTTTTAATTTGACCTTGTATTTTGCTCTTTTTTATACACAACAACAAGATATTTGAACATCTTGCTACAGTGGACTCCAACTGTAGGTTTGGGTTGAGCAAAATACAAGCTTTAGTTTGCGTAAAAAGCTTCAAGGTGTAACAACACATCATCAGAATCAGCATGACTTCGTTTACCACCAGCCCGACATGTATCTCCCGGAACCATGAGGAGGAAGATGAGCTACGGCAGCTTAATGACCGCCTTGCTAGTTACATCCAGCGAGTCATCAAGCTTGAGAATGAGAGATCATCCATGCACCGTCTCCTTGGCGAGAAAGAGGAGTCAAAGAACCGGGAGATGGAAAATATCCGGCGGCATTATGAGGAGGAGTTGACCGATGCCCGGAAATCATTAGACGAAATAGGTAATGAGACAGCCCGTTTGCAGATCAATTATCAAAATCTCTCAGAGGAGCATAAGAAACTGATATCCAGGAACCAGAAGAAAGAGAGTGAACTTTCTGTAGCAGCGGCTCACTGGAGGAACCTGGAGGGTGGCCTCAATGCAAAGGAATCAGAATTCAACAATCAGCTGGCAAAGAACAGGAGATTGACCAGTGAGGTTACTGAACTCCGTGAAAATCTGGCACTTTTGGAGGCTATGGTGGTGGACACCAAGAATCAGCTCAACGCTGAGATACTGAGGAAAGTGAATATGGAGAACCAGGCACAAACACTCAAACAGCAACTTGACTTTCAGAGGAACATCAGTGAGCAGGAGATTTACAAGATCCGAAGCAAGCAGGAAAGTCTGGTGGAGATGGATTCAACAAGGCGGAGAGAGTTTGAGAATAAATTGGCTGAGGCCATGCAAGAGCTCAACCAGGAGCATGGTGTACAGATCCAGCATTACAAAGAAGAACTTGGGCGCAACTTTAGATCCAAGCTAGAGAATGCCCAGCAGACTGCATCAAGGACCATTCTTTCAGTCAATGCTACCAATGATGAGTTGACTGCGACCAAAGTCCGTACGGAGAACCTAAACTTACAGCTACAGCTGTACCAGAAAGAGAAAGGGTCACTGGAGTGCCAGATTCAGGAACTAGAGAGGACATTGGAGAGGAAGCGGGACATGTGGCAACAGAAACTTGGTCAGAAGGAGCAGGAGATGTATAAATTGCAGAACCTGATGACCGGCCACCAGGATGACTATGAGAGCCTGATGGAAGTCAAGCAGGCCCTAGACACCGAGATCAATGAATACAGAAATATATTGGAAGGAGAAGAGGAGAGAATACGGCAATCACCGCGGAATTCACCACGGAATTCACCACAGAATTCACCAGGGAATTCTCCCAGCCCCACTCGGCAAGCGGAAGTGTCACAGACACATAAAGGACGACGTAGAAAGAAACGGAGACGGTGAAGTGGTGCTAATGGTCCAAACAGTGGGTGAATATGTCTATCCATTAACTCAAACAACTGTCATGTGATTGAGAACAGAAGTAACGAATTATCTTTGCAATCATGCCATTTCAAATTCAATATTCAACAGTATGGGGATAAAGATTTCTAAACTGTACCTTCACACATTTAATAGACAATAATAGAACTTGGAGGTCAGCATTGTACAAGAGTGTACACAATGTGCAAAAGTGTGCACTATTTTAGAAATATCTAGTCTTCCATTTCAGGGGACATCACGGTTCTAACGGGTACAGGTGAGTATGGGATCGTTTGTGGTACAGCCTGAGACAAATTCAGCTGTATGACATCTTTAGAAATGCTCTTACCAGCCAAACAGCATTTTGTTTTCAAGAAAATCAATAATTTAACTGCAGATTTTTCTAATTCGCTTTACCTTCAAGCACTTCAAGGTGTGCTATGCTTTTTCCCCACTTTCCATATTTTTCTCCAATATCCTTATTTATTTTTACTTGCTTTACGTGCTTCTGCAATGATGAGGAACCGAAATTAACAATTTTTACTCATGTGTACTCAATAAGATTTAACAATAAAAACAAATACATTTTAATCTTTGTCCATTTAGAACTAGCTTGATAATATCATGGACACATGCTAAATCAGTAACTGATACGGAGTAAACAGGTAATGGATGGAGCAAGTCAGACAGTTTTATAAAGCATTATTCACAGTAGGCCCATTTAGTCTTAAGGCACTTTTATAAGCTGGAAGCATGTAAACAATTCTTTTTTTCGGGTTCCACACCACTAGACGCTATGACAGGCTTTCTATAAGGCAACTCTGTAGAAAGTCAGCCTTTTAGAAGAGGGTCTCCTATGAAGCTGAAGTTCTTATATTTCAGCATGTATTGCAGAAACACGGACAAGTTTATATTAATTCAAAGACATGTATTTGCAGGAAAAAAGGAAAGGAATGCATCACCCCTAAAATGAATTACGGCATGGCCTCGGTAGCAGGCACCACACGCTGCCAACTGCCAAATGTTTATGGTGTGACTGTAGGGGCCGAGCCATAGATGACGTATAGTCAGGGATGATCTCGCAAACTACTGGACCAATCAGCGCCAAATTTCTTATGGACACTGCCACTAGGGCAGGAATGTAACTCACAAATGTTTACGTTGTGGTTCCAAAGGGCTGAGCCATCTACAAAAGAGCTAATCTTTTTTTATTTATTATGTTTTGTTTTAGATTAGATTAGATTGTAATAGTGGATTGAAGGGGCTGAGCCATCTACAAAAGGTTTTGCAAGACTGGGACTCATCTTTTTATTTTATAAAACAAAGAAGTAGATCAGATTAGATTACCGTTGTTGTCCACAAGGCAATACATACATATTAGGAACCTGGTCTGCATCTGCATGCCATTCTTTGCCAGGTGTTACATCCTGCTAATGTTAACCTTCATACATAGTCACGGCAGCCTTTTTTCCTTGTTTTTTGTTTGGTTTTTTGTTGTGAACATTATCACAGACCCTCCTCCTTGGCTCTCCAGTTCGGATCCTCTCAGCTGAGTCGTCGTTGCAGCCAACAGAGCCCTCGGTTCACTCCTACTCCACCCACTCCATGCAGACTTCTTGAGCACAAAGACTTATTTGAGCACAGAGTATCATATAGCAGCCAAGTCTATGGACTTTTAATGTTTGTTTAGAGCACTTTTAACTAAAATCGTTTGCCAGCCAAGTCTATATGGACTTTTAATGACGTGAGATCATGTAGCCAATATAAATACATCTTGTGACTGGTTTTGTTTTATACAATATTAACACCGCATTCATGTTTTGTAACGTATAGTGGCAGTGAATCTGCAATCGTGTGGCAGTGGCAGTGGGCACCCCTCACTTCACACAAGTGTGATTTTCCTCCCTATATTCATTTGTGGCATTTTTTGTGGCTCCTCTATTTTGTTCAGTTAAATCGACCCTCTGGGATTCAACCATCTTTGGATCACTGCCACATTTATTGTGCACGCTGCCTACCAGCTCCTTCCTTCGTTCACCCAGAAGCTTCAGTTAAACTTTACAATGTTTGGCTTTGGGAATTGAAACCTTGATGATACTTCATTTTTTTATTACGTCACTTTAATATCATACTGAAGTCAATTGAGAGGCAAATAACTACATATTTGGACATTGATATGACGACACAACGATATATGTTTTTCAAGTATTTCAGTTCGTAAACATACTGCACTGGATAATTTTGAATCATTTCAGCTACGCGTGTGCATAAACAAATCTTGAAATGAATATCGATTTACTTGTATTGTATCCTATCTGTGTAAGTTTACCGTGTGCGTTTCCTATACAGGAACCTGTGGACGTGGTTTTGGGTTGAGGAGAGAAACTGAGCACAGCCCTTTAGCCCATCATGCTGCATCAGTCTGATGGTACCAGCCCCACATGTCACTCGCGAGTCCAGGAGAAAGATGAACTACGGCAGCTCAATGATCGCCTCGCTAATTATATCCAGCGAGTCATCAAGCTTGAGAACGAGAGGTCGTCCCTGCACCTTCTCCTTGGTGAGAAAGAAGATTCAAAGAGCCAGGAGATAGACAACATCCGGGGGCTCTACGAGGAGGAGTTGAGCGATGCCCGGAAGTCAGTGGACGACCTGTCTAACGAGAGGGCCCGTTTGCAATTCGACTATGGAAATCTCTCAGAGGAGCATGCAAAACTTACAGCCAGGAACCAGAAGAAAGAGAGTGACCTTGCTTACGCAGTATCTCAGTGGAGGAACCTGGAGGCAGCCCTCAACTCAAAGGAAGCTGATTACAGCAACCAGTTGGCAAAGAACAGGAAATTGACTAGTGATGTTACTGAACTCCACACTCAGATAGAACAGACTGAGGCTGTGCTGGCAGACACCAAGAACCAGCTGAACTCTGAGATGTTGAGCAAAGTGGAAATGGAGAACCAGATGCAGACACTTAAACAGCAGCTTGACTTTCAGAGGAAAATGAGTGAGCAGGAGATACATGAGCTCCGGAGCAAGCATGAAAGTCTGATGGAGATGGATTCAGGAAGGCGGAGAGAGTTTGAGAGTAAACTGGCTGAGGCCATGCATGAGCTCCGCCAGGAGCATGATTTACGAATCCTTCAGTACAAGGAAGAACTGGAGCGCAACTACAGTGCCAAGCTAGAGAATACCCAGCAGACTGCATTGAGACAGAGCGATGCTGACTCTGCCACCAAAGAAGAGTTAAATGCGACCAAAGTCCGTATGGAGACCCTCACCACACAGCTGCAGCAGTACCAGAAAGAGAAAGGAACACTGGAGAGCCGGGTTCGAGAACTAGATAGGACAATTGACATAGAGCGGGAAAGGTACCAGCAGAAACTGAGTCATAAGGAGCAAGAGATGCTGACCATACAAGGCCATTTGCGCAACAACCTGGATGACTATCAAAGCCTGCTGGACATCAAGTTGGCCTTGGACATGGAGATCAAAGCCTACAGAAAGATGTTGGAAGGAGAAGAGCAGAGATTGCAGATGTCACCAAGCATCTCTCAGCATGCAGCTGTGTCACTGTCGCGGTCACATCCGCCAGATGTACGTAGGGTGAAGCGGAAGCGAATTAAGCACGAGGATGCTCCTTGGAGCTCACCAGCCTACATGATGTCCTCCACGCATCTGACAGCTCACGGTCCTGTGAGCATAGCAGAAATTGCTGTAGAGGGAAATTATGTCATATTGAAGAACAACTCTCACGAAGAGCAGCATCTAGGGGGTTGGGTGGTTAAAAGGACTCACCCTGACTTAGCAGACGTTTCCTTCCACATCCCTCCATCCTGTGTCCTGCAAGCGGGACAGACGCTCACCATCTGGGCAGCGGGTGCAGACATTGCGGACGACACTGATAACTTGGTCATGGAGGGCATCGAGAGCTGGGGCCCAGTCACGGACGTGAGGGTTGTCCTCCTCAGCCCTAACCACGAGGAGACAGCAGAACGCAGGGTGACATTCAAGGAGGAACATTCTGATGAGGAGGAGTGGAAGGAAAGTAATAAGTGCACTGTTATGTAACTCAACACCTCCTGAACACATACCTGATCAACCAGGCACTTTAACTGTGGCACATATTGGTATGGTATTTTGCAATTCTCTGGATTACATCACTGTCTCATATGATACACTTATTACATTTACCTTGCTGACTAACGGACTCAATGTATGGTATTTAATATTGTTAATGTATTACTGCAGACCTACCGTCCCCCCAGAGTACAATAGAAGGGGTGGCCTGTGAGGCTCATATGGAAGTGCGTCTATCGACTAAACATACAGGTATATGTGTATGCAGGTGTTTGGTGTATCTTTGGTGTTACCTCTGTGCTTTTTTTTTCAATAGCAGTTTTACCATTTCTCAGACAGACACAGCGGCCAACACAATGCACACACACATTGCGACATATACAACAACCCGAATAGACAGAGACGGCAGCACATTGAAAGAGAGAGACATAGAACCTGTGAACCACAAACAGCCCATGTCCTTGTTGGCCTTTTAACTTATTTATATTGCTACAACTTCAGAGCGCCCAGTATTTCTGTTCTTAGAACCTGCTGAGTCAAGACTTTCCCTGCTCGCTGTGGTGCATAGACCTATTATTGAAGTTATCCATAGGTAGGTAGGTCTTTTTTAACAGTAAGAGCACAATTATTCAGTTTGTAGCTAGTTTTCTACATATTTCTTTATTCTAGTAGGCCTATATATTTTAATTGTACATATATTTCTTCATTTTTATGTTTTTATTTCACACTTTGGCAATGTAACCATGTTTTCCATGTCAATAAAATATTATTTGAAATTGAAATTGCCCCTATAACCTTGACATTAGACCCAAACTGGTGGGGCTGTATATGTGAGAATGCAACTGTCCAACTCCGTAGAACCTGACATGCAATTGACTTAGAGTTAGATCTGTGTAATGACAGCTTGAAGACATTTCTATTGTTGAGGAGATAAGAGCCACCTGATGTTCTTGAAGTGAGTTCTATCAATGGCTCATAAGCAAAACAGTGCTTAAACGCAAACTATATACCTATTTTCTACTGTATTATTATAGATAATTATATAGAATTCAAATTTTCATTTCAATGTACAGAGACCGATGTTATTTATCCATCTTGGAGGACCACTTGTTTTGATGAACATTAGGTTGAAGCCCGTGGTCAGCATTGGCAGGAAAAAGGTGTTTGTTTTTTAACAATGCTTCACTTGGCCAAACATAGGCCTTGCGTTGCTGTAAAGCCCTGAATATGCCCTTGTATTGCAGTGCACACCCATTGAGGGTGTGGTCTGTTTCTTTCCCTCTCTCCTTTCACCTGGTCTAGTAATGGAACACCGGCCAATTAGCCATCAGGTTAAAAGGAGAGCAGAGAAGCACTACAAGGGTACACACTCTTTCTTTGTATTTTCACCACCTTTACTTTTCCTCAACATATTTTCATCATATTTTTCTAATTGTGGCAGTTCTCGGTAGTCTAGTTTTCTGTTTGTTTTGTTTGGCTAGGGGGAGAACTGGGTCAGACGGCTCGATGTATGGTTGGCCCGGTATCTTACCCATCTTTTGTTCTTTTGACCGAGATCTCCTTCAACTTTTGGTTTGGGTTTGAGGGGCGCTAGCGCCTCCTATGCCCAGCTTTGTGTGTTTAAACCACGGAAATGACTTCATTGGCTGAGCAAAGAATGTGATGTATGATGATAAGAGCGCCCCTCACTTCACACAAGTGCCATTTTTTTACTTCACACATTGACTATGTTGGTCCTTTTGTTTAAATAAACTCAGTTTGGTTGCATCTCCAGTTGTGACGTCCCTTTTTATGAGCCTTGTTTGATTGGAGAAGCAGTAAAATAGGAGCTTGTCAAACTGGCTCACACGTGACATTCATTTTTTTCCACCTTTTTCTTTGAGTGAATGACCCTGTTGTGCTTCCGTTATTCAACAAGGAGAGGGGGAGCACTGCAAGTGCAAACATCAAATTCCTTTTTTTCCTATTTTAACCACCATTACTTTTACTCAACATACATTTGGAATTTTGAGTTTTGATATTTTAGTTCTGGTGGGAGATCTGCGTAGTCTAGTTTTTTCTGTTTAGGTAGGTCATAGTTGTTCTAGTTTGCATAGGTTAGGGGAAGAGCTGCGTCTGATGTCCTGATCAACTTATTGTTCGACTGGCTGACCCAGCTCTTAACCACTCGAACCCTAGCATGCCTATTCATGGAGGAACAAGATAGCACATAACCAGCTAGATATTTTTTAGCAAAGAGAAAGTTGGTGTACACAGGAAGAAGGGTTCAGTTGGTGTACACAGGAAGAGTTCAGTTGTAACTCGAGTCTGTTTCACTAAGACAAGGATTTAAGTGGTTAATGGCTTCTCCATCTTTTGTTTCTTTTAAACGGGATCTCCTACCCATGTTGTTTGTTTTTTGTTTTTTTTCCCCCACATTTATTACCTCTTTTTTTGTTTGAAAGATGAATTTGTCACCCCCACAATACTCTTTTTCCCCATCAATTACTGACCCTGTTAAGCCTTGAATTAATGGCAGATCTTTGGGGGTCCAGGATCGGGGGCATGCACAGACACAAGGGCACTCTCTCCCACTCTCCACCGGACATTCCCACCCTGAATGATATTACCATGCACAGCTGTGTATTCCATCCATAATCACACACTTGGCATGGGACCTATTTTACCTCTCACTATAATGTTATTGAGATTCTAGATCAGCAGGAGCTGTTTACATGTTGTGGTCAAAAGAGATGTACTGTACAGTAACTACTAAATTACACTGATTTTACTAGTCTCGAGGAGACTAGGGATATTTTGCGCTAATTCGTCTAAAAGTGCCAAAGTTTGCACAGATGTAGCCCAGGTCATGCTCTAATGATTTATAGGGCGTCCGAGGCGGAAACCTTCGGGGTCGTCACAGTGGCCAAATCTATATGGCCACCATTCACAACCTATATAAGGCAACATTTTCTAAATTTATTTATTATGTTTTAAGTAGCATGTGACGTGTCAAACTTTCATGATTCTGTTCCAAGCATTATTTTTGCACGAAAAACACTCATTGGGCTAAATTCGCCCAGAGCGCGAATGTGCTGACCTCATCACATTTTTGATGACGGCTATGGCTATGCGGTCCTGCTCCATCCTCAGATGTCCTATAGCCATCTCATCTAGCGTCTGTGTGTAATCTCCTTGGTGATGCTCAGTGGTGGGAAAAAGTACTCAATTATTGTTTTACTTAAGTTAAAGTATCAATACTGCAATGTATAACTATACTCTGTTACAAGTAAGTAAAAGTTTGGAATTCAAAATGTACTTCAGTGAAAGTACAAAAATAGTATCAAAATGTACTTAAAGTACCAAAAGTAAGAAATAAAGGGAGGGACGCTGGATCTGACATTATAAAAAAAAACAGTTGTCACTGATGGATTTAAGAACCGGTGACATCGTGTCACATGTCACCTGTTGTGACACAGTCATCTCCATATGTGGGCATATTTGGGACCACAGCCTGGTGGAGATAAAGATTATAACTATTGCTATGGACTGCAACAAAAGTGATGTTGAACTCATAGTGACATAATCATTCAACAAAAAAATATATATATATAAGACTAGAGTCACAGAGACAGAAGAGTGGAGACAAGGAGTAGGCTAGAGACATCGAGTAAGAATGGGTCAAGGTCAGAGTGGAAGCCATGGTCAAGGAGGTGGCAAGAAGGATGACAAAGACAAGAAAAAGAAGTATGAACCTCCAATCCCCACCAGAGTGGGCAAGAAGAAGAAGAGGACCAAGGGTCCGGACGCTGCGAGGAAGCTCCCCTTAGTGACCCCTCACACGCAGTGCCGCCTGAAGCTCCTGAAGCTGGAGCGCACCAAGGACTACCTGCTAATGGAGGAAGAGTTCATCAGGAACCAGGAGCAAATGAGACCCCTGGAGGAGAAACAGGAGGAGGAGAGGTCCAAGGTGGATGACCTTCGGGGAACCCCCATGTCGGTGGGGACCCTGGAGGAAATCATTGACGACAACCACGCCATAGTCTCCACCTCGGTGGGCTCGCAGCACTATGTCAGCATCCTGTCCTTCGTGGATAAGGACCTGCTGGAGCCCGGCTGCTCTGTCCTGCTCAAGCACAATGTGCACGCTGTGATTGGAGTGCTAATGGACGACACAGACCCCCTGGTGACAGTCATGAAAGTGGAGAAGGCCCCACAAGAAACCTACGCCGACATCGGAGGACTGGATAATCAGATCCAGGAGATTAAGGAGTCGGTGGAGCTGCCCCTCACACATCCGGAGTATTACGAGGAGATGGGCATTAAGCCACCAAAAGGAGTGATCCTGTATGGTCCACCCGGCACAGGTAAGACCCTGATAGCCAAGGCGGTGGCAAACCAGACGTCAGCAACCTTCCTGCGGGTGGTGGGATCGGAACTCATCCAGAAATACCTCGGAGACGGGCCCAAGCTGGTGCGAGAGCTCTTCAGGGTAGCAGAGGAACACGCCCCTTCCATCGTTTTCATTGACGAGATCGACGCCATCGGGACTAAAAGGTACGACTCCAACTCTGGTGGCGAGAAGGAGATCCAGAGGACCATGCTGGAGCTGCTCAACCAGCTGGATGGCTTTGACTCGCGGGGGGACGTCAAGGTCATCATGGCCACCAACCGGATAGAGACCCTGGACCCTGCCCTCATCAGACCAGGAAGAATCGACCGCAAGATCGAGTTCCCCCTGCCGGACGAGAAGACCAAAAGGAGGATCTTCCAGATCCACACCAGCCGCATGACTCTGGCTGACGACGTTATCCTCGACGAGCTCATCCTGGCCAAGGACGACCTATCAGGAGCCGATATTAAGGCCATCTGCACAGAGGCAGGCCTAATGGCTCTGCGAGAACGCCGGATGAAGATCACCAACGAGGATTTCAAGAAATCAAAAGAGAATGTTCTGTACAAGAAACAAGAGGGCACACCAGAGGGACTGTACCTCTAACCATTCACCATCACACCTCATTACCATGCCTACGGACTGTACCTCTAACCATTCACCATCACACCTCATTACCATGCCTACGGCACCCATGCACCAATGGAGAGCGTAAAAAAGGAGGCAGCGGTTGTACAGTATATGTTGTCTCGTGCATATTTGTTCTTTGTGCATGTTGTTTGGTTTATAGGAGATCATGAAGGAATTAACAATCCAGATGTCTGAGAGTGCGTCTGAGTGTGGCTTTATCAGCGGTATATCATCAGAGGCATTTTCCTCAAACCCATAGAAGAGGCCCTGAGAAGGAGGGTTAAGTCGATTAGCTATCTTGTTAACTTCTACTTCTCCATAAAGATCTGGCTGAATAACAGCTGGACCTAAATGATCAATCACTTGAGTTGTAACAGCCAACAGGTTACAAATACATATATATATATAGATAATATATATATATATATATATATATGTTGCGCTTTGCCGTTATAGTTATAATAGGAAATTGTATAAATGTAAAATTTTATTTTATTTTGGCACTCTGCATATTTGTGACAAATGGAAAAAAAAATCTGTGATGTTCAATAGCATTATATATCAGTCTACCTGTCAAAACGAATATAAATACATTATTTTAAAAAGATGTATACGAATATTGTTAATGTATATTTTTGTCAATATAATTTTAGATCAATGAGAAATCATTATTTGATAATGAAGATGTATCTTCCTTGTACTGTGATGAGTGGATTTGTCAGTGTCTATTGTTGCTGGTGAAAATATCACTGTTAATTATGAAGCCTGATTTTACATCCAACCTTCTTGCCACAGTTGGGAACATCTTAAGACCACTTTTGTGATGCGGTCCTGCTCCATCCTCAGCAGATGTCCTAGCCATCTCCGGCGACTGTGTGCTCAGTGGTGGGAAAAGTACTTAATTGTTTTACTTAAGTTAAAGTATCAATACTGCAATGTAGAACTACTCCATTACAAGTAAATGTCTGGAATTCAAAATGTAGTGTACTTGAGTAAAATTACAAAAGTATTGGCATCAAAATGTAGGCCTACTTCAAATACCAAAAGTAAAAGTATGTATTATGCAGAATCTCCCATTTAAAGTTTTCGAATGTATACAAATCCTTTGAAAATAGCAGATCTACAATCTCACAATGTGTCGCATCCCGACGCATTGTGAGCTTGTAGAACAGCTATTTTCAAATTGCCAAAATGTATAGGGCTGAAGTGGTTATTAATATGTATGTTTTGTAATAATAATCAAAATGTACAAAGTAAATAGTAACTAAAGTTTTCAAATAATTGTAGTGGAGTATAAGTACAATATTTCGATCTGAGATGTATAGTGTAGTAGAGGTAAAAATATTTGATATTGTTAATACTCAAGTAAAGTACAAATACCTCAAAATTGTACTTGAGTACAGTACTTAAGTAGATGTACTTACATTGTGCTTACTTTCCACCCCTGGTGATGCTCCGGCTCACAGTTTGTACAGTTTGTACAGTTCATTGTTGGCCAAGGAGTGAGACCAAAGGCAGCACATTGGCCCTCCAGGTTGGGGGTGGGGCGCGGCTCTAACATCAGTCATCTCCATATGTGGGCATATTTTGGACCACAGCCTGGTGGAGATAACAAAGATTATAACTGCTGCTATAGGGACTATACAACAAAAGTGACGTTGAACTCATAGTGACATAATCATTCAACAAAAAAGGCGTATATATAACCAATGTCTTGTCTGAGTTGTTGAAAGGTGTGTTGCATACTAACATACAGAGAAAGGACAAGGTAGAGTCGCAGAGACAGAAGAGTGGAGATAAGGATCGTGTGGACTAGAGAAAACGAGTAACAATGGGTCAAGGTCAGAGTGGAAGCCATGGTCCAGGAGGTGGCAAGAAGGATGACAAAGACAAGAAAAAGAAGTATGAACCTCCAATCCCCACCAGAGTGGGCAAGAAGAAGAAGAGGACCAAGGGTCCGGACGCTGCGAGGAAGCTCCCCTTAGTGACCCCTCACACGCAGTGCCGCCTGAAGCTCCTGAAGCTGGAGCGCACCAAGGACTACCTGCTAATGGAGGAAGAGTTCATCAGGAACCAGGAGCAAATGAGACCCCTGGAGGAGAAACAGGAGGAGGAGAGGTCCAAGGTGGATGACCTTCGGGGAACCCCCATGTCGGTGGGGACCCTGGAGGAAATCATTGACGACAACCACGCCATAGTCTCCACCTCGGTGGGCTCGCAGCACTATGTCAGCATCCTGTCCTTCGTGGATAAGGACCTGCTGGAGCCCGGCTGCTCTGTCCTGCTCAACCACAAGGTGCACGCCGTGATTGGAGTGCTAATGGACGACACAGACCCCCTGGTGACGGTCATGAAAGTGGAGAAGGCCCCACAAGAAACCTACGCCGACATCGGAGGACTGGATAATCAGATCCAGGAGATTAAGGAGTCGGTGGAGCTTCCCCTCACACATCCGGAGTATTACGAGGAGATGGGCATTAAGCCACCAAAAGGAGTGATCCTGTATGGTCCACCCGGCACAGGTAAGACCCTGATAGCCAAGGCGGTGGCGAATCAGACGTCAGCAACCTTCCTGCGGGTGGTGGGATCGGAACTCATCCAGAAATACCTCGGAGACGGGCCCAAGCTGGTGCGAGAGCTCTTCAGGGTAGCGGAGGAACACGCCCCTTCCATCGTTTTCATTGACGAGATCGACGCCATCGGGACTAAAAGGTACGACTCCAACTCTGGTGGCGAGAAGGAGATCCAGAGGACCATGCTGGAGCTGCTCAACCAGCTGGATGGCTTTGACTCGCGGGGGGACGTCAAGGTCATCATGGCCACCAACCGGATAGAGACCCTGGACCCTGCCCTCATCAGACCAGGAAGAATCGACCGCAAGATCGAGTTCCCCCTGCCGGACGAGAAGACCAAAAGGAGGATCTTCCAGATCCACACCAGCCGCATGACTCTGGCTGACGACGTTATCCTCGACGAGCTCATCCTGGCCAAGGACGACCTATCAGGAGCCGATATTAAGGCCATCTGCACAGAGGCAGGCCTAATGGCTCTGCGAGAACGCCGGATGAAGATCACCAACGAGGATTTCAAGAAATCAAAAGAGAATGTTCTGTACAAGAAACAAGAGGGCACACCAGAGGGACTGTACCTCTAACCATTCACCATCACACCTCATTACCATGCCTACTGTACCTCTAACCATTCACCATCACACCTCATTACCATGCCTACGGACTGTACCTCTAACCATTCACCATCACACCTCATTACCATGCCTACGGACTGTACCTCTAACCATTCACCATCACACCTCATTACCATGCCTACGGCACCCACCATTGGAGAGCGTAAAAAAGGAGGCAGCGGTTGTATATGTTGTCTCGTGTTTTTTGTGCATGTTATGTTTGGCTTATACAGGAGTTCATGAAGGAACAATCCAGAGTGTGTCTGAGTGTGGCTTTATCAGCGGTATATCATCAGAGGCATTTTCCCCAAACCCATAGAAGAGGCCCTGAGAAGGATGGTTAAGTCGATATCTCTCTTGTTAACTTCTACTTCTCCATAAAATCTGGCTGAATAACAGCTGGACCTAAATTATAATTATCAATCACATGAGTTGTCTTTTGCCATTATAGTTATAATAGGAAATTGTGTAAATGTAAATTTTATTTTGGCACTCTGCACATTTTGTGACAAATGGAAGAAAAAAATCCTCGATGTTCAATGTCCATTATTATTATATTATTGTGTATTACCGGTATTTCAGTGTACCTGTCAAAATGAATAAATACAATATTATTTTTAAAATAATATATGTTAATGTATATTTTTGTCAACATAATTCTAAATCAATGAGAAATCATTCTTTGATAATGATGATGTATCTTCTTTGTGCTGTGATGAGTGGATTTTTGAGTGTCTATTGTTGCTGATGACAATGCCACTGTTAATTACGTAAGCCTGATTTTAGAACAATGAAACTTCTTGCCACAGTTGGGAACAGGAGGTTCAGAATGGTACTGTCTTCGTTGCTGCCAACCGCACCATCCATTGTTGGGCGCATTTCTCCTCAAACTGTGTGAACACATTATGGCATAAGGAGCACATTGGTCGGCTGACTCCAGGTCATTGAGGTTCTTGTAATGTCCCATTCAGTTGGTCTTTATACTGAAGCACCACCAGGCTTTCCATGAAGCACCGGGCGGGGGCAAATAGCAGTGTTGCCTCTGTACTAGGTTGTCCCAATGCTAATGGACTCCAACTATGTTGGAGAATATCAGTATGGTGAACACGGTTCATCCCTATGGATGCATCAGAGTTATCTGTTGTTAAGTTACATGTACGCACGCAAATAACAAACGCTCACATATAGTTCAAGATCCCAACATAATGGTCACATCCGATGTCTCGTACACTGTTCCTTTATGTTTATATGGTCATGTCTGACATCATCATCAATAGAATTGGAGGAATCTGTGTGTCTGTGTCCCTTCATGCTCATATGGAAATGCATGGCGTCATAGTCACAGTATTGACGTCATCACTGGCCTACAAGTACCCTGTCAAAGTGTACTGACGTCACAAGGAAGGAAGAGATAAGTGGGTTAACAACGCAGACAAGTAGAAGTCCCACTGAACAACAGGAAGGACATAACACACAAGATTTATAAGTCATATGTCAGAAGGAGAGGGCAAGTCACCTCCAGGTGCGGAGGCGAACGCCGCAGAGGTGACTGCAGGCCCAACTGGTAATGGCATTAACACCCAGCAGGGGACAGCGGGGAGCACGTCTGTGTCTTCGCCCGTGTCCACCACGCCTTCCTCTCCTCCTCCTGATGCGACAGGGGATGACGAGGATGAGAGTGAAGATGAGTCAGATATTCTGGAGGAGAGTCCCTGTGGCCGCTGGCAGAAACGTAGAGAGGAGGTGAATCAACGTAACGTCCCAGGTATAGATGCCGCCTATCTGGCCATGGACACGGAGGAAGGGGTGGAGGTGGTCTGGAATGAAGTCATGTTCTCAGAGAGAAAGAATTTCAAACTACAGGAGGATAAGGTGAGGTCAGTGTTTGACAACCTGATCCAGCTGGACCATCTGAACATCGTCAAGTTCCACAAGTACTGGGCCGACATCAAAGATACCCGAGCTCGGGTGATTTTCATCACTGAGTACATGTCATCAGGAAGTTTGAAGCAGTTTCTGAAGAAGACTAAAATGAATCACAAGAGGATGAATGAAAAGGCATGGAAGAGATGGTGTAACCAGATCCTCTCTGCTCTCAGCTACCTCCACTCCTGTGACCCTCCCATCATCCATGGTAATCTGACCTGTGACACAATTTTCATCCAACACAACGGCCTCATTAAGATCGGCTCAGTTGCTCCCGACACCATTAACAACCATGTGAAAACATGTAGTGAAGAACAGAAGAACCTGCACTTCTTTGCTCCTGAATATAGAGAGGTTGCTGATGTGACGACAGCTGTGGACATCTACTCCTTTGGCATGTGTGCCTTAGAGATGGCGGTCCTGGAGATCCAGGGTAATGGAGAGTCCTCCTTTGTTTCCCAGGATGCCATCAACAACGCCATTCAGTCACTAGAGGACCCCCTTCAGAGGGACTTCATTCAGGAATGTTTGAAGAGTGATCCTATCAGGAGGCCTACAGCCATAGAACTGCTGTTCAACCAGTCTTTGTTCGAAGTTCCCCAGCTCAAACTACTGGCCGCACACTGTTGTGTTAGCCACCAACACATGATACCCGAGAACGCCTTGGAGGAAATCACAAAGAACATGGACCCTGACCTCGTCATTGCTGAGGTCAAAGGGAAGGCGCAGCTCAAACTCTCTCAGTTCCCTACCTCGGAGCTGATTAAATTCCTGGAGGACGTGAGGAACGGTATCTATCCTCTGACAGCGTTTGGTCTGGCCCGCCCTCGGCAGCCTCAACAGGAAGCGATCAAGTCTCCTGTTGTCACCCCCTCTGTCAAATCACCCACACCCGAAACCGTAGAACAGGAGACCCGTAAAGTGGTTCATATGACGTGTAACATTGAGCCCGCGGAGGACGGAGCCAGATATCACCTGACCTTACTGTTGCAACTGGAAGACAAGCTGAACAGACATCTTAGCTGCGATCTGTTACCAAACGAGAACGTTCACGATCTGGCTGCCGAGCTGATACAAATGGGCTTCATCAGTGAGGCGGACCAGAGCAGAGTAGCCTCTGTGCTAGAAGACGCTTTCACCAACAGGAACAGTTCCCTCCATCCTGTTACCGTGTCTTTATAGGAGTCTGTCGTTTCCGAGTCTTCTTACAAGTAATCGCTGTTACTCTCTGTCTTCATACGAGGTAGCGATAATAACGTCCTCACGAGGACATTGATTGTCATAATGTCTCTGTCAACACTGTTACTGTTTCTACTGCATTTTCCTGTTTTAATTTTTTTTGTAAGAGCTCACACACACAAACATGGAGGTGTCACAAGAAACATTGAAACCCATTCACAAGCCATACACTCACTGGTCTTTGTGAATTCATAATCAGCGCATTTCTTGTGCAAGCAGGCCAAGGACCCGGATTCCCGAAGTCTTTTAAAATCAGTTAATTTCAACTTTTTTTTTGTTGTGAGTCCATACTTGGATCTCGCATCAATGTGTGCGGTCTGGTATATCCATTACATAGGCCATCGATTGAATCATTGCTCCAGCATGACCCCATAGGCTGTGTAATGCTGTCTTTACATTCTTTAACTTCATTACGTGTCTGTTGTCATCACTTGATCTGCATGCTCAGCATACATACAGAAATAGAGGGTTGAACATGCCCACAAGCATGTGTAACATTCTGGACGTTAAAGCTCTCCACTGCTCAAAAGGGTTTCTATGGCCCCTTATTAGGGGACAGGTCCAGGGATGGTGCACATGGGGATGCTCACATAGGGATAGGGAGGACAGGATACTTTGTCAAATAGAAAATGCAGATTTTCATAACAAAATAGTAACTTCAATTTACAGCAACAGTAATAATTATTATAAAACAACTGTAAATGTGTGCTCCTCAGAGGGGCCATACATACCCAGGATTTATGTCAGTCTTGAGCCCTATAACCACACCAAAGGGTCGAGACGGTTTTAGCCTTGTCCCAGCGGTGTGATATGTCCTGTTGCACGTTGACAGTTGACACACGTCATCCCAAGTGATTCAACTGGTTGAATTCAATTCACCAGTTTCAACCAATAGCAACAGAGAGAGTTTGTATTTTTTATGAAGACTCTAAACCCCTGAACCCCTAATTGCTCCTGATGTGCAGGTTGGTGCCTTGCATGGTTTCCGCCGGCATCAGTGTGTGAATGTGTGTATGGGTGAATGTAATGCATAATCTATGTAAAGGTGTGTGAATGGGTGAATGTAATGCAAAATCTTGTGTGTGTGTGTGTGTGTGTGTGTGTGTGTGTGTGTGTGTGTGTGTGTGTGTGTGTGTGTGTGTGCGCGCGCGCGTGCGTGCGCGCGCGTGCGTGAATGGCTATGTGTGAATGTGTGTGTGAATGGGTGAATGTAATGCACAATCCATGTAAAGTTGTGTGAATGGGTGACTGTAATGCACAATCTATGTAAAGGTGTGTGTGTGTGTGTGTGTGTGTGTGTGTGTGTGTGTGTGTGTGTGTGTGTGTCTAAAATAATAATAATAATAATAATAATAATAATAAGTGCATTAAAATCTTACTTGTCTGTTGGACAAGTGACTCTTGGTTTCACTTTTTCTGTGATGCTCCTAGCAGCAAACAATATTGTCTGCTATACTAATAATCACCTTTCCAATATTGTTAATAGCCCTAGAATGTTGGCATTGCCCTCTACCATATTTCCGAGTTTCCCAGACAAAAACAATAAAGGACCAAGCACTTTCAGGACTGCTTGGTCTTTTAATAATCGCAACAAGGAATTAACATCATAAATCAACATCCTAACCCTAGCCCCCATTACACTGTGCCTTCATACTTGCACACAAAAGCCAACATACAATATGATGGACTGGGAGTGGGAAAGGATAGTCTTCCCTAATGAGCCTCATTCATTGCAAGCTAGTTAAACTACTAATGACCAACACATGTGCATGTGTGTGTCACAGCTGAAGGCCTCTGGTTGGTCAAACATGAACTTATGAAAGACTTCTAAAAGGGCAAGGCATGCCAGACTAAAGAAACCAGTGTTTGCCTGACCTTGTGTTTGTTAGCAGTGTAATTTTTCTAGCATTTAGGCTAGCTTTAGACTCTGCAGTAGCACATCAGTGGCTATGGCTTTCATGTACTGGTTTGGGTAAGAGTTTTTAGAAGATTTGTAATTGCCTTGGCATTTAGTGCTTCTCTTGTCTGAATGAACTATGCTCTTCTGGCCTCCCACAGCTTTCTTCTTTCTGTGTGGTCAACTAGTGTTTCTGCTCAATCTGCTGACCATCTTGATGGTAAGAATTAATAATACAGTTCAAAACATACAACATTGTATCTGTATGTTATTGTGCCCCTTACTATGCATGTCCATGCTTGTCCATATAGGAGTGCTTGAAATGGAGTGTCACGACCGATATTTTATGATGGCTGTTGACCTGTCCTTTACTGGAAATGATCTTCGTTTTGAGGCCGTCGGTAGGTTTTTATTTTTTACATCTGCCCTATGATAATAATGCTGTGGAGGCTGTTTCCGTCTGTGAGCCCTGTTTGGTAACCAGTGTGAAATGATGGGCCTTCTTCCCAGACAGTAAGGGCAGTGTGTACGACATCACTGAGACGTTGTATCAGGCGTCGTGTGGCTACAGTATCAACATTCTCCCCATGCTGGGTCAGGCTGAAATTCGAGCCTCTTACTTCTCATGTCATGCTGAAAAGGTACACATTGACCCCACACACACACACACACACACACACGCTTCTGCAAGTACAAATGGGTGTTCATCTTGTTGTTCTCGTTTTCAATAAGGATGAAGAAAAGTTTGTGTTCAAGTTTAATCTGATTGCCATGCATGAAGGACAGGAGGTCACCCACACTGTGAACAAGACCTGTTCTCCCTTGCTTCCCTGGTCTCCCAGAGAGGTTAGCTGTGAGGTCAACTACATGGAAGTAAGATTTCATAAGTACACTCTGGAGTTACAGACCTGCAAGGGTCCATTTGCTTCCAAAAACAAATCACACCCGTCTGAAGTGAGGGGCGCTCTTATCATTGTACATCTCATCATAAATCATCTCATTCTGGCCAATCAGAATTTGCATCCTCACCTTTTGTCTTCATTGTTTGTGTTTACACAAACACTCAAAGCTTGCCATTCATAATTTCTTTATCAATGGCATTTAATGTTTGTTTGGGACAAACACTCAGAGCTGGCTATTTCATTATCAATGGCATTTAATGTTTGTTGGGACAAACGCTCAGATCTGGCTATTTCATTATCAATGGCATTTAATGTTTTGTTTGTTTACACAAACCCTCAAAGCTGGACAACATTTAGTTGAAGACCTCAGGTGATCCCCAGGCCCCAAATTGAGGACTAGCTGTTTTTAAGCCGTGTAAAGCCGACTGTAGTTATTTAATTCCACTGGTTGCTGGCTGCAGTGGCGGTGTTTACTTGCGTTTACTCTTTCAGATATCTGTGAGGAGTGATCAGACCTGTCCATCAAGACCCAATAAAGATGGCTGGGATCCTGTCCTAATGGCGGTGTGTTTGGAAGACTTTATAGCTTTCTCATCAATAGACTTTTTCACAGCAGCCATTTTGACATGAAATGGGGTAACACAGGTTATTGCACCAGGTGACTGTTGTCTTCTTTGACTTCTTTCCTAGGCCCATGTTCCAGCAGCTTCAGATTGGCAGGTGTTGTTTCAGAATCAGGGGAAGCTGATTCCCATGACCATCGTTGAAGCTCGTATAGAGGGCTACATGTTTGAGGTGACGGGTGGAAGGCTTGTATTCCGTGCACCTTATGGACAACCTCACTCATTTACCGCTATGGTAAGACGTTTCAATGTTTCTTCTACAAGGCCACACACACTTGAACGCAGCATTTTCTTAATGTAACCACTTAAGAAGTTAAGATCTACTACAGCATACACATGCAACTGGCGTCCCGGGCCACATGTGGCCCCCACCATCACATAATGTGGCCCTCAGGTTAATATCCAAACATTGATATATTATTTATTTCAGCTAACTACTAGTATTAAAATGTTGTCTTTTTTGTGTCTAATGCATATTTGTA
Organism: Protomyctophum bolini; assembly: GCF_963924005.1. Classification (NCBI taxonomy): domain Eukaryota; kingdom Metazoa; phylum Chordata; class Actinopteri; order Myctophiformes; family Myctophidae; genus Protomyctophum; species Protomyctophum bolini. Next base: position 19,842,146 of record NC_137874.1, on the reverse strand, counting down.
TTTAGTTCATAAAGTTAATATAACTCAATGCATTTGAAATTAAATACATTTAACTTCAGGATTCCAATAAAAAAATGGCAAAAGATTATTCAGGATTTCAATTGAAATATAGCTGATCTACAAGCTCAAAACTCGTCGCACTGCAGAGCGTTTTGAGCTTGTAGATCGGCTATTTTTGCTACGACAGTAATATGCAATGTGGCCCTCTCCATTGTCAAAGTTGCCCACCCCTGATGTACAGTGTAAGTTTCCATTACTTAGTGAAAATTGTCTAACAAGCTCAGTGTGTCGCAAGATTGTAGTTAGGACCCTCTCTAAAACGAGATACTGTATCTCAATGGGGTATTCCTAAATAAAGAAATTTCAAACAAGTGGTTTGAGCTTGTGGAGTAGGTTTGTTTTGACCAAGTAGACTGTATCTTCCCTAAATGGAAATGCATGTATTCATAATTTACTTCAGTCTGACTGACTGATCGATAAAACATGACCAGCTGAGGGGGCATATCAAAGCCTGCCCCGCCCCAACCCCTCCAGCAAGTCAATTCCCAAACAACCACACTCCTGAGCAACTGCCAGTGCCACCCCCATAACATGTAGGCCACTCTCTCCATGTGGTCTCTCTCAGGTGGATGGCGTACCGGTGGAAGTGGTGCATGCAACGCTGTTCTCCAGACACGGCTGGGTTGTCCTCATGGTGGACCTAATGCTTGCTTGCTCCCTGTGTCAGTACTATAACTCTGATCTCTGCTCTCTTTACACTCTTTACACTATACTGACCCTGTACCAGGGTCCCCAGGGGTCTATACTTTCAGGCCAGCCCCATATGACCTAAGGGTTCTACAGGTTTCATATAGCTCCAGCTTGTCTGATAGTGATATGTAGCTGGGCCCAGAGCCACAGAGACATTTATAAACGGTATAATTTCCATTAGTGCAACATACTACATTTCTGGTGTGAAAATGTCCCTCAAAAAAGGCATGCGGGACCCCCAAATTTGCACCTGTGGCACCCCCGCCACAAAAAATTGCCATGTCTGTGCTTTGCGTGGGCACTGGATTTTCCGCGCCGTGCATGGTGGTACTCCTGTCAATATCCCAAGGTTGGCACAACTTGGCAGGTCTGTTTCATGGTCCGCTCCTTTTTCAACCTCTCTACGCCAGACATCTCTTCACCGAACATTGCCAATCTGCAAGCTCACAATGTGTTGCGTGCTTGTAGCTTTGTTATTTTGATCTATTATGACCAGCCGGGAGGCATACTTTGGTTAGACTAGGTCCGACTGGATTAAGGTTGATGAGGGGTGCGTTAAAACGACCGGATTAAGGTTGTTGGAGCAGTGCGTTAAGGGTTGGAAGAGGGTTAAAGTTAGTTTGTGCTGCCTCGTTGGAGGTGAGGGTTTGAGATATCGGACCAATGGTATGTCTAACCAAAAGCCTGACATGCCCAGAATAGCGATGCTTGGGTTCATATGGTTAACGCTAGTAGTATATTGTATGTCAATAGTGAAGATGGCTTTTTTTTTGCCACATGTTCCCTCAATATTTCCAGATGAAAGTGTTCTATGTGTTTAACATAAAGCTTTAAATGTTGCTGCCCATATACAGATGAAGGGTCCTACTCCTACAGTGACAGCCACTCCTACAGTGACAGCAATGTGGTGTGGAGGACACCACTGGTGTTTGCACCTCCTGCATCTGGAGTCTCTGAACAGAACAGCCAACAGCGTGACATGTGGGGTAAAGATGGCCAGCTGAGTGGCCGAGACTTCAGCCTGTGGGTTAATGGCCAGCTCCTTGATCCAGATGTTATGAAGTGGAGGGGCTACGTCATGGAGGAAACCAACACTACGCTCCAGATCAGCATCCCGTATGATTCTGAAGGAGGACGCAGGAAGGTCAGAGGCTAGACACTTTACAGGGGTTTGATAAACGTTACAATAATCAACACAATCTTCAGGACACTTTAATGTGACTTTAAAATTCTCCATGGCTTTTTAAACTTACAGTACTGTATCTGCATGTAAACTTTATGTGGATGTATCTTATTTACTAGAGCGTTGTGTTAGACAACATGTACCACGAGTACTTTGTCTTCTACCTCTACTTTGAGCACCTCTTTGAAGACGAGGATCATGTGGAAACTAGATTCCGCCTACTCAGATCCCTGGCCACGCCTGTTCGCTCTCATCCTGCCTTCAGTGTTAACCGTAAGAAAGGGTCCATTCGTCAGTAAATGGTGTCCTACTCTGTAACTTAAAAGATTGGAAAAACGATCCGAGTGCTCTTCATTTCAGGGACTGTTCTTGAAGAAAGCATGTTCACAGTTTACCTGGGGCCTTTCCCTGGGGATGTGGAGTTGGTGGTTGTAAAGCTGAATGGACATCAATTCACTATGCCATTGCACTATATCTCCAACGTTGTTTATCCCAACAACACCCACGGATATACTCTCAGTGTACCATTTGAGGACTCTGTTGTCTCAAGACAGGTAGGATAAAAAGGTGAAATGGAATCTTTCCATGAGCAATTTGTCTTGTTTTAGGGTTGTGGCTTTCACTACCAGCCTGTGTGACTCTTTTGTTGTTTAGCTTTACACACGGGGAGTCCTGCAGTACAGACTGGACATCAACTGCTCCCTGATGATTCTTCCTGAGAGACTGTCTTACTATCATCTGGCATCAGTTGAGGCACAGATAACTGGCATCTGTAAGTTAATTGACAGGTCTAATTGTCCGTTTTTGCTAGCAATGTTCATAATTACAAACTGTGCCATGCTTGTCAACAGTTCCTCCGGCATTTGAAGGTTTCTGCTCCGAGAAGGGCATCAGTTTCAAGCTAGAGCATAAGCCATTTCACTCCCTGTGGCGGGCTTATATCGGCCCAGATCCCCTCACCCCAGACCTGGCTTTTGAGAAGGGCTACATCATGAACAATGACAGCCAAGCTCTGCACCTGACTGTGCCCCTCTATCGTGCTGGCTACGCCTATAAGGTGGGATGTGAAATCAGACAACTGAACATCAACTTGTTGACGTGAAGAGCGAAACTTTGTTAACCATTTTAACTTTTTGTCTAGAACGTTTGTTTGAAGAAATTCTCTGGCTCTTTTGAGATAACCATCAGGAATGCCAAGACATTGGCTGTCCAGGATTCCTCTGTGATGACCTGTACCTTCCCAACTACGGAACTTGTTGGTATATAATTCATCCTTGAGGGCTTTGCGTATAACGGTATAGGGCATAGCAGTGGTGGCCATTTTGTGGTTAAAATGTTAAGCCTGGAACCAAACCATCCAGGGTTCTGGTGAATCATGACTATAATACATTTGATTCTGTAAAGTAATATTTATATGATATACTGGTAGGCCTACTATATTTAATAAATTTGCTTTGCTATCGGGAAAATTAATGGACTTTCGATCGGTGTCACCACAAAATGGCCATCACTGTAAAGATGCTGACGTGTTGACTGCCGATGCTTTCTCCATCTACAGTGTGTTCCGCTGATGGGCTGATGACAGTAGTGGCTGATTTGTCTAGTGCTAACCCAACTGGTGCTAACCCAACTTCCAGAAGCACACTCCTGGACAGCAAATGTAGACCCAAAGAAGTATATGGCACCAGAGTTATGTTCTCTTTTGCTCTTGGTTCTTGTGGGTCCAGCTTTAAGGTAGTATACCAGCACTACCTAAACCATACAATTACATATATACTGTATCATAACTGCTTAAGAACTACATGTATACTTTACTTCACCATCAAATATTATGACATGCCCAGAATAGAGACACTCTAAAGACATGGCTGAAGATGAGTGAAACTGAAAACTAGAGAATACTTCAGGTGAACCTTGTTTTCCCCCCTCCTAGCTTGACCAGGGAGATGCCATCTATCGGAACCAGATTGTCCTCAACCAAAAGCTCACTGCGAGACCGCCTGACGTGTGAGTTCAGTGCTTTCGATTATTTATAATATCTTAAATGCTGAATAATTTAATTTAACCCTTGATCTTTTTACCCCTGCAGGGTGACTGTGCAGTGTGTCTTTCAATTACCTGGCCTATATCGGCTCTTCTTATTGCACAGATTTGAATCCGACTTCCCTGGTATGGGAAGTATGTGGCACAGTACCAAGAACCGCACACGGACAACTGATGTCATGGGTCCTCGTGGATTTTCTCCACAACAGTCCGTTAGGCATTCCGGCACTCCACCATCAGGAACTCCTAAAACTATGTTGTCCACCGGCACTCTTGGACCTAGAGAACCCATCAACAACCTTCCTGGTAGTGCTCGGTTTGTTCGCCGGGACTGGGGATGGTAGTCTCCCAACAATAAATTGCTAAGCCTTAAGACTAAAACATTGACCCTTTTTATGTTCAAAATTTGATTAAATCGATTCCAATATTGTAAGAACGATTTTCATATTTACAGGAACTCAAGATTGTAGTGACTGATCTTAATGCAATTGTCTCTTAATAAAATTCTATTTTGTAAAACTGCTTGTTGGCTTGTTGGACTCACGAGTCTAGGTGAATTGGTGGCAGTATTTGACCTGGTTTTAGCTCATATTTACAGTAGGGTACTAGGACTTACTAGGAAAGACTTTGGTAGACAGCCGGGATAACTAGAAACGTGCGCCGCTCAGAGCATCTCCAGCTGTTTATATCTGTGTGTGTGTAATGGAGCACTTGGGAGACTTAAGGGATATGTAATACTGAGTCTTTGAACAGTGAACACAAGTATTATGTTATCAGGACAAATGTGTCATTACGATATTTTATTCATCGGCAGGGGTGGAGTGGAGACAAAATCCAGTGGATTTAAATCACAGCAGCCCTCGTATTAAATTGGTTAGCAAAACATGTCAATCACCTTATACTGTAAGTCATTGATTTTGCAAGATGTATGCCATCTTGTGTTGACACCAACATTTGTGATCTCTATTGAAATGTGTGATATTAGGGGTCCAGTATTCTTCCTATAAATGAAGCATAACTTTAACTACAAGCCTGTGTCTGTCCACATCTCATCAGTGTCATTTCAATCCAACAATGCCTTTGAGAAGAGAGCTGTGTTCGTACACGACGGAGTAGATTTAAATAAGTCATGTTTTCTGCTGTCAGCAGACTATGTTGAGACCGCAGCCATCTTGCCAGCAAGGTGCTGACTATAGGTGCAACTTCCCATAGACGGCCCATTCATCCAAACACAAGTCCTATCTAATTGTATTAAACGACGTCAAACTCGCCAACATTGCAGCTGTATGGAAAGCTTGAATTATCTTTCAATCTGTAAAGTTTGTTTCATAAAAATCCACCTACTTCCTCTAACGAAATTCCTTGCAGGTGATTTGCAAATATTGGAGTTTGGAAGCACTTTTTTTTTTTAGTAAAGCAACCTCCTGCATCATGTGCAAATTCCAAACTGGTGGTACACAGGGCTGTTGAGTGATATCCACCGAGCACTCCCAAACTCTGACACTCATTTTTATGAAACCAAAATTTTACAGATTGAAAGAGGATAATGCAAGCTTTCTGTACAGCTCCAATGGTGAGTTTGACGTTTAATACAATTTAATAGGACTTTTTTCATCACATAGTTCTTATAATTTTGTAAATTGGTATAGAACAATTATACAGAGCCTATACAACCCTATTTTAGTTGGCTAAAATATTTGACATCCTAAAAAAAAGAAATTCACTCCTGCCCATGTCAACCACGGTGGATAATAAACTTTTCTTTTTTCTTTTCAGACCCTTGGATCCATACAAAATAAAACGGCACAAAATATAAAAAGACAGCGGTATAAATATATACATATATGAAATACATCAAGTCAGATCAACATTACGTACACCAGTACATTTATAGGCCACTTTGAGCCTCGTCATACTCCTCACCCTGTACGCATGCCAGAGATGAGCGGTGTACAGACGTGTGACATACCTGTAGGCTCTGAACAGTGAACACTTAACATCAACAGAACACATAACATTTACGGAGAAACATATTTGCCTGCGCATACTTTTTACGATGTCTGTAGACATATCTGTCATCCATCCAATCATCATTGACGACATGACCAAGGTATTTTAATTCCTTGCATATTATGAGAGGACTAGCAGGGAAAGAGACATGACTTGCCTTCCACCCTTAAGCTGATCAGTTCCTTCAAAAACTTTAAATTCACATTAAAAAGATGGTTGGCTGCTAACATGACCTACATTTTAAAATCTATACTGACCTTTAAGATTTAGAATAGGTTAAAAAAATAATAAGACAAAAAATAATCTAGTTTTAATTGTTTATTGGTTGGGTTTTTTGTGTTTTTGTTTCTTGTTGTCTATGTCTTTGTCTCCTGCCCCCCTTCCCCAAAAGGAACAGGGTCAGGGCAAAATACAAATGGTATTTTGTTTTTGTCTGTTTTGTTTTGTTACTCCCCATGTCCCCTTTCCTCAAAAGGACCACAACGGCTTTCTTGTGTCTGTATCCTTTTGAATTAATTTTCAATAAAGTGTTCAATCAATCAATCAATCAATCAATCAATAGTAGGATTCTTTCCAGTATTTTAGACAAGACACTGGCAAGGGCAATAGGTCTATAAGTACTCAATATTGTCATGCTATTTAGCTTCCCAACCTTGTCTTTCAGGACAAGCACCAACATTACAGACATAATGGATTCAGGGAGGGCCCCATGATCCATGAGATAGTAGTAGAATTCCTTCAAGTAAGGATTGCCTCAGCCATTTGACAGTCATCTGACATTTAGCTTTTATTGTGTTTTCAAAAAGCACCTGTTAACACGTCACAGACAATTGAAGCGTACAGCTGCAGTTTCTAGGTGTGTTCACTTGATTTAGGCTCTAACAGTAGGCAAACGGCGTGCCAAAGCAGTGATATCATAATGGTTATTAACTTATTATCATGCAGTACCAAACTTGAGAGCAGTTTTGAAGCAGTATATACAGCATGTATTTAAAATGCACCAATTATGATCACGGGCCATACAGCAGACAAATATAACAAAACTATAGCAAAACAAAATGGCAAATGCAAGCGAATGATGAACCCAGTACTGACATTCAGTTAAGTAAACAGCTGCATAATACTGACAAAAAGCATTGGCATTCACTTAAATGTAACAGAGAAAGTACAGTAAACACAATTGCGTCACATTCAACAGTGCAAGCATGGCATGGAAATTACATCATACAGTTCCAGGCTTATGACAGACAGCTTGCCAAAGCTGTTAATCTGCAACCAGTGGATGATATAATGAATGAATCTGAAGAAAAGGCTAATAAATAAATAAATAAAAAGATAAAGAATGCACAAGCAGGAATAACTTTCTTACGTTACAGAAATCCAGCATCACTACTACACATAATAATGGAGGCAGGTTTGGGATAATTAAGTTTCATTTATACTTCATGATTCATTATGAAAACTACGATTTACCTGATCAATATGGTTGCGCATGCTGTTGAGCACCGAAAATAGCTGATCTCAAGCTCACAACGCCTTGTAGGTCGGCTATTTTCAGTGTGAGATGCAAAGTAAGAATTGGGTGTAACATTATGATTGTAAACAATGGCCAAACTGCTCATCCACTGTCAAGACACTGAATGGGAATTATTTTCCCAATCTGGTCTTCATAGAGCCGCTTTGGATTTGACACTAATGAACATGTACTGTAGAAGTTCAAGTTCTCTTGTTGCTGCCTTCAGGAGAGAACTGCATATGACAGGATAACAGACATTAAATGGAATGAGTTTCCGCAAGTCACTTTGAAGTCACTTTGAATTAGATATCTAACAGATTGATACAGTACATATAGGCACACATGGTGCAAATAAAAACATTTTATGAAATGTGCATTCAAATGTAGTCACAATTATTGCTTTGGCTACTACTAAAACAGCTGATAACAGTGTAACATTCAATTAAAAGTGATTGGAACATCAAACAATCATGACTAAGATCAAACATTCAGAAATGAAACGGTGGAAACTATTTTGCACACCTGAAAGAAATAACAATGTTTAGTGATTTGTGTATCACACTTTGTGAATTCATATTATTTTTTCTTCCCCCAAACATTTTTTTATGGGACATTTTCTTTTTTACAAATGCCCCAAGTAATACTATAAATTGTACAAATTGGACAAATAAAATATAGTAAAATCAAAACAGTATTTGAAAACAGAAAGAAATTACAAGTTCACAAAACAATTGTCTTGTAAACCCACAAGTGATAAACATCTGTGTAATTTCTCCACATTCAATATTTTGGCAAGGAGAATTATTTTTGTGTTTCTATCATGCATTTACAAGAAATTACCTAAAACTATAGTACAATCTCTATATGAATGAGCTAAAAGTGATTAATTATATGTCTACCCGAATGACACAATTTGATTCTGCAAATCATTTTCAGCTATATTTTTTATGCTTCAGGTCAGTTTCATATGCAACGCTTCTGTATTAGCTCTTGCTCGTTTTTAAACCTAAACTTACATTTAAAAAAACTCTTTTGCCACCTTTTCAGTTCCTATTTTACTCACCCTGTCCAAGAGCCCTTAACCTCTCATTCCCTGTGGCCACAAAGTTGCGTTCTATTGGCTGAAAGAACAAATCACTTGCTTGCATACTAGTGGGCAAAGTATACTACCGTACAATCATATGAACCATTAAAGCAACTGATGACAATGATTTACTCATTAAATGTGGCACAGACTCCTGCACCCCTACAATCGCTGTGGTCACATTGGATGCTGGTGCTCCGACATTGCAGTGAGTGGGTATAGGCAGTGTGTGTGTGTGTGTGTGTGTGTGTGTGTGTGTGTGTGTGTGTGTGTGTGTGTGTGTGTGTGTGTGTGTGTGTGTGTGCGTGTGTGTGTGGTGGTCACATGCTGGCTATGTGAGCTGTTGGCAGTGCCATGACATGACGTGATGCTAGCTATAGGGGAACTTGGGTTCAGCAGGGAAGATAGAGTTGGCCCCCAGACATTGTAACTGAGGCAAATCGTTTTCATTTGGTATTTTGTATAGAACTAAACAAAGGGTGTCGTGATAATTACTCTACCTCCTGGATGCCCTCTTGTACGATTGTATATTTTACTGAGTTGGGTAGGATTGGCCAGAGGGGAAGTGAGGTTAACCACTTAAACCCTAATAGTCCATTGACCGGTGTCCCCCAGGGGTCTATACTTGGCTGCCTCCTTTTTTCCATCCACACCAAATATCTTAGTCGAAAATAGCCGATATACAAGCTGACGTCGTGCATTGCGACACGTCGTGAGCTTCTGGATTGGCTATTTTCGCGGGACATTGGCCTGTCATGACATACCCAGAAAAGGGACACTAGGGTTCCCGTGGTGAATCGGTCCGGGGTTTACAGGTTGACCAGGTGGAGGTCTGAGGCAGAGAAGTGGGGACACAGTGCCATGTCAGGGTTCTTCAGCTGGCGCAGGATCCTTCTGTGGAACTTGGAGCGAACGCGATTGAACTCCATGATGTCACTGGGATCTTCCTCGGTCCAAAAGCGGTGGAACTCCTGCATCAGGTAACCTGAGGGCAGTGAAGCAAGTGACCAGAGTTATACTTACGATGGCATGATAACGCTTCACTCGGTCAGTTACAGAGTAAAGTCCAATACGTTGTTTTCCTCCTTTTTTAGGGGTGACAGCCCCTCCTATGTCCAGCTTTTGTGTATGTGCAAAGTACAAATTTTGTCCTACACAAACATTAAATGCCATTGACAATGAATGGACAATTATGAGTGTTTGTGTAAACACAAACATTGCGTAACACAAACATTGAAGACGAAGGTGAGGACGCAAATTCTGATTGGGTGTGATTTTTTCTGTTTTTGTAATTACTTACTGGGCCATAACCACAACAATCTTAGCCTAATTATGGTGCTTTATATTAATGCACAGCAAAAAAAGAAGAGTTCTTATTTTGAAGGAGTAGTTCACCCAATATATCCTTTATCAAATAATTCAATAATTTGATGACCTCTTCAAGGCATCATTGGGTGTGTAATTCATAGAAACTAAGTCATTCTTTGGGTGAAACTACTCCCTTAATGAATAGAACATTGTTTTTAACCAATCCGTATGGTATGGTATGTTATACAATATAACTAGCACATCTGCAGTGGTTGGAGGTGGCCCCCTGCTCTTAAATTGATACATGTAATCCCTGGTGTCAGGTAGGACAGTGGTTATCAACCTTTTCAACCTTTTGACTCTGTTCCACAGATAAATATTGTGAAAATAGACGATTTACAAGCTTCGCATTGCGAGGCATTGTGAGCTTGTAGATTGGCAATTGCCTCTTTCTCTTTGACAATTTGGCCAATGTTTGAACAGTTTTTATAGTATAGTTTGTTGATTATTTTTGATGCAGTAATTGTCTTTTTCTTTCCTTCACCCCACCCCACCCGACAGCGATGGCGATGATGTAGGACCTGCTGTCCACACATTAATAATAACACATACATCCCAACTAACTCACAGAAGGTTTGCTGGAAGTGCATCAGGTTGGGCATCTCTGGTGCCACGTTGTACAGATGTGTCTTCAGAGCCCCGCTCACCATCAGAGAGTAGGTCAGCTCTGTGATGTTGATGCCCACGATGGCAAAAGAATAGCTGAATGGGACATAACAGAAACAATTAATGACTCACTTCTGATTCATAGATGAGTGCTACAGCGCAAATCTATGATAACACTCAGATGACCTTGATCAAATTAAAGATTGATCTCTATCTGGGCTGATTGGTCTACTCTAAAAACTATTACTCAGATTATATCAGATGCAGATAAAAGCAAGTATGCTTGCACGCTCGCACGCACACGCACGCACACGTATGCACGCATGCACGCACGCACGCACACACACACACACACACACGCACACACACACACACACACACACACACACACACACACACACACACACACACACACACACACACACACACACACACACACACACACACACACACACACACACATTATACTTTTGATGGTATTTGACCTACTGTATACTGCACATGATTGTTTCAGTATGTCTAGACACTCACCCAATAGCTTTGTCTATGGACTTCTGTTCCCATTCTGATTTGCTCATCTCACTGTGAAGGACAAACAATTTACAATTTAGGCATTTAGCAGACGCTCTTAATCCAGAGTGATTTACAGTAAGCAAGAACAATACAACAAGGTAATACATCATAGAAATACAACCAATACATAGAAATAGTCACCAAGAATCATGCTGCAGTAGATTATCTGTACAGTGAGGCTGTGAGTATACATTACAGAGTGCTACGTGCTATGTCTACATAAAATGCTAAATTCTAAATCTAATAAAATGCTAAATTCTAAATCTAAATTACATAAATTTAGCCTGTGCTACGGGCCAAGATGGAGTCTGCAGAGGTGAGTTTTCAGACTACGGCGGAAGATTGGGAGTGAGTCTGCAGTTCTGATTGCAATGGGAATAGAAGTGATAGATTCAATCCAGTGCTGTTCTGTCTATGAGCGAAGGACATTTGATTTTAGGAATTTAACTATGACCCTTATGGGTCTTTTTTTAGTTTTTTTAGTTTTTAAATCAACATGCTTTCTGTGCATAATATTCATAATGCATATCAGTGGCTGAAACATTGCCCTTTGCTTATTCTGCAAATAATGCTACAATTCTGGCTAGTGGAAGCAAAAGGAATATCATATACTGTATAGATGTGGGACGGTGCAGATAAGACTAGGAAACGTTTTTCATGATGAATGGATGAATGAAACAGCAAAGAAGGGTGAGAGATAAATGCACAAAACAAGCCTATGAATTCAGCACAAAACTGTGAGTGAGAGTGAAGCGAGTACCTTGCCTCCCCGTGTGCGCTCCTACAGTGCATGTGAGGAAGAGAGGGGAGCAGTGGGGGTGCAGTGGGTAAATGGGACACAATGGAGGAGGTGGAGGAGAGAAAAAAAGGCAGAAGAACGGTGTTCCTTTGAGATGAGACAGCTCGTTGAGTTTCTGATCGAAGCAAGAAGCCAAAACAACACAGCACAAATGGATGATGGACGTCAGTAAAAAAGTTGCATTTGAGAGAGGGACGTTATAAAGACAGAAGAACAAGCGTGACTAAGCGAGAAGCAGAGAGTTATGGATAATGTCTTGTGTTCACTCAGTCATGCATGCATGTGCAGGTGTGGGGTGTCTGTAATGAAGAGCGGAATCAACATACTTGTGTTTTGGTTGTAGTGAGTCATGAAGCACCTGAAGAGCGGTGGCCTTGTCGTGCTCTGCAAAATACCTATAAGGAAGTAGAGAAAATGGCATTAAGTCAGTTAAAAAGACGTGAAGTCATTTCAAGATTCTAAAAGCACAATGGCTTATTGGTGCCGTATACCTGTGGAGTCTGGACAGATACTACTACATGTACAGATATCATGCCCATGTGCATATGTGTGTGACTGTCAGTCAGTCAGTCAGTCAGTCAGTCAGTCAGTCAGTCAGTCAGTCAGTCTGTTTGTGTCTCTCTCACTCTCACTCTCACTCTCACTCTCAATCTCACTCTCACTCTCACTCTCACTCTCACTCTCAATCTCACTCTCACTCTCACTCTCACTCTCTCACTCACAGTAAGTTGTGGAGGCCCAGCAGGCCCATGCCTCTGAAGTCAGTCTTTGGATCGCTGCCTTGGAAGCCAATCTCACACCACTGTTTGGAGATGCGACCAGTGAGAGGTGTGTCAGTACGTAATTCCTTCCAAAGCTGTAATGCACACAGAGTTTGATGAGGTCAGATGAGGTCAGATGAAGTCAGATCAACATATGGAATTAATTCAGTGCTGTCGCTACCTATACATGCAATCCGCACTGCGAATAGGGCAACAGGCCGAGGGGGGAAACAAATAGTGCCAAAAAGTGCCAAACCGACCCTAAAAATAACAATTTCCACCACGGCTCCGCCGCATAATAACGAGCGGCCGTGTGTGCGTCCTCACAAACAGCGAAAATATTCTATCTGCATGAGTAATAGCAGCACTCTCGTCGGGAGCGGGGCAGCACAAATATCCTACGAGTAGGGCAACCAAATGGTCAGCTACGGCCCTGAATTAATTCTGTATTGGCCATCCATTATCAAAGGGTGGCAGCGGGGGCAGTGTCTTGAGTGTACAGAGTTTAATGAGGTCAGATCAATGAATGGAATCAATTCTGTATTGGCCATATTATTATGGAGCGTGTCACGAGGCGTGACTGACGGACTGACTGGTTTTGCAGGTTTTCATAGTAAACTATAGTGTATACCTTCATGAGCATGTCCTCATGCTGAAGGTTCTCACAGTCATATGGTTCCCTGCGTAGTTTCTCCACTTCGGCAACTAGGTTCCTGTAGCCTGCGATCTGGAATAGACTGGCCTGGAGAGAGATGCCGAGCCTACGGACAGAAGGAGGGCAATGGAGCAGGTTAGCATGGATAGAGGCACTGAGCCTGGAGCTCACTGATCTCATCAAGCTACACTAATCCAAGACGACGTCCAAGGAGTTCGAGACAGCTTTGTTCTCACACTCTCAAATGACTCCACATTTTACGCAAAAATTGTTACATATTATGCGAAGGATGATACTGTAGCTGCTTTCCTCACAGTGAATGCACTTGCACAATCTACAGTTGATATAAAACTCCATGACACTATGTTATTGCACAACATTTCAACCGGAAGTACTGTGATGCAAAATACATCACTTCCCTTTTTCCTTTTCTTTTTTTTTTAAATTCAATTTCTTTCTTTCTTTCTTTTTTCTGCCATGGCGCTAGAGCCAGACGAGCTTCTAGTGTTTATAATAGTACTAAGTGGGCCGACCCATATCTTCCCAAATTAGTTCTAAGGCCATCATTTTACTGAAAATCTAAAGCCTGATTTTTACTTGATGATTTATACACATGGGTGTGGATTTGTGCAACTCTAAAAATAGCAGATCTACAAGCTCACAACGTGTTATGCTGCCATGCGTTGTGTGGGCTTATATATTGGCTATTTTCTGTGGGCGACACAAGACTCAACTAAATGTAAACTGAGGCTTCACTATTTTGTTGCTGTCAGGCAGAGACCTTGTACTGTATCTCCTTTTTTCAGCTTCTCTGTTCTTTTTGAGCGGTGCAGCCGTTCCAATGCACAGCTTTGTGTGTATGTCTGTCTGTCCATTTGAGCACGGAATCAATTACTTTGATTGGCTGATGTATATGATGACATTCTCATCATCACATCATGATAAAAAGCAATGCTTACTTCACACAAGTGTGACATTTGGACCAAACTGTTGACCAGTGACCCAAAACAGAAATTAGACATTCTCCCGAGACCCAAACTAGTCAAAATTGCCGATCTACTAGGAAAAAACAAGGGGACCCAGTCTTTGGGAAACAAGGGCTCATTGTGTTGAAGACATGAGACTCTCACTGGGGGTTGGTGTCAGGGTTGATCTTCTTCAGGACCATGATGTCATCGATAGTCTTCTCCACTTTGTCAGGGTGGACACTGAGGGCAGACTGCAGCAGCTATGGAAGCCAGTCGAGATATATGAGGAGGGAAGTGGAACGACAAACATGAGAGGAAAGCGGCGCACGGCCAATAAGAGGATTGTGGAAGGATAGGATAGTTAAGTATACGCAGTGGGGGAGGAGGGGGGAAGATACGCGGATAGTGAGCAAATGCAACGTAAACACAGATTTCAGGCAGAACGCAAATGCACAGTTGGATTAAAATAGGTCATCTTGTTCTTAGGAATTCAGAGATATACTTGCCTCGTTCCTGGAGTATCTGAGAGAGGACTCTGAAAATGAGATGTTGAATAGAGTCAGACAACTGCTTTTAAAGTATACAGCATTACAGCACTCTTATTATAGTGTAGATATAGTATACATAATAATACTGAATGTATTTGTTTAAACACCTATGCGGAGAGAGAGAGAGACATTAATAGTAGGACATTCATTTACAAAAAAAAAAAAAAAAAAAGATTTAATGTGGAGATTAAACATTTCTACCCGACAACAACAATATCATAAAAACTTAGAAGAAAGCCCCATCTGGGCAATGACTGAGCATACCAATTTTGTGGGTCCTGCGGGCCCCAGGTTTGTGGTTGTAGCAGAGGCGCTGCAGCTCACAGCGGCCTGTGAACTTCCTGACAACAAACTTCAACCCCCGCCACAGGCATTTGCAGTACAGGAACACAAAGAACTGTGTCACAACCCTGGAAAGAAAATTGGGGTGAAATAATTGTAAGGTAGATAGTTTGTGGATAGAGCAATAGTGTAGATTTCATTGACTCAGATAGCTTATTTGGCCCCATATAGTGGTTCAAGACTAAACTTCACCACAGAAAATGCAATAATTTTCCTTCCTTTGCTTTTTTTTTACTGAGGCAGAATAGACAACGGTGTCAGTGGGATACACTTGCTGTTAGATAATTATAAAATAACACACATTTTTTACAACTTATAACTTGTACGTTTTAGCCAGTTTCAAATCTAGCTCCCATGGGGTCGGAGAAGACATTTGTTGACATGTGGGCCACTCTCCATTATGCAAATGCTTCAGCTGCAATTCAAGCTGAGGTTATCACCCAGAGTTGACAGAATAATTCTATTATTATAACATTCTATTTCTCTCTCTCTCTCCTGCACGCACACACATGCACACGCACGCACAGTCGCACACAGGCACAGAGAGAGAGAGAGAGAGAGAGAGAGAGAGAGAGAGAGAGATGACAGAGGATAAGAAAGAAGAGGACAGGTAAGAACAAAGACGTAGTCAGATAGCATAATAGCTCTTTTCCAGCAGAGAGGGTTTGCAGCTATTTTTAAAAGCCAGCAGGGAGCAGCACAAATGGAGATGTGGGTGGCTGTCTTGGGAAATGCATAGTGACCCATTAAGAGGAAGTGGAGGTGGAATGATCTTGAGAGCGATCTTGAATGGACACACACGCACGCACACACGTCACAAACACAAACACATGCATGCACACACACACACACACACACACACACACACACACACACACACACACACACACACACACACACACACACACACACACACACACACGCACACACACACACACACACACACACACACACACACACACACACGTTGCACACACACACACACACACACACACACACACACACACACACACACACACACACACACACACACACACACGCACGCACGCACGCACACACACACACACACACACACACACACACACACACACACACACACACGCACACACACACACACACACACACACACACACACACACACACACACACGTTGCACACACACACACACACACACACACACACACACACACACACACACACACACACACACACACACACACACATACACCTCTGTATTAATATCAGCACATAAAATCTTCCTTGTCATAGCAGGAATTCAGGCAAGTGATAATTATATTCCTGGTGGTTCACGACCCCCCCCCCCCCCCCCCCCCCCCCCCAGTAAGGCTGGGACCGAGGCTAGAATCAGTGAATGAATGAGGTTGAAAGCACTAAGCAGAGAGCCACCCTGTCATGTCTCAGCCAAGTTGCCTTGGAAGGGCCTTGAGCACCATGAGCACTGCCAAGGGACGGGAGGGAGACACAGCGCACTTCACAATGTTTGCACATTCACCGCCAACAGAATTGAGAAGCGCCCTCAGCCACTGACTGACCCCGCAAAACATGCACTTAAGCCTCAGCCGCCTGCAGGATTACCCATTGGCAAGGTCTGATTAAGAGACAAAATAATCAAATTGCAATGCACGGAGAAGCTTCATTAAATTCCCGGCGAATGTCACACTGGTGACGGTTTTTCACAATTAAGGACCATTAAGGATTTGTAGTACAAACGAAGCACTGCAACATGAAATGACGGGAGAGTGCTTCAATCAATGATGACTGTTTACCTCAAAAAATGTTTCATCTTGCCGGATGTGTGTCGCCTTCTATACGGTGCTTGTACTCTTCAGAAATATCCTGAAAAATAACCAAATGAATGTTATAATATATGCATGATCATCAGAGCAGCAGAGATAATGTTCTCGTCTGGTGGTTTATATAGCGTGGAGCTGTCCGTGGTGCTGAAGGATCGCGGAATCGGCTATAACGGCATAGCTATAACACTAACACTAAACGCCCGCTGTTCACACTTATTTTTTATTTTTATTTATGTATTATAGTGTAATAACGTATAGGCTACTAAATATGGAAACAGAGTCCCACTACCACTATTCATGTTTTCTGTTGGCCTATAGTGCACGATAACCATGTTACCAGGCTAGTGCTGGAGCCGAGAGACTCATTAGTACCCATGGCACATCACCACGCATAGCAGAATCCGTGCAAATGTCCATATAGGCTATAAGCCTCGATGGGCGCTTTCACAAAGAAACGTGCATTATGCTCAAATAAACATTCTCTCTCTTACCGATTTTAGGAGAGGTGGGCAACAAGATTGGATGCGATTAAATTGCAGTGGGTAGTTGTGTTTGTCCTCTCTCTCTCCACTAGACAACAGTTACCTGCTGCTGCTGTTCTTCCATCTTGATGTCGTCACTGGGAGCCTGAGCGGCTTTCGGTGTTCAGCCTCCTCAACAGCATCGTTCGCAATGCAGAATTATGATTATAGTCAGTCACCGCGTGTCCAAACACATTAATTAAACACCATTAAATTGAATGGAGTACGAGGGAGACAGAACAACTGCTTTGGTGGATCATTTGGTCACTAAAACATCGAGTTGCTTAACATTTGTTTAAATTGAATTGAATAAATTCATGTCAGCTCAGAGACAATTGGATCTACAGATTAGTCTGTTTCAGGGGTATGCAGCTAAAAGGGGTTTCACTCCGGGTCTCATGTTCATTATATAAACACCTGCTAAGCATAATGAATGACCATTTTGACAGCTAATTCTGATTTAGTCTTAGTCCATCTTATAGTCAACAAAATTAACACTGGGCCATGTGTCATGTCTTCTTTTCATGAAATAATAGATTTTCATTAATGGCCCAAAACAGGGTCTGCATTTATGCTGACCCTTTACATGATGCTGTCAAAGAACAACGTGGGATGTAGGCCTACTCACTATGTGTCCATGCTATAGTTATTGAAACACTGAGACTGACCACCTCTATAGTTAACTGCTCATCAAACCTCACATCTATACTAGACTGATTAACATTATGAGAAACAATGTAGACTAAATGAGAAAAAGAGGTTGTGCATCAGCAATGGTTTTCAGTGGAGTGCCAAAGTCAAATCCAGTATACATAAAAAAAAATCCAAAAAGGTAGCACATCCAAAAATTAAACAAGCGGGGGACAAAGTATACTCACATTTCCATTTCTTTATTGGCACACACCAAAAAGGAACGCTTACGTGTTTCGGCTATGCAGCCTTCATCAGAGCATAACAAACAATGTAAACAATGTAGACTCCAAGAGAATATAAAAGATTTATTTAAAAACCAATATATTTTGTTGCAAATTATTGTATACGTTTTGTGTTCTGAGATTCTCAGAATTGTAAAGGCATCACAAACTTCATAGCTTGTGTACTTAATAAGTTTATTTTTTAACCATTACAATGGAACTATACTGTATGTGTGCATGTGTGTGTAAACAATTGGCAAAAGAAATACAGTGTTGAGAAGAAAAAACAAAACAAAAAACACATTTTTATCAACAGTAAGGGTGTTCTAATAAATAACTGGACCACTTATTCCTTATACTGGCTAAATGGACACAAACAGCAATTCAATTGTCACTACATTTTATCATGGAATAGAAGAATCTCTGAAAACAGCCACTAAACAATGAGCATGTATTTTCTCTGGGAAGCATTAACATTAAAGGAGGATTCCACTCAAATGTAAATTGGGTTGATATCAGCAACAGTGGCACTCAGAAAGATGATTCTTGCTACAAGGCCAATGTCAACATGTGCTTGTGCAATATATCGCCCTCATGTGTTCAAAATGGAGTAACAACTCCTCCACATTTCTTTCCTTTTGTATATCCAGAACTGCAGAACTGCTTGCTTAGAATTATGAAACAACAGCTGCACAATTCTCTGACAACAATCTCAACTAATAAAGTATGCGGATCTACAAGCTCACAACGTGACACGATGCAATGCATTGTGAGCTTGTAGATCACAAATAAGTTTGTAGGGCAAGAAAATGTACCCCCCCCCCCAGTAACACTAGTAGTAGTATCACTACACTGTGATAGTACACATCTCAGGAGTGCTTGGTCTGAGGTGGTCCATCTTCAGCAACTGTAACTTGTCTCACTTCTTAGTCTCTTTTGTCCTGCTGGGGCGGGGGGCCTAAGAAGGTGGTCTCTTCTGTAAGCGAGTCTCCAGCAATCGTCACTTGTGTCCCCCTTCTTCCCTCAGTCTCTTCTAACTGGAGCAGCTGGTCCTCTGTGAGGCCACCCCTGGCCTGGTCCACAGCAGACCATGCAGCAGGATGCTCACCTCTGGATTCAGCCTGGTGTGTCTCAGGGTCCGTGGGAATGATGTTGAACATGATGAAGCCCACAATGATGACCACAAACGAGACAATGTAAAGGCTTGAGAACTGCAAGAGGAGGAGAAGAAAAACAAGAATGACGAGTCATAACTGCCAGTTGCAGAAAGCTCTCGTTTATGAACATCTACAGTATAATCAGTTTGTGTGCTCATAGCTTCACACGCAGTGTTCATAGTATTGGTTTCATGCCATTCAGACTATGGGTTTTATGGGTAAGTCTCCCATTGGCTTAGAGGCAGCCTAGAGACAAGGCAGCCAATCATGAAAACGTGTCCACTACGGTCACTACTAGAGGTAGTAGTGAATGTAGGCCAGGATGCTTTACAAGCACCTGGCAAAAGACTATGCACAGAACTTTGGCACATACTGTAGCACTTGCCCAAACTTTATTTGTTCTGGGCTGGGTGAGGGGAAACATAAAAAGGAAAGAGAGGGTGCCGTATTAGCCCTTGGGTTGATATGGCATTAGCTGACGAGTTAGAGCAGCAGTTCCCAAAACTTTTAGGCCATGCACCCCCAGTTACCTCCTGCCCTAGCCGACGCACCCCCCACATGGAAATATAAATTGCATAAGCTATACAGACATATATTTCCTATTTATCCACAAATATGCACATATATGAACCTGCATATGGCATATATATATGCAGCATAGGCTATATTCTGCATATACTTAAAATACATAAATTGAGTTATTGACATCATTATTTTAATAAAACCATATATAGCCTTTTCATGTCACACAGCCCCTAGAAGGCGCTCGCGCACCACAAGGGGTGCACGCACCACAGTTTGGGAACCACTGAGTTAGAGTAAGCTAGTAGTGCCACAGTGCGCTGATCTGTTACCATGAGCGCTTGCTATAAGGAACTCTCCATGTCAAAGTCAAACGTACGAATTTCAGCCACCTAACATGATTGCTGCAGATTGTTTTTGTAAAATCCATGTACGAGTGAGAAAACACTGGAGTTTATCCAGGCGCAAAGGAATCCAAACACAAAGTGGAAAACAGCTAGCGACCTTCAGCAGTTCACAGAATGTCTGTGCACCAACAAGAGCGAGGTGGGCCGCTGGCAGCAGCTGCAACTCCCATCCCACAGTGATAGAAAATCCCAGGTCTCATTCTCATTGGCAGTAATGTTAATACATTTATTTAACCACTTAAAGGACCACTTCACTAATTTTCAACCTATCTTTATATAATAGGTCCTCACTAATAATCATGATAAAATGGCACAATTATTTTCTACTCAGTCTGTGTCTCATAGGAGGGCTGTGGGCAGTTTAGAAACCGTCTTCCAGTGACATCATCATTAAGCAGATTTTTTTTTTACAAAAATGTTTAGATTTTCATTATCGTGAGAACGATGGCTTCCATTTTCACATGACTTTGACTTCATTTCATTGTCTAAGTATTTGTATACTATTGTGCAGTGACAATAAATTGAATCTAATCTAATCTAATTAAAAAAGGAATAAATAATAATACATAACATACTGTGTAGTGGAAGAGGAAGAGTCCACAGAAGAGGCTGAATAGGTCAGATGTGAGCAGAGAGAGGTTCACCGCAGTAGCGCTGGTTATCTTCACCACTACGGGCATGAAGATGTACAGTGCAAACATACAGAAGGTATATGCTGCAAACAGCAAAACTGTAGAGAGAACAGAATGAGAAGGCTTTAGTAGGTGCATCAGTGGTCAACCTGATACTGCACGGTAAACCACTATAATTGCAACATTCAACAAAATAGAAAATTAACTTACTGATATTGAGATTCCACTTTATTTCCCCGGCTGCACTTATTTCCAGGGTGGCGCTGAAATTCCACATAAAAATAGAATTAGTGGGGAATAAAGCACACAGTCAAATGAAACACTGATAGAAGACACATCGTTTCCCTTCCCGAATACATTTGTAACATTGTTTAGGGTTAGATTTGTCATTGTCTAGGTCGAAACTTAGGTTTTACTGCACGTTGTGGTACAACTTCTACTAAATGTTTCAAATGAGAGTTTGGTCTTGGAAAAGTGGATTGATTGTATATTCTTTTTTTTACCCAATAGCACAGAAACAGGAATGGTGCCGTCCATCCAGTGACTTAGCCAAGTATTTGTTAATGTCATGTTGCCTTGGGTGGTAATTATTTGGTGGTTCACCTATGCACATTGCACAATGACTTTTAGGGTGAAAAACAATCCATTAGAATACACATGGTGTTCTCTTACAACTGTATGCCACTGATGAGTGTCCCGAAGAGTCCCATCATGCCCAGGAACTCCACTCGACTGGAGTTCTTCACTGTGTGTTCCTGACACACATTGGACATGGCATAGAGAACAGCACTCAGCAGTACCAACCCATCTCCTAGGAGGAGATCACTACCTAGGGAGGGAGGGAGGGAGTGAGTGAGTGAGTGAGTGAGTGAGTGAGTGAGTGGTGTGGAATATAAAGCACGCGATTCTGGCCAATAGCTCATTGCTTATCACGACCGAAGGTCGCAGTTAACTATGGAATCGAGCATTTCCCGTCAGTGTGTCGTGCACCATCAGTGTTCATGTGACATCATCAGGGATGGAGATGTGGAGACCCTGATGTCATAGTAAATGCGACCTTCTGTCGCAGTTAAACCCATATGGAGATCCCTGATGTCAACACTATTGGCCAGCAACTCTACATCTGACCTCAAACCCTTACTTAGATTTCCATACAGTATATGGTTATATTTCAGAACCTGTTCTGACATTCCATATGTTGATCCTTCCCCATCCATCCTTCCTCTTCGATGTCTCCCTTTTGACTTATACCTGTCCATTCAAATTTCCAGCTCTAGACGGGCCTGCCCCAAAGTTATTAGTGCAGCTGTGCCCGGCAGCCGGCGAAAACTAGAGTTCTCAACAGGCCCAACTGTCCATTCAAACTCTAGACGGGCCTGCCCCAAAGTTATTCTCAACAGGCCCGGAAATTAAGGCCCGCCCCTACCTGGCCCTTACCTGTTCTGACATCCCATATGTTGATCTGACCTCATCAAACCCTGTACACTCAATACCGGCGTCTTACTGGTATCATTGCTGTCTGGCAAAAACCTCTTAAACCTTTTTTTTGTAAATGAACGGCAACGCCCTACTTTATCATGCTAATTTATGATATACTATGTAGTAACTACAAAAACAGTACCAGATCCACAAGCTCTGCTCTTTTGCTACTTTTTTCAATTGAATCCTGAAAAGTAACGGTTTTGGACAGGTTTCCACCCGACAGAGACGATATACTTAGTTGACCATCCGTAGCACCCCAGGGCTCTAGGTCCACTAGCTTGTACATCTGCTATTATCTATCGCCCCATTGTTCTATAAAGATCCATCTTATTCCTGCTGATCCTAGAGGCACCTTACACTTTCAAGACATTTTAATCTCCTGTGAGCATCCGGTTGGCTTTTTTTCTCTGCATCTCTAAATAACAAAAACCACATGCCAAGTTCACTGATCCAACAACAGTTGCAAAGTTGCTTTTGAATATTTTGGCCAGTTTATAATAATGATCAAAGTGCACTTACTGGATCCTTGGTCTCTTCCGGCCATCATGTCAGCTCCTACCATTGCACCCACCCCTAACAGACAGACAGCCACAGCCACAAAGTGGACCGGCCTGTACCGCGTCCCCAGGACACACCAGGACAGCACCATCAGGACTGGGATGACAAAGCAGTCCAGAAGCTGAAAAGACATTAAAATGCAGACTGTGACTTTAGTGGCTTAAACCAGACAAAACCACAGCAGGAAAACGTGTCATACTGACATACTGCTCCACAGGGAATAAAGCGGACAGAACTAGAGGTGAAAGAGGGTGACTAAAACTAAAGTTACAATCCTTGAGTTTTAAGTCCTTTTCCCGGAGGAGAGAGCTAATTGCAACTGTCACACCCGGGTTTAAAACTTGGGTCTCCTGGCTCTCTCTGATTTTGATTATTATTAAAAAACACACCATCACTATATAGCCTATATATACTGTATATATTTCGGCCATTTGAAAATAACAGATCTGCAAGCATAGGACATTCTGCACAATGAGTACTTTTACTTTTGGTATTTTAAGTATATTTTGATGCTGATACTTTTACTCATTGAATACGGGACTTCTACTTACTTAATAAGTAAAACATGCAATTCCTTCCACCACTGGTGTCCTACCCAACAACATGGTCTAAGTTTCTCAATGGAAGAGTTAGGGCACTTCCAACCACTGCATATGAGCTAGTTATATTGTTTTAGTATTATTTATACATACTTATACTACCATACAGATTAGTTACAATGATTTTTATTCATTCAAATAAGTCCTGGACTGCAGCTTTTAAGATGACTTCAAGGTTCATAATAGTTCAGGTCAGGATTAGGAGCGTAACTATGAAAGACAATGGCATTTTCAGATCAAGTCAATCAGTTCACTGTTTGGGCAGCTCCTAATCCTTAGGCGATAATATCTGATTTACCTGTATACTTGTCAGTGTGGTGTACTGGTAGGCCTTCACCACTGCATAGTTTGCCTCCACATCAGTGAGACCCATCAGCAAATACTTCCACCACTTGGTTTTTAAAATCTGCAAAATGTTGCCTTCCCCTGTAGAAAATGTATGCAATAGAGACAAGAGATTAGTTGCTATTGCTTTGTCATACATATGATTATGTTTCCTCCTTTATATCCCCCTACCTACCACTTTAAACCTATGGCAATTTGACATGCCCAAAACCAATTTGGGGCATGTAATTATTATAGGCAAGGTACAAATTTTAAATGCAAACATTTTTGTCCGTTTAAAAGACCCACAAGCTGCAATGTGTTGTGAACTTGAACATCAGCTATTCTTGAAAAAATACAATAAAATGGCTATGACCTGAGATCAGATTCTAAAAATGTCTTCTACACGCTGACAGTTTTCTGAAAAAGCTATGTTTCTATGTCAGTCGTTCTTCGATATTTCAAAAATAGCAGACCTACAAGCTCGCCACTAACGCGTCACTAACACTATCAATCCTTAGAAAAATAAGCCACAAGCAACGTGATAAATGTCAAGGTGACCTTTCCTGAAGCAGAGTGAGGACGTGTAGACCAACAGAAGTAGAGCATAGTTCATGAAAC
Organism: Protomyctophum bolini; assembly: GCF_963924005.1. Classification (NCBI taxonomy): domain Eukaryota; kingdom Metazoa; phylum Chordata; class Actinopteri; order Myctophiformes; family Myctophidae; genus Protomyctophum; species Protomyctophum bolini. Next base: position 19,817,386 of record NC_137874.1, on the reverse strand, counting down.
TCTGCAGCATGGGCGTCTCCACCCCGGCATCCACCAGGTACTGACTGCTCACTGCCGTACCGCATATGAGCAACGACAAGGCTTGGCCCATGGCTATGGTCTTCAGCAGACGCCTGGGAGAGGTAAGCAAGCGCTTGGTCACGGTGTCAAGTCAAAACAAAAAGGTTTTTAGTTGTGTGTTGTTATTTAATTTGATTTGTCGTTTAGTTTGGCAGAGCTGGCCAGATTGTGTCTGGGGCACTACATGTCCATCACATGTTTTCTTTTAAACCAAACATGAAATAAATCTAATTATTATATGGCTTGGTTGAATGCTTGATTCTGATTGGCCAATCGCTGAATTCAGAGGTGAGTTATCTCTTGATAATGACCGCTCCGCTATATAACAGACAGCTGCCTAATCAAACCCTTTGAGCACCAGCTGCAACACACTTGATTTACTGCCGTTTCCAACATGACAGCCATATAATTAAACACAAACACACACAGTGTCATTTACAGCTAAACATTACTCTCAAAAAAGTTTTTGAAAACATTTGAGCGAGAAATAGAAAAGCAGTACCCGAAAATTGATTATTTTTGATCAACTCACTTGTTTTCCGACAGTGCTCCAGCCCTGCAGTTGGGAAGACGCAGCCAGCACGAAACTATGGAATACTTTTTTTGTTGTGTTTTGGGCAATTTATTAATTTATGTTAGGTAGCCATGTAATAAGCGGGATAATATCTGGCTAGGTGGTCATTGTCGGGAGATAATTCACAGACAAGGGGATATTATCCCTTACTTAAAACATTACTCACTGGTTCATTTTCATTATTGGGATTTTTCCTCTCCCTTTTTTTAAAGACACCTTGCTAAGGTAATAAGCTACCGCTAAACCTACTGATCAATGAGCTGGTAGATCTGCTATTTTCAAAATATATTTTATTTATTTGAAAACTAGAAATGGAATATTCTGTTAAATGACCACTTTTACTTTTGGTGCTTTAAGTATTTTTGATTCTGGTGCCAATACTTTTGTACTATTATTACTCAAGTACATTTTGAATTCTGGACTCTTACTTGTAGTAAGTTTTTCTATATTGCAGTATTGACACTTTCACTTATTAAGTATTAAGAACTTTAGTACTTTTTCCAGGCCAGCACTGTTGGTTAGCTGAATGTGCACTCACCGTGTGAAGACACCTTTCATCTTGCTGCGAAGTCTCTGGGAAGCCCCAGTGCACTTTCCACATGTCCTGTCCTCCATGGGCGCAGAACCCTCCATCTTCTTCAGAGGTAAAGCTGGAACGTACAAGACAAGAGAGGCCGTTTCAAAATAATAAACATTCTACTGTAAATGGGTTCAAGTTGAAATATTAAGCTGTTCTGTTCCAAGTCAGGTCTAGCAGTCTTTCGCATGCATTATCTACATCACAAGGACAGGCATTATGGTGCATAATCTGTCCAGGAATGTGCTGCTCATTAAATGGATGTTAGACTCATTCCTCCTTTGATAAGAGTCACAAAAGCTTCATTCCTCCAGTTAACATAATTAGACAGCAGATGATGATTTCCTGTTTTTGGCTATATAGAAGTGTACATTTGTACGTCTCTAAATGTTACGATGAATTGAAAATGGTGGAGCCTCTTGTGAACAATTAAGTGTAATACTTTATGGTGTCGCACTGTCGTCCACTCACAGTTGACAGTTTTTGTATTGAGTTGTACAGTACAACTCAATACAAAAACTGTTAAGTGTTAACTGTGATTGCGAGTTCAACTTGTACTTGCAATGTACTGTAATTCTGCAAACTGATAATAACGGAGGGCGAGTTGATACATGTATTGCATTTTTTTAATTCCATTTTCAATTAATCAGAACCGTACAAATACACTTCCTGGCTCCATGAAAAAGGAAATCATCATAGTTAAAAAGGTAAGGTAAGTATGGAAAATAAAATAAAAAAGGGTCCCATATGGGGCTAAACCATATTGTAATAGCACGGTACGCTCCCTTAATGATCTACCTGTATACAGCTGGGTTTCATTTCCATTCATGGTTAGTTTGATAGGCGAGTCGTCAGCTGAGACAAGTTGATATCATGATTCTTCTCCTCACAATTCCACCATGAAGTGTGGAATCCATGCGACAGGTCCTCCAGCACATGGGTCAACCTAGCATTTATTTACACAGCTCTCAATGGGCCGCCTCGTACGCTGTGATTGGTCAGAACGACAGTCTTTGACCACGTGACATCTGCAACGTGCAGCCAAACTTGATGTTATGCTGATGAAGGTTTGCGTGTGTGCGTGCGCGTGTGTGTGTGCGTGAGAGAGAAAGAAGGAAGAACGAAAACAAGACAGTTGTTTTTGAGAAACCATGCTGTCCTTGACACTGTACAAATGTTGTCTTGTTCGCTTAGATTTCACTCCTGCAGATGAGCCTTTCTTTTTGTATTAGACTATAGGCTATCAAACTCTGAATGGCCTTGGCTTTTTATAATTGCGAATTTGTAAATTATGCTCCTTTTGGTTTGTTTCAACTTGTCTTTTCAAGGCAGCCTTATATAGTTACAGACTTTTATAATCCATTCAAATGATACATTCATATTTATCTGACATGACAGACATACTGTTACATATTCTTTGTTTTTTACATGAATCATTGTGATCCATTCAAAATCAAATAATATTTATATTCATATTAATAATTTATATTCATACCGGGGTATTTATCTGGCATATAGAGACATATGACTGCATGTTATTCTTTATTTTTGTCATAAATTCTATCATGCTCCCATCAAACATTTATCTGACATGACTGAATGTTAATTATTGCAATTCTTATATCATTAATTTGACTGCATGTTCTTTCTTTTTGACATAACATAATACATCATTCGGCTATCATCCTTTCAAATCACATTGCATTCTAGCCCTGGTCCAGTGCTACTCGCTGTAAGCACTGGACCAGGGCTAATTGCATTCATATCTGAGTCTGACAAGGCTGCATGTTATCGTTGTATGACATAAATCATTCTGTGATCCAAGCAAATCAGATCTGCTCTGCTCAGACCAAGTTACAGTAGGAGTGAAAACAATCTGTGAGGAGTCCCGAACGAGCAGCATAATCACGCGAGATTGCGCGAGACAACAATAAGTTGAGGGGAACATGGCGACGTCTAATTTGCTGAAGGTAGGCTGTCTTCCACTTCGAATCAATTCTTTTTAGGTTTCCATGTCACTGCATGGCACTATGTTTTGATGGACACAAATCGTGAATGGACCATTGGTCATCGCTGCGGTGTCCAGCAGAAAGTCTTATTTATTCACTATACGAGCAGTTAGTTATCACTGGCTAACATAGCTTCTATTCAATGACTGAGCTGAGCTGCTAAAAAGAGCTATATAAAATAGCTAACAGTAGAGAGACACAAGAGACGGAGGACGTACAGTTTAATATAGCATGCATTGTATTGTATTCATCATGCTGCCACTGGGCAGCAGCATATTAGACTGTCACCCACCCCCGGGTGACAATTATAAGAGCTTCCCTGCAACTGACAAGACGACGGTGGCATCCTCCTCAGTGTTAACTGTTAAATTAAATTACAAATGGACTAGGATTTCATGGGTCGCCACTCGCCAGGGAAAGGGGGCTTTGCATTCAAAATGTTGGTCATCAATCATCATGTGGGTTTTTGCATGGGACAGTGACTGTAACTGTCAGTGTCAAGTTCAACACAGAATCAGTCAAGCAATTGTGGTATCCATAATTCATAATATTCATATTAATTATAGGCTATGTCATTTTGACAATCAAACTTTTTATATTTCAGACTCTGACATAGTTCTATAGGAGGGGAAAAAAGCAATATTCAACAATTTTGGATTTACTTGAATGAAAATGTTATTTTATTTTAATATGCATGCTAGAGTAAGTATATGAATACACAACACAATAGTTGTAGCACATCTGCAAGGGGATGGTTGGAGGTTAGCCATAATTTGACAATAAAATAAATATTTGATAATAAAACAGTTGCATCTACACCAACCAACCATTGACAGTCCGTACATCCAAACACAAAAGTCCTATCTGATTGTATTCAACTCAATATGTCAATGTCAAGAATATGTCTATGTCAAGAAATTCCATGTTCCAAGTGTTGGAGTTTGGAAGCGCTTGTTTTTAATAACGTAACCTCCTGCTGCCTCCTGCATAATGCATTATGTGCACTTTCAAAACGGGTGATACGCAGAGCCGCTGAGTGATTAACAAGCGCTTCCAAACTCCAACACTGGAAAAAATAATCACCTGTATGGAATTTCTTGACAGAAATTAGCTCAATAATTCAATTCTTTTGTAAAACAATGGAAAAACATGTCTGGCTGTAAATGGTTGGTGTTGCAACTCTAGATTCAACTGAACACATAAAAAAATAATCTAGTGTTGCAAGTTACGGCTAGATAGAACGTCTCCCATGTGGGACACATCCTGGCTAGGACATGACATTTATAGATTGCAGCTTTCACCACAGACATGCATGTTGTGTTATTATTCTACGCTGTAACTAGTCCCACTCTATTATTACATTTTGTGAATGTTTCGTATACAGAACATGTATGTATCGGGTGATATTTCACATTTGCCAGAGTTGTATTGTAGTTTATTCGCTTTGTGCTTGTTTTCAGAATAAAGGCTCCCTCCAGTTTGAGGACAAATGGGAGCTGATGCGTCCCATAGTCCTGAAGTTGCTACGCCAGGAGTGTGTCACCAAACAGCAATGGTTTGACCTGTTCTCGTAAGTGTATCAATTGAATATGTTTCGAGGGATAGATTTGGGTTCAGTCAGTTCAGGCTTTCTGTCGTGTTTTAGCAACTAGGAGGGAACAAATAGGGATATTCCTCCCATCGCCACCTTTGTTCCTGTTGATTTTCCACAGAGACGTCCATGCAGTGTGTTTGTGGGATGACAAAGGTCCAGCTAAGATCCATCAGGCCCTGAAAGAAGACATCCTAGATTTCATCAAACAAGCACAAGCAGTAAGGGTTTGGTGCCATAATTAGAATTTCATGTCTCAACTTTGTGCTGCTCTTATCCCTGAATCTAAGCAAATCTCTGTTGTTAACATGTAGTTAGAAGTTGACTTGTTTTAAAGTCAAATACAGTTTTTCTAAGCATCAGAGGCTGCTGTCCTGGATCACTAGATAAAAAAAAAAAGTCTTACTTTAAATGATGGTGGCTGATTGTCAGTATCAGCCAGTAACACGCAGGAGTCTGTCCCCGTAACAATGCGCTAGACCCCTGGGAGATGGATTGCTGAGGTGGAGCGCCACACCTACCATCAGCTCCCAGTACTTCCCGCACGACTTGCCACACCCAAGCCGTGCAACTCATCCACTGAGTTGCCGGTGCCCGAGATCGAACCCATGAACTTGTGGTCCAAAGGCGAGAGCTCTACCGACTGACCTACATGGACACTACAAATAGTCTAACTATATGATCATATTCTGTCACTAAGACCTTTCTCTACCTTCCGTTCTCGCCTTCTATTCCTCCAGCGGGTTTTAAGTCACCAGGATGACACAGCGTTGCTGAAGGCCTACATTGTGGAGTGGAGGAAGTTCTTTACGCAGTGCGACATCCTGCCCAAGCCCTTCTGCCAGCTGGAGATCACGCTCATGGGGAAGCAAGGCAGTAACAAGAAATCCAACGTGGAGGACAGCATTGTGCGGAAGGTGAGGAAGACAAGAGTGTGTGAGAGAAGTAGGTTGCGACAAATCTAAAATAATGAATATGTTTTACACTCTCAACTGTTGTTAAACAAGAAGTCTACACAATTAGAGAATGTAGAAGAATGGAATTGTGGACATATCCAACGACAACAAAATATTCTAAGTTCTGGGTAAATATCATCAAATGGTGGTCCGTGGCTCAAATGCCGAAGAAATAATGGGCCTTGATATGAAAAGACTTGAAAACCACTGTATTAGAATATTTTCATAGGTTTGTGGTGCTCCCACAGCATCCAAGTTGACCCCTGTCTTTCTCTCTCTGGTCTCAGCTGATGCTGGACACATGGAACGAGTCCATCTTCTCCAACATTAAGAACCGACTGCAGGACAGTGCTATGAAGCTGGTGCATGCCGAGAGGCTAGGAGAGGCCTTCGACTCCCAGCTGGTCATAGGGGTTCGAGAGTCTTACGGTGAGAGAAAATATGTTGTCGCTGTTGAACGGGAACCTTTGTATGTCCAAAACCATTACTTTTCAGGAAAAGAAAAGAAAAAAGTAACCTGTGGTCCAATCATGTATACAGTAGATTATTTTGTCACAAGCTCTTGTATATTATTAAAGATTTTTCAGTGTATTTTGTATTACTAATATTTTTGTGCATATAACAGAATAAGGTTTTTTTTTAATTTAGTTTCATAATGGCACAAGTATCTGCTAATGTCTTGTTACTGTAGTTATCACAGTCATTTTGGTTTAGTCATGCAGCAAATTACTCAAACTAAACTACTCATTTGTGTAACAAAAAAAGGGTCATGTATTTATTCACTGCCTGTTTTCTCTGAGCAGTGAATCTTTGTTCCAACCCCGACGACAAGCTGCAGATCTACAGAGACAACTTCGAGAAGGCCTACATGGACTCTACTGAACGTTTCTATAGAACGCAGGCGCCATCCTACCTCCAACAGAACGGGGTCCAAAACTACATGAAATATGTGAGTACAGTACAAGCTGCATCCTAGCCTAGGACAAGTAATCAAGGAGTTTCTGCAGAATATCAGGGAATTTATTTATACGATAGTGGGCTGCTTTTCACTAATCTAACCAGAATGTGTTTTAGTGCTTGTGGTCAGTGTTCTGTTCATTATAGCCTAGCTCCTCATGTCCATTTAGTTTGGTGTCTCAAGCTTGTATTCATAGCTTGTATTAATCCAAAATTATTGGAGCTTTACATTTTCCATAACAAGTTCCATAAGTTTCATTTAAGTATTTAGACATGAGGTGAAGTTAGTCTACCTCATGAGAGATGGTGTTGTCTCTGTTTTGCCAGGCTGATGCAAAGTTGAGGGAAGAGGAGAAACGTGCACTGCGCTACCTGGAGACAAGACGGGACTGTAACTCTGTACAAGCAGTGAGTAGCCAGTCACATCTTATTCATAGTATGAAATGAATGCATTAGCTTAATATACTCTACTGTAAATAAACTGTGTTCCAATGGATCCAATGCAGCTATTATTTAGTCACAAGCTCTTTTTAATCTTCTGTTGATCATATTTATAAAACTCACAGATATTATTATGAATTACCCCTTTCACCTCAAAAATGCTAAAAATAATAATAATAGTGAAAATAGCTATCTACAAGCTCAAAACTGAGCTATTTTCGCAGATTTTGCGTGGCACTTTTGTATGACAAGTAGGGCATTAATTTACGTTCAAGACATATGGAGACAAGGCTTCTGCCACGACAGCGACGATATTCAGCATTCCAGGAAAACACATTTGGCTTTTCTTTTTTTTTTTTTGTCTTTGCTTGTCTTCATTTCAGCTAATGGAGTGTTGCGTCAATGCTCTGGTGACATCGTTCAAGGAGACCATCTTGACCGAGTGTCCAGGCATGATCAAACGAAATGAGACAGAGAGTGAGTACGGCAGGAGTGTCCCCGCCAAAGGCTCAGCCAGCTCAGGTTTGCACCAGGAAAATGGCCCGTCCCCCTACCCGTCCCCCCCACCCCAGCACCTAAACGTCTGTAGAATACCCTTGTCTGCCCGCCGTGTCTAGGCTGTAATAACCACTCATCACTGTGTTCTGGAGCTGTAGTTCTGTCTATCCATACAGTAATGTGACCATGTTTATAGCCCTGGAGTGTCTGTGGTGCTGAGGCTGAAAATAGACAAAGGACATTCTAAATCGGCCCCATTCCTGCCGTCAAATGGATCAGCTCAGGCCCCAGTACGTCATATTAACCACATGAACCCCAGTGTCCATAACTCCATATTATAGGCGAACGTTCTGCAAAGCTCACAATATGTTGAGCTTGTAGAGAAAAGTGAGCTTGTAGATTGGCTATTTCCCCCAAATAGATTTGGTGTATAGTTAAAAGGGTTGGGACCAAGTTTAAGTGGGCTGATCCATTTTTGCTCTAAGCTTATTCTCTCAATTGAAGACTTTTGTCCAGTCCACACACAATGCAGTGATTCACAATGTAACAGGTTGCAACTTGCAACCACTTGCAGAATAATAATAATTATTATTATTGTTTTCTTTCCATTTAAAAAAACCAAAACTAAAACTTTAAACCAATGTCTGAAAAAAATGTTTTGTTATAAAAACGTTTGTAAAGGGTAGGCAGTATAAGCCTTGGCTTCAGCCTACACCTTTTCGGTTCCACTTTTATAAGTGGATCCAACCACATGTATGTAGATATATATTCATGTATATGTATGTATATGTGATCAAATTTTTTTAAATGCACCGAATAAAGTTTACCTTACCTTACCTTAAAAAACATAAAAATAAAATCCCAAAACTGAACCGACCTGCAACAGGGCAATTCAGACTGCTGTGATTTCTCTCTGCAACGTATTTCAAACGGTTGTGTTGCATCGCGAATGATTACTGTGGATTGGGCATTACACCCATATCATTCCACTTGGCTCTCAGATGTTGCAGGGCATAATAGTGTTCATATTTTCATACGTTTTTGGGGCTTTGCCTAATCTGCTCATCTCAGTATTGTAAGTGCTTTGAATCTTGCTACTGTACTGTGGGCGAATCATCAATTTGGGGGGAATCTTTAAATATGCATTTATTTATATTTATACGCACAACCCACTGTTGTGGGCTATGCGAGAAACGGTGTTGTAGAGCAGTGGTTCCCAAACCTTTGTGTCCGCGACCCAGTGTTTGGGATACAGTGTTGTAGTAGTGTATGCGGTGCCCATTATGCCTTCCCTCCTCCTGCAGAGTTGCACTTGATGTTCTCCCTGATGGACAAGGTGCCCAGTGGCATAGAACCCATGCTGAAGGACCTGGAGGATCACATCATGAACGCTGGCCTGGCTGACATGGTGGCCTCGGCAGAGACCATCACCTCAGTAAGTGACAGTGGTGAAAAGTAACAAGTACATTGTACTTACTGTAAGTACTGTACGTACTGTAAAATGTTGAGCTATGTACTTTACTTGAGTATTTCCAATTTCCAATACTTTTACCCCTACTCACTACATCTCCATTCCAAATATTGTACTTTTACGCCACTGCATTTATTTGAAAACTTTAGTTACTAGTTACTTTTTGGATTTTGATTATTATTTAGAATAATAACCGTATATGCATCATTTTGGCCATTTGAAAATAGCCGATCTACAAGCTTAAAGACGTAGGGAAATTACAGCATTTTATTTTGAAGCTTCGCTCTGAAATGGAAAGCTATATGTTTTTGAACCAATCAGCACCCTCCAGGGTATGGGACGTAGCTCTGTTACATGCACGTGCACGACGCGCATGTTGAGTTTGTCACAGAGAGATGGGCAGCAAAGCTTGTGGATTATTTCTAACCTATACTTTTTTCAGATACATATTTTAGCGTGCTGATAAGTTTAAAATTAGTAAAACCTCTCTGGATGTCTTGAATGAGATTAAAAAGAGTAGTTCTATAATCAAATTCAGCTGCGTTTGGAGGAACCGGGGGGTTGTCCAAATCACTGAATGCTCCTTTAAAATTCATTTCACTAGGTCTTTAAGTACATTTTTGTTACCAATACTTTTGTACTTTTACTCATCCCTGAGTAAGTGCTTCTAGTGTACTACTTCTCACCCACAACATATTGATGTAAGGCAGGGGTGTCAACTTTACGCACGGTGTCAACATGGGCACAGGGGAGGGTAATCACCGGCATAGGTGATAGAGAGGATTCTTTGGTTTAGAAATAAGGGGTGAAACCATTAATGGTAATAGCCTAATTGGTACATAAATTTACAGGAAATGAAATGTCTTAATTGATTCATTTGAATTGATTAATGATGCCTTTTAAAGGAATCAAGGAAAGGTTGGTTTTGACAGCTGTGTAAAACACTTCTGTCACTTCCTTTAATGGTTTTAATCAATCCCATAGATTAACCGAAACATAATTGTCAGATGCATCTATTGTTATTATTCGTTAAAGAATTCTGTCGCAGCACCAGCTGACAGGAATGTCTCATTGGAAAAAACAACTCACTGATGTTTGTCTCTTGAACAGGATTCTGAGAAGTATGTGGAGCAGCTGCTCACATTATTCAACCGATTCAGTCGACTGGTGAAAGATGCCTTTCAGGACGACCCACGCTTCTTAACAGCCAGAGATAAAGTGAGCACAGCAACAGTCACAGTATCTCACAGATCTGTAATCTGCCAGGACACATTGCTGTGCCATTTAGGTCGGTGGTTCCCAACCTCTCCTGGATCAGGGCCCACTTGAAAAGCGTTGGCAGTCCACCCATCTGACCACTTAACGCGGTAGCCATTTGACCGTGCATTTTTATAGCCTTTTCAGATCTTTATTTTAATTATCTGTCAATTGATTTTGTTTCAGCTTGGATCAGTGGAACTAACGTAGTATACTTTAAGAAAAACATGTTTTAACAGACACGCTTAGCCAGAGCGAGATGGAAATGTGACATTGGAATAAGTATTGGACACAAAACTCAATGATCAGTTATATTATTGGGTATTGTTTTTATTTCTTGAACAGGATTCTGAGAAATATGTGGAGTTGTCTAATGATCTACCATGTTGACCATGTTCTTATCTGCCTTGCAGGCATATAAAGCCGTTGTGAACGACGCCACCATATTTAAATTAGAACTTCCCCTGAAACAGAAAGGGTGAGAAATGCTCCTTGTATGATGTCGCATACCTTTGGTCCATCCACTGAAGAATGGCATGTCGCATAAAGCCCACAGTGACATTTCCGTGCCCTCCCCTGCTGTGTTTCCACAGTGTGGGCCTGAAAACCCAGCCGGAGTCCAAGTGTCCGGAGCTGCTCGCCAACTACTGTGACATGCTGTTGAGGAAAACGCCGCTCAGCAAGAAACTCACCTCTGAGGAGATAGAGGCCAAGCTCAAAGAAGTGGTATGTCTACGCTTGCGTGGCTCTGGCAATTTAAGGAATCTCTGTCAGTCTGTCTGCCTTTCTCCTTACTCCTCTGGGTTGAGCAATTGATCTGAATGTGCACACAGGCATTGACGATTGACATATTATTGCTGTTGGGAGGAAACCACCTAACTCCATTTTTGAGTTTTTTCATTTTTTTTAGTGGTGCAACCACTCCAAGGACCAGCAATGTCTGTCTGTCCGTCCGTCTGTCCCTATGTCTGTCTGTTTCTGTCTGTCTGTCTGTATGTTTAGGGTACCAACAGGTGACAAAGTGGCACTGTTGAGCTTCACACTGTGCACAGCTGCATGATGGGAAGCTGAGATTTTAGCAACCATTACGTGATTTCGGGTGTGACAGTACAGTACAGTACAGTACAGGGACCCCCTGGGGACGACACACACGGTAACTGTCATTTCTCAACCGTTTTGGGACACGAGGCGTCTTGCCGGAACCGGGCCGGCACCCTGGGCGCGTTCCTGCGGGTCTGGAAGTGCCGGGGACCCCCGGGGATCCCCACACGGAGTTGCACCACTCACTTCACACGGGTGTGATTTTTTCATAAATCAGCACTATTGAACACCCTTTACATCTGTGTGTTGGTTAAAGAAATATTGAACCAATGAAAAGTAGTAACAAGTGCTTCAGAGAAAATCTCTTAACTCCATTGGACCCTCATACTGTCTGCTTAACTGCTTCCACCACATCTCCCCCTCTCATGCAAGTATTTGACAATATATAAAGGCACAACACCAACTTTGACGAGGCAGTATTGCTTTGTTTTCAAAATATAAGATTTTCTTAATTTCCTGAAAAATGTATATTTTTCATTTCTTGAAAAACGAACATTTTGGACATTGAAACATTTTATTAATTTTTTTCTAATGCTTAATTGTCGTAGCTAGCCGTTAGTTTTGTGGGTGCTTAACAGCCAATTTAATTCTGTGACATTTAGTCATGGTATTCCTTCCTGTGATTCCTTCCTTTTCCCCCAATGAGTATGTCATGGTATGTGGTAATAATAACTCTTTTACAGCTATTGGTGCTGAAGTATGTCCAGAACAAAGACGTGTTCATGCGTTACCACAAAGCACATCTGACACGTCGCCTCATCCTAGACATCTCAGCAGATAGTGAAATAGAAGAGAATATGGTGGAGTGGCTCAGGGTAAGGTGTGTGTGTGTGTGTGTGTGTGTGTGTGTGTGTGTGTGTGTGTGTGTGTGTGTGTGTGTGTGTGTGTGTGTGTGTGGTGTGCCACATACACTATTTGGTTGACCGTACTGTTGTGTGCTTTCACAGGAAGTAGGAATGCCAGCGGACTATGTCAACAAGCTGGCCAGAATGTTCCAGGATATCAAAGTGTCGGAGGACCTCAACCAGTCTTTTAAAGAAATGCACAAACATAACAAGCTAGCATTATCGGGTAAGAGACGAGAAGAGTGGCAATCACTCGCTACATGTGCTTCTGTGTACGCGGGTGCATAACTGTAGTCCCTGGTTTACAGAAAGTGGCATACCCGTTTCCCATAGCTTTGATTGATAGGCTCTGTGGCAGATTTATAATAATAAACCTATATTTGTGTATAGCACCTTTCATGACATGAAATGCAGCTCAAAGTGCTTTACAGAGCAGTAGAGAAAAAAAGAAGCAAAGGTATAAAACAACATTAAAATAATAATAGTAATGCAATGCAGTAAGGACATGAATACCTAAGGATTTTAAAAGCAAGAGTGCAGATGTATGTCTTGAGCTTTGCTTTAATAATGTCTACAGAGGCTGCCTGTCGAAGGTATAGTGGGAGTTTGTTCCACACTGTCGGCCCGTAGAAGCAGAAAGCTGCTTCACCGTGTTTTTTAGTTGCCAATTTTTTAGGCACATCGAGCGAGCCAGCAGTGGAGGACCTGAATATACGTGAAAGAGCTCAGATTTGGAGCAGCCGCAACACAACTTAGTGATAATAGGAAGGTCACCAGTTGGCCTACCCTAGCCTCGGAAACCCAGACACCCCCCCCCCCCCCCCCCCCGAGCACTCATCATAACCATCTCAAGGCCTATTTATACCAGTTTTAGGTGATAAGGTGACCACCAGAACGCTGGTTAGTAAAACAGAGAGATGTGTTTGGGTGAGCCGTGAGTCGCTTTCGGTGTTCACATTATCACCTAAAACCTAAAATTTCCAGCCAAGTATGAGGCAAATAATATCCTGGACATTTCAAGATGTAGGATGGTTTATGTCAACTATGCGTTTTCTTTCATGTTCCCTTGCAGCGGACTCTGTCAACATTAAGATTCTGAATGCTGGCGCGTGGTCGAGGAGCAGCGAGAAGGTGTTCGTTTCTCTGCCTACAGAACTGGAGGATCTGATACCAGAAGTAGAGGACTTCTACAAAAAGAACCACAGTGGCAGAAAGCTCCACTGGCACCACCTCATGTCCAATGGCATTGTGAGTCTTAAATGCACATACAGTGGCTACTGCGGTGGCGGTGGCTCAGGGGTAGAGTGGCTGATAGAAAAGCCAGATTTGTTCCAGTCTGGAATGTTAAAATCAGGATTGATCAAGTGATATTACTCAAACAGAGAACATAACCTCCCCAGAATAATAGTCAACAAACAAGTTCCACAACAGTGGAACAGTTGACATTTAAAAAACATGTAAAAAATGTAGCCAACAAAATCAAATTCAATTTATCTAATTTCAGACACATAAGACCATATCTAACAACCGATGCAGCTAAACTCTTCATGCATGCTATGATTTTTTTCACACATAACGTATTGAACCTGAAAAGGTGGCTAAAAACAATTCAAATCTGTAATCATGAGTAACTATCAGCATTAATTAGTATTCGGTGTCATTTCTCATTTCACTTTGCAGTTGTTCTGTCCCCTGTACCATGTTGATCTGTATTGTATTGTATTGTGTATGGTCATGGTGTTGGGTGCCTGCACATATGCACACATGGCATCAACGCATGGTGTTGTGTGCGGGCACCCCACACTTTGTCTTTCTTTTATCTGTATTGTACTGTGTTTTTGTATGGACGTGGTGTTGGGTGCCTGCACATATGCACACATGGCATCAACACATGGTGTTGTGTGCGGGCACCCCACACTTTGTCTTTCTTTTATCTGTTGTACTGTGTTTTTGTATGGTCATGGTGTTGGGTGCCTGCACATATGCACACATGGCATCAACGCATGGTGTTGTGTGCGGGCACCCCACACTTTGTCTTTCTTTTATCTGTTGTACTGTGTTTTTGTATGGACGTGGTGTTGGGTGCCTGCACATATGCACACATGGCATCAACGCATGGTGTTGTGTGCGGGCGCCCTACACTCTGTCTTTCTTTTATCATCTACTTTTTAAGAGCCTGCCCAGGGACTACAGATGCAATTTAGTTTTGGCTAACTCTGGCCCATTTACATTGATGTGAAAACTGACATGTTGATTAATGAGCGTTGTCCCTGTCAAATAAATAAGTAGGTTATATGAATGTGTGTGTGAATGGGTGAATGTAATGCACAATCTATGTAAAGCACTTTGGATAAAAGCACTATATAAATGCATTTACCATTTGCCATTTACATAAGTAGGTCTCATTGCTTGATTTGTTTTGGATTGGAGTTTGTGCCAGGTTGCGAACTTGCGACACATTCTGATCTTGTAGATATGCTATTTTCACTTAATATTTGACATGCCCAGAATGTGTTTAAGCAGGCTGACCGTATACCACCATGTGTTACACCTATCTCTTTTCATCTCCAGATAACGTTTAAGAATGAGGTGGGCCAGTATGACCTGGAGGTAACCACGTTCCAGCTCGCCGTGCTGTTTGCCTGGAACCAGCGGCCCAGGGAAAGGATCACTTTTGAGAACCTTAAGTTGGCCTCTGAGCTTCCTGATGCCGAGCTTCGACGCACACTCTGGGTAAGGCACGGAAATAGAAAGAGCTTGTAAATCAGCTATTGTTGCCATGGGACATCACCATAGCATACAATGGAATATACCTTCTAGGCATAAGGATGATGACTACGACACTCGATCTTCGATCTTCTCTCAATATTGTTTGATAGAGGCATAGTAAAAACATGATTTATACACCTAATGATGTAATGGACACTCATTTTTGGGCTATGCGGTGAGTCCCGCACCGAAAATAGCATACCTACAAACTACAGCATGCTGTGAGCTTGTAGATCTGCTAATTTTGGCACAGGGTACCGTCATTCAACCAAATATAAATTAGGCTGTAGAAGTGGCAAATACACCCAGCGTTTAAACTGACTGGGGCGTTTATTTGGACGAGGAATTTAATACGCAAAGTGGTGTCAGATCCCCGGAAATTAATAGTGCATGCGCGTGACATCATCATCATACCCGGAAGTTATGCGGGAACGCCAACTGAGTGGCAAAAAAAGACTTTCTGGCCTTGACAGCCCATACATCCAAACATCTGATTGCATTAAACAACGTTAAGCTCACTTTGCCACTCACTTGATGCATGCGCATATCCTCTATAGTTAGTGGGCAGATATTTGCACTAGGGTTACTATTTGGAAATATACTGGCTGGCTATTTGCAGGGTCATACTGTATATCGTTGCTGTCAGGCAGAAAGCTTCTCTCCATATTCTAACTTTTTGTGTCTTTTTGAAAATGAATGGCCTACTACTTGATCATACTACAGCAGCACCCAAGTAGCAGATCTACAAGTTTGTAACGCTGCGTGAAGTTATGTATTTTGAGTTTGTAGATCTGCTACCTTTGCTACTCTTGAATTTGAATCCTGAAAAGTAACAGTTTCGGACATATGAGGTTTCCATCCGACAGATGATGCACCGTATTGTATAATATACTGGGAAAAGTTAATACTTAGTGATTTTATTTGTCTTTGCTGTTGTTTTTAATTACAGTAGATCATTTGATTGAACTGGCATATGACTTTCCTCTGATCTCTCTCCCTCCTCCAGTCTTTGGTGGCATTTCCTAAACTAAAGCGGCAGGTGTTGTCGTACGACCCAGTGGTGGGTTCACCCAAAGACTTTGCAGAAGGAACACTATTCTACATCAACCAGGAATTCTCTCTAATGTGAGAAATGTGAAGAGTCTCCTTTGTCAGCCAGCCCCACCCCCAACCCCCACAACAATAAAATATAATACATTAAAATAAATGGCTGATCTACATGCTGAACGTGTAGATCAGCTATTTTTGAAAGCATTTGAAAATACAAGTTCTATGTTTTGGGTTCCAAGATCTCAGGTTTATTACTAGTACCTCCTGAGCATAGCCAACACCTTTTGAGAAACCTATTTGAAACCAACAGCCGGGAAAACGCGGCATTGGCAAGGTTCACTTAGACCCCTTTTCCACCGGTTGGTTCCCAATGGGAACCGGTTCAGTTCTTTTTGGTTTTTAGTCCATGAGCCAGAGCTCCAAAATTGGTGGGCAAACTATACCCTATATTAAATTGTTTATAGGATCAATACAAGTAAATTAATACATGATAACCCTTCCACAGTAGTAGCTTTTTCATATTTTTGATTATTTTGCATATTTTCCTACATAATGCCTCATTTGCATTATTTAAAAATGTAAAATTTGTAATACAATAAATCATTGTCTTCGTGTAAGTACTCAATTGGGGAAGTTTAATGGTGATAACAATCTAATATAGGTATGGTTTTGCCCACTCAATTCATAATTATGTTTCAATTTTGGAGCTATGGCTCATGGACTAAAAACCAAAAAGAACTGAACCGGTTCCCACTGGGAACCAAGCGGTGGAAAAGGGGCCTGGTTCTTGCAGTTGAAAAGAGCCATTATAAGCATTGAGGTAGACTAAAGGTTTAGTCTAAAGGTTTAGTCTACCGATTGACTTGCGTCTCTCCCAGCCACACACGGCATCTCTCTGCACCTCCCCACAGCATTACATTATAGGAGCCACTTCATTGTCAAAAGAAGAGAAATGGTGCGCAGTTTTGTTTTGAGCTGAGCTTGCGGTAGACAAAACAATCCGTACAAAATGGCAATTTGGGGAGTGCCTACCATGTCTCCAGTAGCTAAATGACAGACGGAGAGGGCTGTTAGAAAGTACATTTAGCAAGACGAATGTTCACATTACACGGGAAAGTGCTTCAGGGAGTGCATCGGGATTTTCTATCCGGCTGTTTCGGGACGCTTTTCTGACAACAGGTTTTAATGTAATGGGGATAGATCGCTCCACATAAATCACACACGCAATCTCTATACAAAATTGTATTACAAAATTTTACCCCAATCTTTTTCCTCTTTTTTTCCCCTCTCTATTCACAGAAAAAACTCCAAGGTACAGAAAAGGGGAAAGATCAATCTGATTGGCCGATTGCAGCTCACCACAGAGCGAATGAGAGAGGAGGAGAACGAGGGTATAGTCCAGCTCAGGATACTAAGAACACAGGTACAGTATGGAGACTCGCTGGGCTCATTAATGAGCAGTACACGTATATGTACATGTACTCAAATACTGTACATAAGTACAATGTTGATGTATTTTTTAACATTACTGGACTAGTTCCAATTTCATTTCAAAACGTACTTCTCCACATACAGTACATCTTAGAGGGAAATATTGTACTTTTACTCCACTGAAATTATTTGACAGCTTTACTGTAGTTACTAGTTAGTTTGTAGATTTGGATTATTATTAGCACAAAACATACTTTACATTAACCACTTCAGCCCTATATACCACATTATACTTCAGCTTTTTGAAAGCTTGTAGTTCAGCTATTTCCAATGGATTTTCATCCATTTTATACTTTTGGAAACTTGTGAACATAATGAGTAATTTTACTTTTGTTACATTTGAGTACCGTACTTCTACCACTGGCTGTGCTCAACATGCACGTAGGAGCGGTTATTGAATTACGCCTCGGACAAGCACCACCTTCTGTGTGAACAAACAATCAAACGCTGCGTTTCCCACGACGGAATTTCACATACAACAGACGTGTTATGTTTTCTTCGTAGTGTGAGCCATGGTTCAATTTGAGAAAGACTTTACTTAAGTCCTACGTACTTACGGTATTTGTACGACAAATGGCTGAATCAGCCGATCTACAAGTTTACAGCATGTTACATCTCTTTTCCTTTTTTGTTTATTTTTGAGGGGCGCTAGCCCCACCTATATTCAACTATTAGTGTAGATTTTCGTCTTAGACAAACATTAAATTCCCATTGACAATGAATGGAGGATTTACGTCATATGTGGACGAGCAAATCGTCTATGTCTGTCCTACACAAAGAGTAAATTTCCATTGACAATGAATGGAGAATTTACGTTATGCGTCTGAGCAAATAGACATGTTACGTCATGATGATGTACGATGATTAGATGTTCTAAAATGACCATTTTAGAACATCTGTTTTGTAACAGGGGTCAGTCCGAGACCATGAGAGTCCTTTTCAACGTCTGGCTTTCAGACATGACGTGATGTCACGTGGCAGCTAAATCTATGGACTTTCAATGTTTGTCTTATTCATGCTCTCCCAAAAATCAGCAAGCCCCCAAGAATCAACAGGCCCCCACTCATGATGTCATGTGGCAGCTAAGTCATGGACTTTTAAAAGTTTGCTTTAAGCAGTGACGTCATGTGGCTGACAGTGGGTGCCCCTCACTTCACACAAGTGTGATTCTTTTATACATAGTCACATGATTGGTGTACTAATGACCAATGGTTTGCATTGAGTTTAAAGGACAACTTATAGTTTTTCTGGGGGGGAGCTAGCCCCTCCTATATACAGCTTTTTGTCCTTAACTCGTCACATTTGCCATTGACAATCACTTCACACAGGTGTGATTTTATTTCAAACAAGGTCCATGCTTTGGGTTGATATTGGAGAAAGTAAAAGATGAGCGTTAACCTTTTTTATTTTCTTTTATTTAGTTTTAGTAATTTTTAGACAGGAGCGGGGGCATTCGAGCAAGTGGCTAAATATGTACCAAATTTTAAGGTGATTTCTTTATTATTATTTACTATAGTCCTACTAGACCCCAGGAAATTACATCTGGCCACAAAATATCACAGGATCTACTGAATGTGAAGAGGGAGGTGACAAACTGACGATTGAGCCTATGACCCCTAATACCTCCCTCTTTTCAATAGATCCAGTGATCTTTTGTGGCCAGATGTAACTTCCTGGGGTCTAGGATGACTAGAGTGAATAATAATAAAGAAATCACCGTAAAAAAAATAATCCAAATACATATTTAGCCACTTGCTCGAATGCCCCTGCCCCCGGTCCAAAAAAATCAAGAAATGAATGAAAGCAGTAAATGGAGAAAAAAACATCTTTTGCTTTCTCTAATAACAACCTAATACATGAACCTAAAGTTGTCAGTGAAAGTGAAAGGAATGTCTGGAACAGTAGTGTGTATCTCACCAGAGTGAAGAGATGTATCAAAAGCAGATCCCCCTTTAGCAAATCAAACCCCGCTTATCTTGTAGATCTTTTTGACACTTTTGTGTGACACTGTAGTATGATCAAGTAGGGCGTTAATTTATGAAAAAAAACTCAAAGTTAAAATATGGACATAAGAGGTTTCTGCCCGACAGCAAAGTTATGTTATCTAATCTTATTGAGTAAACTCTTGTTTTATTTCCCAGATGAGTTTCCTTCTCTTCTTTTTTTTCATCAAAGTTTTTATCCCACGATTTTTGTAACCCACTTTTTCACCCGGTGTCAATTCACCCTTTGTCAGCCTTCTGATTGGTCCCTGACTGACTAACCAGCAGGCTCTTTCTGCCTTGTTCCGCCCTGGTTCCGCTTTGTTTATGTTGAATTTGCTAAAACATTTTTGGAAAAAACTAAAAACAAACATGATATGCCCAAGTTTAAAATAACAATTGAGTGCACAGAATATCAATATGAAGCAACTGGAAAAACATGTTATTTCAATGGTAGTGGATGGAGAGAGAGGATTTTTGTCCAACCACGAAACGGCAACCAATGGGTGCGAAGAGGGCCACAACCACGGGCAGGACTTGACAAAGGGTGAATTGTCTAAGCCAGTAATTCTGGACGCTACACTTCCTCTGCCAACCCGGGGAGAGCAACGGACTGACCTCATGCTTCCTTTGATGCATGAGAAGTCAAAGCCGCTTATTTTCCCCTGACAGGGGGGAGTTTCGCCGGTTGGACGTACGTGAAAGGTACACGTTATTCCAACCAGTTCCTTTCCCCTCCATCAGGCGCCCCGACTGGCCAGGGGGAGGCAGTATAGAGACCAGGACTACTGCATGTTTTCTTTGTGAGGGTACCTACCCTAGGGGACACGGGGAGAACGTGCGAACTCCACACATGAGCTTCTTTCTCACGCATTTCTCCTCCTCTTGTCTCTGACTCCCCGGTCGTCTAGGAGGCCATCATTCAGATCATGAAGATGAGGAAGCGGCTGAACAACGCCCAGCTGCAGACGGAGCTGGTGGAGATCCTGAAGAACATGTTTTTGCCACAGAAGAAGATGATCAAGGAGCAGATGGAGTGGCTCATAGAGCACAAGTACATCAAACGGGACGAGACGGACATTAACACCTTCATCTACATGGCGTAGCGGCGCGTCTCGACGCGCTACAGAGAGACACTGCCGTCTGTGTCGGCCGGTGTTTGCGCGTGGCTTTGGGCCTGATGGACAGCTGAGAGTATATCCAGGCCCCTCGTCCTCCTCCGTTCAATTCATGAACCCCTAGCGTTTCTATTCTGCATCCTGCAGAATAGATCCTGAACATCCTGTGAAAGTAGCATACCTACGAGCTCACAATGCGTCGTGACCGCGGCGCATTGCGAGGTCGTAGATATGCGAGTTTCTGGGAGACTTCAGTCAACTTAAGTACTCTATAGGGTTTAAATGGTTATTGGTTCGGGCTAGGCATGAATTTATGACTACTAGAGATGTATTTAAAATAAATCATCCTGCCTTTAAAGTTCTATAATGAAAAAAAAGAAAGAAAAGAAAATGCTTAGGAAAAACCGCAGCAGTCAGCACCAAATGTTTTACGGTTGTTTTGGCTTGGAAGGGGTTCCTTGTCTGTCAGATGAGGCTCAGCTTGTGAATGGTCCGTTTTTGTTGCCATGGTGTGCCCCAGCCACCATGCCGACCAATCACCATGCTTGCCCCCCCCCCCCCCCCCCCCCCTACACACACACACACACATCCCCACATTGATTGTTTTGTGTGAGTCTAAAGGCATGCTGAGGGGAAAAGAGACAGAAAAGCCCTGCTGACTCACAACTCCCGCAGTCCAGTTTGAATATGTGTCTGACCACCACTCAAAACAACACAGACAAGAAGCTGTGCTTCTCTACATGTTGTGACACACACGGAGGGTGTGTCTCTTACTCAAGTTAAGTCAGGTGTGTGTGTGTGTGTGTGTGTGTGTGTGTGTGTGTGTGCGCGTGTGTGTGCGTGCGTGCGGTCAAAGCTGTAGTAGTGGGAGCGGACTCAGGTAGAGTGATTCAGCACTTCCATCAGGACATGGAATGCAGCAGTCCGGGATATAAAGCACTCGACAGCTTCCAGTACAGAAACAACAAGACGAGTGGATCCAAGTTCCAAAACGTTCCCCGAGCCTCTACTCATAGGTCACAAGTAGAAACTAGAATGTGGGACAATTAGCATATTGCTACTATATGATATGAAATACATTTTCATCTACCACATCACATGTGCCCATGGATGGGTGTATGAGCTATCGAGGCAGATTTGGAAATTAGTCCCCCCCCCCCCCTTCTTTTCTACAGGTTTCCTGAGAAAGGAGGCAGAGATTTAGTGTTACACATGTTGACTACAGCAATTCAAAGCTATACTTGTCTTTAGGAGAGTGTACAAAGGGATGTGAATAATGAAATGACTAAATAAACAGCACCTTATTATAAAACAATGCACACAGGCTTGATCCTGGAGTGAGTTTAGTTGGTATGTGCCACGTGATGTTGCCGTTTTCATTCGCGATTTTGTTCTAAATCCTACACGCCAAGTTATAAAATAATGGTATATTCCCATTCTTTGATAACTGTCCTAAACAATGTGTGAATGTGATTATCATTATTTTATTTAGGCTTTACATTTGATCTACATGTTGTTGCTACATTTCCATTCCAGGTGTGGGGGTTTACTGTCTGGGACACCTGCTTTTCGTCTACTGTCTACAACAGTGGTTTTCAACCAGTGGTCCTTGAGGGGGTTCCAGGTCGTCCCCAGCTAAATGATGGAGAGTTGGTAACCAAATGGACCCTTATTATTAGATCTTTAACTCTTTAGAGTGTAAAATGAAACTGTATGCTCCCAAGAGTAATTATTTTGTTAAACATCTGCATTACTTAATTTAAGTCTACACAATTTGAGAATGTAGCAGAATATGTGTGTGTGTGTGTGTGTGTGTGTGTGTGTGTGTGTGTGTGTGTGTGTGTGTGTGTGTGTGTGTGTGTGTGTGTGTGTGTGTGTGTGATAAACGTTTGCCTGTTATCTCTCCTATGGTACCAACATCAAGTATTGGGTCCGAGAGGCTAAATGTCATCAAATGGTGGTCTGTGGCTCAAATGCTGAATAAATACTTGATATGAAAAGGGTTGGAAACCACTGGTCTACAATAATACCTCTCATATCAACTTTATGGAGTGTCATCACTATTGCCCGCACCATCCTAAGGGATATCAGGAGGTCTCTATACCTTCCCTAAGGTATCTGGATAGAGCTTTATCAGTGATTCTCAACCTATTGAATTTCAACGACCCTCCGACCTCCATTTGAGCTGCGTCAGGTCACGCCATGGTCCCCCATTTGATGCATGATTTACAAAAAAAACATCTATTCTGTAGACACATGTTTTTACATTGTGTCTCAAATTGATTGCTGGTGGTCCCTGAACCCATAGTTGAGAATCTGTGTAGCCGTAACATCCTCAACTATGAGATCTATAGGCCTAAAGCCCACCATGCGTAGGCTAGAACTGTCCCCTATGAGGACAGTAGCCTACTATAGGACAGAAATATTTTTTCATTTGGCTGGTTATATCATTCATGTGCTTGAAGTGGCTCCACTGTGTTTGAATTGAGTGCTGTGCTTTGGACACCGCCTTGTTGCCAGGTACGACGCGACAGAGTATCATTTCGGGGTATATTTCAAGCTAACTTGTCGCATTGCTACAATAATAGGCTAGTCTATGGCATCTTTGGGCACATAATGAAAATGAACTGAGTCTCTCTGCAGCCATACGAACTCAAGAGTGAATTGTTCCAATTCACAGTCTACAGTAAATGTGATCTTTTGTCGCCATCAAGTGGACTTTCAAGGGAACTTCAACCTCGATAGGACAAAGCGAAACACGGGAATATCCATCAATTTATTAGGCTAATTTAGTTTCGCTTAATCATTTATTTTCAAGTAGGCCAATGCATTAAGATTTGAAAGAGAAAAGAGCCCACCCTGCCATTCAGAAATAAACAAGGACTTATTGTGTTCATATAATTTGTATAGCTCGCTACTTAACTAAAGAACATGTGCTTGCTCGACGTTGACGGGAGACTGAGATGAAAAGTAGGCTATAGTGTATTGCACTGTTCGTGGCCAAAATGCTGCGGATCCCAAATGCTTGTGGCAAAAAACATGTCCCCTGCTTTAGCTTTGGAAAAGCAGGTAGGATCCGAAGATTCCAATCGCTCAGTGACAGATATAGAGTAGACAGGGCCCGGGGAGACGAATATGAATTATGTCTCGGAGATGTGCCATATTTTTTTCGCTATATTTCTACCCTGCTATAGTAGGCTAGCCTAAAACAAACAATAAACCGCAGGTCAATTGCAAGTGGGTTTTGGGATAATTAGGCGGATCGTTTGCGGGGTGCGTGCGTCCCTCTCCACAATTAAGCCTTAGCTTTGTCACTTACAACAACATTGCATCCTCAATATAATGGTTTTTAAAATGTATTCCCCGTCGCGCGGCGGTGTCGCGCCGTGCGGGCCGAAAATAGCAGACCTGCAAAGCGTGAGCTTGTAGGTCTGCTATTTTCGGCCCGCGCGGCACCGTCGTGCTGACGAAGTGTCTTTATAGACAGTATACTCTCTCTCTCTCACACACACACACACACACACACACACACACACACACACCCGCACATGCTCAGTCCGCAGCCTGTGTGTGTGTGTGTGTGTGTGTGTGTGTGAGTGTGTGTGTTTTCCCCACTTCCCAGCTAGCTCTCTCCTCGTCCTCGACTATATTAGAGCTCCTCCCTGGCGTGCGTGCGTGCGCGCGCGAGAGAGAGAGGAGGAGAGGAGGAGGAGGAGAAGAAGACGAGGAGGAGGAGGAGGAGGAGGAGGAGAGAGGTGTGCTGTGCTGTGAGAGGCAGGGAGGCAGCAGCAGCCCATGCAGCAGCAGCCAGCATAGGGCTCTCCATCATCCATGGACCGATAGAGGAGAGGAGAGATTCCCCGGAGGAGAGAGAGAGAGAGAGCAGCCGTCGTCAAGGGAGAGAGAGAGGCCTCTATAGTACAGGTAGAGACTGCTCTTGTCGTGTGTGTGTGTGTGTGTGTGTGTGTGTGTGTGTGTGTGTGTGTGTGTGTGTGTGTGTGTGGTGGAGGAGACTGGAGAGGTGATGGATGCTTGTTGTTGCTCTATCTATAGGGCTATAGCTGCTGCTTGCAGATTCAGATTCTGTGTTGTTTGTTTCACTGGTTGCTGCATATACACACTGTCTTCTTGTGTGAGGCGTTCCGCTCGAGGGGGGATGCCCGTTTGGCTGGTGCGTGCAGTGTGTGTGTGTGTGTGACGTGTGTGTGTGTGTGTGTGTGTGTGTGTGTGTGTGTGTGTGTGTGTGTGTGCGGCCGCGCGCGCGTTGCCGCGCAATGGAAACCCGCGATGAAGATGATGATGATGCTGCTGCTGTATCTGCACGAATGGATTTGCTTCCCTTTTTTGCGCATTAATAACTAGTACAGTAGATCCTCGGTACCCCCTTAAAAACAACAACAAGGGAACAAGTGTCATTGTTGAGCCAGACTACTGTATATCTTCCTGTTCATTAGAGTGGAATGGACAATGAAATAAGTAGCCTATATATATAGTGCTTATGTTGGGACCACATGGATTATCTTAGAAGTACAGTATATGTGGGCATTTATTGTGTGGGGCTCCCACATCCACGCCGCTGTATGCTATGGTGATAATGATGCCCATGTGTCATACTGTATGCTATGGTGATAATGATGCCCATGTGTCATACTGTATGCTATGGTGATAATGATGCCCATGTGTCATACTGTATGCTATGGTGATAATGATGCCCATGTGTCATACTGTATGCTATGGTGATAATGATGCCCATGTGTCATACTGTATGCTATGGTGATAATGATGCCCATGTGTCATACTGTATGCTATGGTGATAATGATGCCCATGTGTCATACTGTATGCTATGGTGATAATGATGCCCATGTGTCATACTGTATGTTATGGTGATAATGTCAGAAACAGACAAGCAATTAAAGCAAGTCGCTTTTGCTCAAGTGCACAACAATGAACCACTTATTAAACCCTCTTATTATCGGTAAAGATGTAAAGAGAGTTATAACTGTAGCTATACTTGGACCGCTTCTTTGCCAAAAATTGCCACTTTACACAGTGTCAGTTTGTAGATCTGCTATTTTTGGCAAATGCCCCCCCCCCCCCCCCCAGATGCTGGGGTTCAAGTGGTTCAAGAAAGAAAGAATGAACACATGCCATGCAACATGGATATGATTTGGACGTGAGCCATTTGTGGAACCATATGGCATCATCGGTGGTCAAAGAGTGAAAAACACATCACAGCTGTTGGTCTGAGACTACTATACCGTTATTTACAAGTAGACAATTTGATACCACTGTGTCCTCTTCACAGGGCAGTTGAGCGCAATGCTCGATTTATAGGGTCAGTATGTTTCCGTCCTATACCGCGGTGACGGTGTCGCATGCTGAAAATAGCAATATACGAGCTCACACAACTTGTAGCCTAGAGTTTGGCTATTTTTCGGCCATCTTAAGTATAAGTGCGGGGTGCTCAAGGAAGACAGAAGGAAAGTGACTTTGCATGGGTTGCAGGTGTCATATGTCATGGTGGTAGTGGCCAAGCCTTGCTGGCAGGAGCAGAGGGGACTGCAGAGAGAGTGTATGTTGTTGGGCCTGGGATAGCCCTCTGCTGATGCTGAAAGGGGAGGGGGGGGGGTTGGCGCACCCCTCGATTAGCCATCCAAACAGTGCGGGATCTCCTCTCTCTCTGCTTCTCTCTCTCTCTCTCTCTCTCTCTCCTCTCTGCTTCATTCTCTATCCCTCCCTCTCCCTCCCTCCTTTGCTTCTCTCTCTCTTCTCTCTCTCTGTCTCTGCCTCTGTCTTTGTCTCTCTCTCACTGGTGTACTGGTGCATTACTGCTCCCTGTTCACTTCTGTGAGTGTAATCAGTCTGTCAGCAGAGTGGAATCAGAGAGTTGGCACGCACGCACGCACGCACGCACGCGGATGGATGGACGGACAGCCACCTCCCTGTCCAGATGATCTCATAACATACATCTTCTCACATGCTACAGGTCTGTTTTTAATAAGTAGCCTATTTTCTTTTTCGTGGGAAAAGGGTATAATTATTGAACTGTAATTACAACGCAGAAGACAGCAACAACCACAGTTACAGGAATCCAGGCGTGAGGTGTAGTAGTACAGCAACTGGATATCCCAAACAAAGGCTCTGAGGTTTTGCATATAGAGCACAGAGTACTTTCAGTTACAGTACGTTGGCGGAGTAGCATAAGAGGACATATGAGGTTTCCACAGGGCTCATCAATATGTCCGTACACGGACAAATGTGTCTATGGCAAAGACTTGGTCCTGTCCATTCCGTGGCAAATGTTTTTCTTCTTTACACATCATTATAATGTTCTTATTTTAATCATAAAATCCAATTACTGAATGTCAATTCTCCAGCTTTATGACATATTATAAGGACTAAAGGAGTCTATTAACTAGTGATTCGCAAATGTTTTTGTGCAAGAACCCCTTAATTAACTCTGAGAGTGTACAATGAGTTACAGACTTGTTGTGGTCATTCATCAGGGCTATCTCTTTATTTGTCTCTGGTAATATTATTGGCTACTCATTTGTATGTCCGTGGCAAAAATGGAATTTCGACAAAAATGGTGGCATGTTCAGATTATTCTGGTTTTAGATCTCCATCCATGCTCGTTATATACGTAGGCACGTTTTCTTGCCTACGACACATTCGTGGCCTACTTTCAACCTTTCAACCCCCCCCCCTCACCCCCAATAGTAAAAAAAAAATCAACAAGCTGACAATGCGATGGGACGTGTTATGATCAGCTATTTTTGCTATTTGTAACACAATTGTTAAAGAACCACTTCACCACTTTACAACCTACCATCATATTATCGGTCCTCACTAATGTTCATAATAAAATGCCACAATCTTTTTCTACTCTGTCTGTGTCTCATAGGGCTGTGGGCAGTTCATCTATTAGCTTGGGGAATCCAAGCCAATAGAAACTGCAGGCTTTCTATTCCTGAAATGTTGCAATGCGATAATGGAAGCCATCGTTCTAATATCTTAAGTAAAAAATCTTTTAATCTTGCAAGAAGAAATCTGCCTAATGATGATGTCACTGGTGGACAGGTTTCTGAACTGCCCACAGCCCTCCTATGAGACAGACTGAGTAGAAACAATTGTGGCATTTTATCATTAGTCAGGACCAATAATAAGTTGAAAAGTGGTCACATTTTGTTATGCTTCACTTGTTGATGCTGGTTCACTTGTTGATGATGTAGCGTAATGAAATACAGTAGATGTTAGTAGTGTTACTACTACCGACCGACATCCATGTCAGCTGTATCCATTGTAGCTCTGGTCCATAGCTCTAATGCATCAGAGCTATGCTACTCGTCTTCCTGCGCTCGCATGAAATGCAAGCCATACTGTAGTGAAAATAAAAAGAACGTTTTCGCTACTCACCAATACAAAGACGGCTTGTGTTACCAGAAAGCCTACTTTCTGCGGTGGACGCACTCTGAGCCCCCCACCACATGTATAAAATGCACTTTTTGGCCAGAAAGGGATTTATTTTCACCGGAAGGAAAAATCTTTTCTATGGGGTTTTCTCATGGCAACCGGAAATGGATACACGTAGTGTCTACAACGCCATGTCATAACCATGTTTATTGAAATTATAGCTGTCATACATTTACACCGATTGCTCCATCACCTCTCTTATGCTGTGTAATGTGTTGGCATGCTCTGAATGAAGAAATAACACTAATACCATATGTCATATATTAACCATGTTTAATTAAACGGTTTTAGAATAACAGATTGATCCAGCACCTTCCTCTTTCCACTGCTGATCATGTCCAGCGCATACACATTAAGTTAGCTGATGCGCGACGGGGTGTTTAAAAAAAAAAGTTTGACACATGCTGCATATAGACACGCCACCATGGGAACCAATGGCGCCGTCGCAGACCGCTGTTTGCTTAACGATTTTGACAGCTATGGCGATCCCGTACTTCTGCCTAGCGGAGCCGTCCTGAAAACAGTCGTTGCTTAAAGTCCCTAATACCGGTAGAGGGCGCAGTGCAGTAACTAAAAGTATTTTTCTTCTGGTGAGAAAGAAATCCCTTTCTGGCCAAAAAGTGCATTTTAGACGCGTGGAGGGGGCTCAGAGTGTGTCCACCGCAGAAAGTAGGAAGATGAGAGTAGCATAGACCAGAGCTAGTTCCATTGTATGTTCTTTGTGTTCGTACCCGACTCGGCAAAATCCTCAGTGTTAATTTAACTCTGAAGCAATGGACCCAAATGGGCCTGGGGTCCATACAGTATTCTTTGTTTGTGTAAATCACAGTATGTCTGGAGGAAATCTAGGAACCACTGCATGGCTTTTAAAATGAATCTAATTTTCTATATTTAGTATTCTTTGTGTTCTAACTTATCTGACATGTTGTGGACTGATAAAATGTAAGCCCATCCATCCAACAGTCAGTGTGGCTAATTGCAGTTCTCATTCCACTGTATTTCATCTAATACTCTACCATCTGTCTCTTTCCTCTTGGGTAGAACTGAGCTCATATATCACCACAGTTAACTCCCCCCAAACATCTATCCACAATCACACTTCATTCATTATTCTACACATAACCCAAGAGCCGTGGATTTGTGCACTTGTGTGCTCAGTGCATTTGGAATGCACTGAACACACAAGTCCACTCCAAACGTGGCACAAAAATCAGTCGGTCTGGCCTTTAGTCTGCTTGTTGCGTTTGTCAGAAATAGCTTGGCTAACAAAAATGTCAGATTTCTTTGCCTCATATTTTGGCCATATAGGGTGCCCAGAGCCATTAAGATAGAAATAGTTGTGCCATCTCCGATTCTCCGTTCTCCATCGGCCCAGGCACAAACACATTGTTTCTGATTTCTCATTAATGCAACTCTTATCTCAATGGCTCTGAATTGTATACATTGCTTTCCTGCATCCAGATCATTGTGATTGATTGATTGAATACTGTATTAGTGAGAAATGTAAACAAAGTCCTGGGTACTTGTTTCCATTGTGGTCCTACACAATGGTTATGTTAATCAACATAGCATAAAGAATTAACGCAATATTACACAACAGGTCGTTTCGAGGAAGCAATCTGGTTAAAACAGCCTTCTAGCCGTGCTTCAAACCAGCATCATGGAACTCCTAATTAAAACAAATAATTCACCTGTGTTGTTCTCCCAGAGACTCGGCTAGGCTAGCTAGTTTCTTGGGACATTTGTGGTCGTCGTGGCTTCATCTGTCATTAAAAAATATCATTTTTTGGCGACTATCTTAGTTTTAAGGGTAACTGTTAAATCGCAATATTGCTTAAATACATGTCATCAACAAAAATACACTCACAGTGCTCAGTCCACTGACTGGACTGCTTCAGTCAGCCAGCCTATACATTTTAGTCTCACTGACTGAAGACTGAAGCAGTTAATATGCTTGTATGTAATTACTAATTAGGCCCTAATACATCACTGCTGTTTGTTTTCATCAATGTCCGACATGTCGTGCTTTGTCATTTTGTCATTTCTGACGACAGACCGTGGACAAAGTGTGTGCTCTCTCTCTCTCTCTCTCTCCATTAATTAATTGCCATGTGGTGGCGTTTGTTTTAGCTTTCAATGACATAGACGAGACACTGCAGTAGCAGTAAAAGGACAATTGACCCAAGACAAGAGGAACCTAAAACAAGCCTGAAAACACTCATGGTTGTTGATGACTGTCACTACAAACACATGCAGAGTGTTGTCAACTCAGACGGATGTCAACCAAAGTGCTATACAGAGCAAAACAACAAAACAGCACAATAAGTAAAATACAAATAGAATACAAAATGAAAGCAAGCGACACGACAATAACACTACGGCAAGGTCTTGGGGTGCCAGGCTGTTTTTAGATTATAGATACAGCATTTCTTTACCTCGCTGGTATAGGCCCGCTGCCGAATGTGCATGGCAGCATGGTTTTCCCATTGCAATCACGAGCCAAGACACCACACCATCTGTTACATTTAGCTTCCAACTGTGTAACCTCTTCGCTTCTCCAGGCATTTGTTCTGGCACTTATGCAACAGTTTCCCAGCTATTTCTCAAAATGTTAAGTTTCTGGATAGTTTCTTTAATTAAGCCTGTGGCAGCGGCAAAAAAACGGGCCCAGTTGTTGCAGCCTTGTTCAGGGCATGGCAGCATCGTATGATGAAATATAAGTTAGGCTTTAGTGTAGCGTTTCCATCCATTATGAAAATGAATGAGTTTGATTTTTAAACAAATCAATTTTGATTTTTAACAAGTAAAGTGTAGATAAACTTCTTTCTTTCTTTCTTTCTTTCTTTCTTTCTTTCTTTCTTTCTTTCTTTCTTTCTTTCTTTCATTCTTTCGGGCCCACATACAGATTATCACTGAGAATCGTATTGTGCATTAGAGCATGAATTCATCCACTTCTCACTTGAATTGGTGCCAGCTGCTGTGTAGCTACTGTATAAGGTTATTCTAAGCGTCTTCCTTGTTGTTTAATATTCTCTGCACTACTGTGATGTTGTACTTACTCAACATTAAAGACTGAGGGGCTCCTGCTATGGGAGGAGTTGGCCTGTTGTCTCTGTTGGGTGGAAACCATGTCCAAAACTGTTACTTTTCAGGATTCAAATAATGTTTTTTGCAAGTTCAAAATGTGTCGTTTCACGCCATGTTTTGGGCTTGCAGATCTGTTAGCTTTGATGCTTTTGTGTGACACTACTGTAGTTGGTATACCGGTAATCGAATAGTAGTGTTCATTTAATATTTGCAGATAGGAGGTTTCAGCGATATGATACATATGTAGTCTAATGCTACTATATTGCCTTAGCAGGGTTTCTCCTGACTCAGGATGGGCCTTGAGGTGTTACTACACAAGCATGATCGATCGGTCCGTATCATGACTATATGCGAACAAATAAAAAGCAACAGACATTTTCCTGTTGTTTTATTGTTTATTAATGCTCGAGTAAATGAAATCCCAGTTAAAAATAATAATTGCATTACAACATTGGAAGGGGGGACGGGAGCGAGTGTGAGCATAGGGGAAGGGAGTGGAATGCCATAAATAAACCATTTGATTTGCTGATAGGCAACAACAATCATACTTTTATTGTCAATTCGAACATTTTGGTGTTGGTGATTTTCCTTTGAGGGCTGGCTAAAACCTGTTTGAGGAGCAGAAAATCTTCTATGCAGGAAAAAACCATGGCAACAATATCCTTGTTCTGTATGTGTCTATTACAGTCAAGAATTTGTAGATGGATGTGATTTCCATACTATAATATAATTATTATATAATTATGAAATAATTAATTCATTATTTATCCCGTCCTTTTTTACACCATCAAGGAAATGAAAATCGAGCATCTCTCCAATTTCTGTTCAACTAATTTTCACAACATTTTGAGATGAACAAATCGATTCGGTCTAATAATAAATGACTGACTTTCATAGATCTAATTGGAGTTGCTTTATTTAATATTGCAATATGATAATGGGTTGTATTGTCTAAAGTCTAAACAATAATGGCATGCAAGAAATAATTGCACGACAGCCTATTGACAAACATCTCATTCAATCATTCGTCATTGCCTTGCTCTAAGGTCTGAAGGTCTATGATCGAAAGCTTGCTATTTAAAGAAATCAGATTTTACATAGTTGTGAGTGTGCGGAGGCTGCCTTTTATTATTCATTTGGTTTCCTTTTGGATCCAGCACCTCACATAAGTCTACTGGCACTATTCATTCTGCAGTCTTTACCACTGTTTCTTCTTGGACCTGTAGCCTATACCAGTGGTTCTTCTTGGACCTGTAGCCTATACCAGTGGTTCTCAACCCGTGAGCTGGTGAGCCATGGGGACCTGTAGCCTATACCAGTGTTCTCAACCCGTGAGCTGGTGAGACATGGGGATATTGCACGTGGGCTCCTAAATAATTGGCAAAACACTAAGATTTTAATGATAATATGACATGCATTCACAATCGAATGGCATGATCATACAAATAAACATGATCGTGAAAATGCACACGGAACAGCCATCTGGCCGCTTAACATGGCAGCCGTGATCCAGAAAAGCTACCACTGATTTATACCCTATAGGCCAGATTTATACCCTATAGCTGTTCCACCAAAGACCACCTGTCGAAAGAGCCACTGATCCATGCATAGCAGCGCGTCCTTCTTTTATTTTAATCTCATTCGATTCATTAAATGATAAAACTATATCAATGTCACATCAATATTCAGTCTTGGAGATCACGAATGAAAGCTGCCTGTGTGTAAAATGTCAATCTAAGATCCCTCACGAGCTGAGAGATATGTCTGTAGTTGTGCATTCCCTTACATATTTGTGAAATCCTCAGTGTTAATTTAAAGCACCACTTTTCAATTTTTTTACTCTGCCTGTGGTCTCATAGGAGGGCTGTGTTCAGAAGCTCAAGAGATTGGCTGCTTGCATCTCTGTCTCTGTCTGTCTCTCTCTCTCTCTCTCTCTCTCTCTCTCTCTCTCTGTTGGAGCATATCATGTTTATAATGTTGCTGTTGGGCAGAAACCTTGTTTCTCCATTTCAACTTTTTTGGGGGGGCCAAATTAATACCCCATGCACTTCATCATATATCATGAGAGTGCCACACAAAAGTAGTAAAAATTGCAGATCTACACACATTAAATGTGTGTAGATCTGCAATTCTTACTACATTTTTACTACTTTCTAGAACCGTTTTATTATTATTTTAACAGCATTTTTTTTTTTTTTAAATGCTGTTAAAATAATAATAAAACTGGAACGGTTGAATGATATCATATTTTATTAACCAAGCCGTGCAAGCCCTGTCCTAATTGGGTGAAATTACTGGCTAAAACTGATAGATTGGAGCTACAGCTGTATAACTTATAAGCTAAGTCTATTTCATTTCATGTAAACCTGAGAGTGGTTCCTATGGAACCAAATGGACCCTTAGGAGTCCATTTGGTTCAATTTGTACACTCTCAGAGTTACAAACCCATTAAGCGTCCATTTGGAACCCCCTCCAGGAACCCTGAGGGACCCCACTTTGAGACCCACTGCATGGGGTAACAGAGTGTTTCCAGAGCACCGACATGCACAATAATAGCACCCTGACTGTTTGACCAGAATGGAACAGAGCCTTGAATAGTATAATTATAAGAACTGTGAAGGATGTAAGGAAGAGGTCGCAATTTATTTCCAATATGGCCGCTGTGCATAGAGCCTATAATTATTCACTGTAAATACTATCATGTTAAACTAGCGCTGCATGTCAATTCTTTAATAGCCTACTAGTACACGTAGACTAGTACATGTTATTCACCCGGACAGACTGATGAATTAGCAAATGTAGCAGTTCAGTAGACGGAAATGAGATTGCACCTATGGAATAAAAAGAGATGTGGTCAAACAAATAGCCAGCTGCCACATTAACCTTGAAGACAACAGGCTGTCATTGATCTCCATGGATTTAATCTCCCTTCCCCTGTAGGGAATAGAGATTCCCCGCACGCACGCACGCATGCATGTACACACACACACACACACACACACACACACACACACACACACACACACACACACACACACACACACGTATAACACACACTTGCTCACCCTATCACATTTCGGAGATATTGGTTTAGCAATGGAGTTCGCCAGGCTTGTTTTCTCCTCGATGTGGCCTAACTCATCCTTCTGTACGTACAGTATCTGTGCAGATCAATGTGCACACTGCGTGCGTGCACTATTTAATGCAGTGGTGTTAATTAGACCTCTGGGGTGAATTGACAGGCGAATCATTTTGATCCATTGACATCCAGGTTGTATCCACTGCAGGAAGGAACTGTGGGCTTCCACTGAGGGCTCTCACTGCTAAGGTTGCAAATGGCTCATATAGTGTGTGTGTGTGTGTGTGTGTGTGTGTGTGTGTGTGTGTGTGTGTGTGTGTGTGTGTGTGTGTGTGTGTCCGTCTGTTTAGGGTACTAACAGGGGGCGCTGTTGCACCACTTACTTCACACAGATCTGATTTTGAGTGGTGCAGCCACTCCAAGGAACCGCAATGTGTGTCCCTATGTCTGTCTGTTTAGTGTACCAACAGGTGACAAAGTGGCGCTGTTGATCTTCACACTGTGCACAGGTGCATGATGAGAGGCAGTACAGTCATAGAGTCATAAAGGATAGAGTGGGAGTGACAGCCCCGCCCCCTGCTATTCTTTTCATTGGAAGTTGCTCAGTGGCCTTTTAAAGCACCCGGAAGACTGCCGGAAGTACCATTATAAGGTTATAAGGTTGAGAGCGGTCTCAAATTTGAGGTCAGGGTTGACGCACGTTATGCACATGACATCACTGAACATCTGGGGGCTTGAGTACGGTACGGTACGGTATGGTACGGTACAGTACAGTACATAGTCCGACAGCCAATAGTCCGGCACCCCAATAGTCCGACATGTGTACTAAGAGTCTGACAGCGAATAGTCCAACAACCAATAGTCTGGCACACCAATAGTCCCACATGCCAATGTACTAACAAGTGGCATGGCTTTTGGCCAAACGAGGCATGAGTTATGCCTGTTCAAAGGTTTCATTTTCAAAGTAACGGTTGCTATAGGGCCCCCCTTTGGCCAATTGATCTGAGTAAGACTGGTTTCAGCATGACCCTCTTCCATACTGTAAAGTTTCATAAACATTCATAAAAAAAATGTACTTCCGATTTTTTGTTTGTATACTTTCCACCCTTATTATTTTGGCCGTACGTAGTACAGTACGTATTTAGCTGATTGTCGTTGTCGGTATACTACCTCCAGGGCTGCAGCATGTTTACTTCAATCAAGACGTTCGAGGGGCAGCAGTACTCCACCCTGAAGAGGCAGTGCTTACAGAGTGGCCTGCTGTTCGAGGACCCCCGCTTCCCCGCACAGGACGACTCCCTCTTCATCCATGGCAACAGGATCGGACGTGTGGTGTGGAAGAGACCGCGGGTGAGTGAGTGAGTGGAATAGCCTCTGGCGACCCTGCATGCCAAAGTTGCCAAACCACCCCGCAAAATAATTTAGTTGGATCAGGGGTCTTCAACGTTTTTCAGGCCAAGGACCCCTTAGCTGAGAGACAGAGACGTAGCAGGGACCCCCCCAGCCAACTACATGTTGTGAATCGTGTATTGCAGATTCAACTTTTACATAGACTTCATAGATATGTAGAATTGATCTACAGCTTGTAGATCTGCTATTTGTGGCTATTGTTCCCCATCACACAAAGATTTGGCGGATCCCCTGTAGTTACTGTGAGGAATACCCCCGAGTTAGATAGATACACACCTTTTACCAAGCTACAAAAGCTGCCGACGCAACTTGTGCAATGGTCCATGTGTGACCTGTTAAGTAGCCTACTGTAGGCTAGTCTGTAGGCACATAGCCATAGGCTACTGTGTGTTGACATGTAGGAACCAAAGGAAAGCAAAGCCACACCCTGCTCATAGAACATTTCATGGTAGGGGTTCAATGCCTTGCTCAAGGGCACTTCAGCGGTGGTAATTTTAACGTGCCGGTCCGGGGATTCAAACTGGAGACCTTCCGGTATCAAGAGACCGCTCCGCAAACCGTTCGGCCACCGCTGCCCAAACCAGTAGGTTATCAACACAGTATTATGGTGCTTTAACACTTTATACCAGCCTTTCTGGTAGAGTGTGTTGTTACTGTTGTTTTATGGTCGTTTGAATGTATACGTTTGTCACGAGTTGACTCTCTTACACTATAGCTGTGCTTTGTACGCACACGCATGTTTGTGCGTGTGTGTGCACGTGACGTCATTAAAATGCTGTGGTACATTTAAAAAAAAAATCACTACTGCTCACAATGCAATATTATGCACGCACACACAGGGACGGATTAACCCCCGATCGTCTTTTAGCTCCCCTGAGAGTTGAGGGCCCCTCCTGGACGTCGACCCCCACTGGCCCAATTGCGAATCTGTCCTTGTGCACGCACGCACGTATCCACGCAACATCACCAGCAGCATCCTTCCACTCAGCAGACGCCAGTGGTCCATCCAACTATTCCCCTCCTTCCGGATGGCATGATGCCGCATGCACAGACAGACAGACAGACGGCGAGCGTTTAATCGTCATGGAAACTGGGTCACGCAGATTGTATGTTTCCGTCTCCATGGCAATGTCGTCAGGCAGCCGTCCGTTAAGCGAAGCGTGGGATCGCTCAGCAGAGAGAGAGAGGCTTAAAGCGCTGGTTCTCAATGTGGGCTCCGTGGACCCACCACACTGGTTCTCACTGTGGGGTCTGTGGACCCACCACACTGGTTCTCACTGTGGGGTCTGTGGACCCACCACACTGGTTCTCACTGTGGGGTCTGTGGACCCACCACACTGGTTCTCACTGTGGGGTCTGTGGACCCACCACACTGGTTCTCACTGTGGGGTCCGTGGACCCACCACACTGGTTCTCACTGTGGGGTCCGTGGACCCACAACACTGGTTCTCAATGTGGGCTCCGTGGACCCACCACACTGGTTCTCACTGTGGGGTCCGTGGACCCACCACACTGGTACTCACTGTGGGGTCCGTGGACCCACCACACTGGTTCTCACTGTGGGGTCCGTGGACCCACCACACTGGTTCTCACTGTGGGGTCCGTGGACCCACCACACTGGTTCTCAATGTGGGCTCCGTGGACCCACCACACTGGTTCTCACTGTGGGCTCCGTGGACCCACCACACTGGTTCTCACTGTGGGGTCCGTGGACCCACCACACTGGTTCTCACTGTGGGGTCCGTGGACCCACCACACTGGTTCTCACTGTGGGGTCCGTGGACCCACCACACTGGTTCTCACTGTGGGGTCTGTGGACCCACCACACTGGTTCTCACTGTGGGGTCCGTGGACCCACCACACTGGTTCTCACTGTGGGGTCCGTGGACCCACCACACTGGTTCTCACTGTGGGCTCCGTGGACCCACCACACTGGTTCCTTGAGTTGCTTCCAGGGGGGTCCCCCCAGCAAAATGACTCATTTGGACCATTCTAAAAAAATGGCTTCTAAATCTTAACAGTTTTCCGAAAAACCTATTTCTATGTCAGTGGTGCTCAACCATGTTCATGTCAAGGACCTCCAGGATTATCTGTATTTGGCTGCGGACCCCCATCTGAACATTTGTAGTTCCAGGGACCCCCCAGAAGCAAAGATTTGAGACAAAAAACTGTTTAACCGCTTATCTTTTTAGATGGCACATATTAGTTTGGGGGTGCTTGACATGACAACGTCTGAGAACCACTGGCATAAAGAATTGGGAGGCAGTGGAAGTCTGATTAGGTTAAAGACAGTTCACCTAAACCCTCTATTCTTAGTAAAACGGACTGAGTTGCAACTGTACTGGGGGAGTCTGGGACCGCTCTTTTTCTCTACACCAAATTTCTGCAAAAAATAGCCGATCTACAAGCTCACAGTGTATCACAGCGCAATGCGTTGTGGGCTTGTAGAACAGCTATTTTTGGCTAACGTTTCCCCACCCTCAAATATAGATGCTATGGGGTTCAAGGGGTTAAATGCTGCCTATTCATATGAGAATAATATGAATTATTATTATGTTATAATTTGGCGTTCACATAAAACAATATGTTTAAGAAAAAAATTGTTTGAGGAACTAAAGCTTCCACACCTCCAACATTCAGTTTGTGTTCACAGCAGTCCACCTAATATAACCTCATCCCTATCCACATATACAAGGAGTTTTATATCATCAATATACATTTAATTGAACGTCTTTACAGTAGAGGGGCTTCCAGAGCATTGCACATATATCTGTTCTATTTTAAATGTTGGACATTTACAATGTTCATTTATGGGCCACTATCGTACTCAAAGTATAGGCAATACAGTGTACAGCACAGCTGCAGCTTCCTCCGCTCGTCATCACAGTGCAGTTCTATTCTGCCACTACTATAGGGCCGTGGTTCGAAAACGTTTTGTTCTATTCTGCCACTACTGTAGGGCCGTGGTTCTAAAACGTTTTGTTCTATTCTGCCACTACTGTAGGGCCGTGGTTCTAAAACGTTTTGTTCTTCTGCCACTACTGTAGGGCCGTGGTTCTAAAACGTTTTGTTCTATTCTGCCACTACTGTAGGGCCGTGGTTCTAAAACGTTTTGTTCTATTCTGCCACTACTGTAGGGCCGTGGTTCTAAAACGTTTTGTTCTATTCTGCCTCTACTGTAGGGCCGTGGTTCTAAAACGTTTTCGTGCCACGGTCACGGACCCCCAAATTGAGAAGATTTAGGCTATGTAAAAAAACAAAAAATTAAACAATAAAACAAAAAATATAGCAGATGTACAAACTTGCAGTGGCCAACGTATAAATGGATAAATAAGTGGTTAAGAACGATTGTGAGATGCTATATTAACTACTTTTGCTGGGGACCCCAAATGCATGTGCATTTTGAATATATATACTATAAAAATCCACCATGTTTTATCATGTAATTACATCTGAATCTACAGTATGACAGGACTCGGTCAGCTTTGTTTTAATTCTTTATTTTATTTTAACATTATAGGTTATTGTCAACAAGTGTTCAAAGTAAAGTCCTCAGTGTTCATGTAACTCTGGCATTTTCACAGGTACAGTACACTCTGCGATCTTATCTTTTCTTAACTTTTTCATCTCTACGTTCTCATCTCTTGTTCTTGTAAAAATGTGAATCCTTCCGCCCACGTGGAGAGAGACTCACCGTCCTCTCACCACCAGTATCTGCAGCACGACAACACTAATTAGGCTATTTTGATCCACTTTGAAAAGCCAAGACATGCAGTCTCTCTGGGAATTAAACGCTGTATGTGTACATTACAAAACGATGCTTTCTGCTTTCCTAAATTGCCACTGATGTGGCTGTCTACTACTGGACAGTCTGATAACACATTCATTGCGACCACAGCTCGCAGTTAACTATGGAATCTAGCATTTCCCCTCAGTTTGTGTGTGTGTGTGTGTGTGTGTGTGTTTTTGGTTGGTTGGTCGCCGGTCGGTTTTCCTTGGCCTCTATGGAGTTTGGCATACAACGTTATACACGGTTCCGCGCCACCATGAGGCTGAGTTGAACATTTTCAAGTGGCATTTCTTCCTCTGCCTATAGTGGGAATGTGAGTGCTCAATTTCACGGAAATCACACGATGTGTTCATGATTTGCAGCATTTTGCAAAATCTGAAAGACCTGTTTTGTTGAATGGCTCTAGAGAGACTGTGTACCAGTTTGCGTGATGTTTGGACACAATCTGTAGGTGTACTGTACAGAAACAGTTTTTGCACAAAGCGGCCTCCTGGTGGCGCTATAAGAGGTCAATGTTGGGGCCTGCCTTGGGGCAGAGGTTCAGCTGTGGCATTCAGGGAGTGTGTGTGCAGAGTATGGCTATTGGCTGCGATCAAGCCAACGGTGCCGGAGATTAGTTGTCCACAGACGGACGGACGGACACACACACACACACACATGGACGGACGGAGTGAAAAACATACTCTCTCCCCATGCCTTCGGCCTGGTGGAGACAATGACTAGTGTGTTGGAAAATGTACCTGTATTGTATTGTAATTTTAAAGTTTGCAGCTGTACAGTACTTGGCTTTGATGCTGTTTCTGTACATTAATGGTGATGCAGTTTGCCATAAATATCAAAGTGAATCACGAGTCATGGAAAGACTTTGACAGAACCGAGTGGTTATACTACTGTCGATAGCCCATCTCTTAACCACACCAGGTCACAGGTCTGATCCCTTTTAACAGCCCATTTGTGCAACATGTCCTTGAATCTTTACCCTCTCACATACTGTCACTCAGCTAGTAAATGCCTGACATGTATATATTGTAAATGTAATGACAGAGCATGGGCCATGAATAGCAAGTAGCTCAAATAAAATCTCTCTCTCTCTCTCTCTCTCTCTCTCTCTCTCTCTCTCGCATCCATCTCATCTTCTGATTAGTTGGGGTTTATTTATATCCTGTCTTGACGTTAGTTGTGAAGTTTTTAAATTGTGCGGGGCCATTCATCTGTTCATCGGCTTTGCTTTGCTGCTGGGCAACGACATAGTGGCATTCTGCTGGGCAGCGACATAGTGGCATTCTGCTGGGCAGCGACATAGTGGCATTCTGCTGGGCAGCGACATAGTGGCATTCTGCTGGGCAGCGACATAGTGGCATTCTGCTGGTCAGCGACATAGTGGCATTCTGCTGGGCAGCGACATAGTGGCATTCTGCTGGGCAACGACATAGTGGCATTCTGCTGGGCAGCGACATAGTGGCATTCTGCTGGGCAACGACATAGTGGCATTCTGCTGGGCAGCGACATAGTGGCATTCTGCTGGGCAGCGACATAGTGGCATTCTGCTGGGCAGCGACATAGTGGCATTCTGCTGGGCAGCGACATAGTGGCATTCTGCTGGGCAGCGACATAGTGGCATTCTGCTGGTCAGCGACATAGTGGCATTCTGCTGGGCAGCGACATAGTGGCATTCTGCTGGGCAACGACATAGTGGCATTCTGCTGGTCAGCGACATAGTGGCATTCTGCTGGGCAACGACATAGTGGCATTCTGCTGGGCAGCGACATAGTGGCATTCTGCTGGGCAGCGACATAGTGGCATTCTGCTGGGCAGCGACATAGTGGCATTCTGCTGGTCAGCGACATAGTGGCATTCTGCTGGTCAGCGACATAGTGGCATTCTGCTGGGCAGCGACATAGTGGCATTCTGCTGGGCAACGACATAGTGGCATTCTGCTGGGCAGCGACATAGTGGCATTCTGCTGGGCAGCGACATAGTGGCATTCTGCTGGGCAGCGACATAGTGGCATTCTGCTGGTCAGCGACATAGTGGCATTCTGCTGGTCAGCGACATAGTGGCATTCTGCTGGTCAGCGACATAGTGGCATTCTGCTGGTCAGCGACATAGTGGCATTCTGCTGGTCAGCGACATAGTGGCATTCTGCTGGTCAGCGACATAGTGGCATTCTGCTGGGCAACGACATAGTGGCATTCTGCTGGGCAGCGACATAGTGGCATTCTGCTGGTCAGCGACATAGTGGCATTCTGCTGGTCAGCGACATAGTGGCATTCTGCTGGTCGACATAGTGGCATTCTGCTGGGCAACGACATAGTGGCATTCTGCTGGGCAGCGACATAGTGGCATTCTGCTGGTCAGCGACATAGTGGCATTCTGCTGGTCAGCGACATAGTGGCATTCTGCTGGTCAGCGACATAGTGGCATTCTGCTGGTCAGCGACATAGTGGCATTCTGCTGGTCAGCGACATAGTGGCATTCTGCTGGTCAGCGACATAGTGGCATTCTGCTGGTCAGCGACATAGTGGCATTCTGCTGGGCAACGACATAGTGGCATTCTGCTGGGCAGCGACATAGTGGCATTCTGCTGGTCAGCGACATAGTGGCATTCTGCTGGTCAGCGACATAGTGGCATTCTGCTGGTCGACATAGTGGCATTCTGCTGGGCAACGACATAGTGGCATTCTGCTGGTCAGCGACATAGTGGCATTCTGCTGGTCAGCGACATAGTGGCATTCTGCTGGTCAGCGACATAGTGGCATTCTGCTGGTCGACATAGTGGCATTCTGCTGGACAACGACATAGTGGCATTCTGCTGGTCAGCGACATAGTGGCATTCTGCTGGTCGACATAGTGGCATTCTGCTGGTCAGCGACATAGTGGCATTCTGCTGGGCAGCGACATAGTGGCATTCTGCTGGTCAGCGACATAGTGGCATTCTGCTGGGCAGCGACATAGTGGCATTCTGCTGGTCGACATAGTGGCATTCTGCTGGGCAACGACATAGTGGCATTCTGCTGGTCGACATAGTGGCATTCTGCTGGGCAACGACATAGTGGCATTCTGCTGGACAGAGACATAGTGGCATTCTGCTGGGCAGCGACATAGTGGCATTCTGCTGGGCAACGACATAGTGGCATTCTGCTGGGCAGAGACATAGTGGCATTCTGCTGGGCAGCGACA
Organism: Protomyctophum bolini; assembly: GCF_963924005.1. Lineage (NCBI taxonomy): Eukaryota > Metazoa > Chordata > Actinopteri > Myctophiformes > Myctophidae > Protomyctophum > Protomyctophum bolini. Next base: position 19,774,619 of record NC_137874.1, on the reverse strand, counting down.
TAGTGGCATTCTGCTGGTCGACATAGTGGCATTCTGCTGGGCAGCGACATAGTGGCATTCTGCTGGGCAGCGACATAGTGGCATTCTGCTGGGCAATGACATAGTGGCATTCTGCTGGGCAGCGACATAGTGGCATTCTGCTGGTCGACATAGTGGCATTCTGCTGGGCAACGACATAGTGGCATTCTCCTGGGCAGCGACATAGTGGCATTCTGCTGGGCAACGACATAGTGGCATTCTGCTGGGCAACGACATAGTGGCATTCTGCTGGGCAGCGACATAGTGGCATTCTGCTGGGCAGCGACATAGTGGCATTCTGCTGGTCAGCGACATAGTGGCATTCTGCTGGGCAGCGACATAGTGGCATTCTGCTGGTCAGCGACATAGTGGCATTCTGCTGGGCAGCGACATAGTGGCATTCTGCTGGGCAGAGACATAGTGGCATTCTGCTGGTCAACGACATAGTGGCATTCTGCTGGGCAACGACATAGTGGCATTCTGCTGGGCAGCGACATAGTGGCATTCTGCTGGTCAGCGACATAGTGGCATTCTGCTGGGCAGCGACATAGTGGCATTCTGCTGGTCGACATAGTGGCATTCTGCTGGTCAGCGACATAGTGGCATTCTGCTGGGCAACGACATAGTGGCATTCTGCTGGGCAGCGACATAGTGGCATTCTGCTGGGCAGCGACATAGTGGCATTCTGCTGGGCAGCGACATAGTGGCATTCTGCTGGTCGACATAGTGGCATTCTGCTGGGCAACGACATAGTGGCATTCTGCTGGTCGACATAGTGGCATTCTGCTGGGCAACGACATAGTGGCATTCTGCTGGACAGAGACATAGTGGCATTCTGCTGGGCAGCGACATAGTGGCATTCTGCTGGGCAACGACATAGTGGCATTCTGCTGGGCAGAGACATAGTGGCATTCTGCTGGGCAGCGACATAGTGGCATTCTGATGGTCGACATAGTGGCATTCTGCTGGGCAGCGACATAGTGGCATTCTGCTGGGCAGCGACATAGTGGCATTCTGCTGGGCAATGACATAGTGGCATTCTGCTGGGCAGCGACATAGTGGCATTCTGCTGGTCGACATAGTGGCATTCTGCTGGGCAACGACATAGTGGCATTCTCCTGGGCAGCGACATAGTGGCATTCTGCTGGGCAACGACATAGTGGCATTCTGCTGGGCAACGACATAGTGGCATTCTGCTGGGCAGCGACATAGTGGCATTCTGCTGGGCAGCGACATAGTGGCATTCTGCTGGTCAGCGACATAGTGGCATTCTGCTGGGCAGCGACATAGTGGCATTCTGCTGGTCAGCGACATAGTGGCATTCTGCTGACCACACACGCACACCCCAGTTTGACTGAAACGATACGAAAGGTGCACAGAACAAGCAAGGGCGCACAGAACGCATAACCAGGATAGGAGCGTTTTTAGAAAAATGTCAAATGCGCACTCAACAAATCTCAAAGTGCTACATCAAGAGAAGAACAATTAAATAATGCATAAGTATATAAAAGGACTAAAATAAGGACAATTCATGCATTTCGTGGTCAAGTATACTGCTAAAGGGTTAAAAGCACACTGGGCATCTAAAAGTCCAACTAGCCAAATACCTTGTTAAAAAGACAAGTCTTAAGTCCCCTTTTAAAAGTGTCCACGGACCATGGTGCTCTCATGTGGTCGGGGAGGGCATTCCACAGCCGAGGAGCAGCTGAGCAGAAAGCCCGGTCCTCCATGGTGCGGAGTTTTGTTTTTGTAGTGGTGGTGGCCGGCGGTTATAGGCTCTCAGCATGGCATAAATTATTAGGTTCCGTCGGCAGCAGCCGTGATATTCACATTACCTCAGTGTCCGTGTAGGCCTGCAGGGCATGGATCAATACTCTATTACACTTCCACCTGAGTCGATCCCCAGCCCTGGGCTAGGAGGAAGGAGCCTGAAGTTGTATTCAGAGCCCAGAAATCAATGATAATGCTGAGGGGGAGAAAAAGAAAAAAACAGTGAGTAGAGATCTTAACTCTGCTCACGTAATGTAATCTAGCGTACTTCCTGAGACAAGCATGCAGCCGTTCTCTGTCCGACAGGTACGCGGAGACTGCGAATGAGCTCACACTATACATGAGCCAGGGGTGGAGCTACTCTCAGCAGGGGCAGTGGTGCAAAATGAACTCACAATTTTGACTTAAGTAAAAGTACCAATACTGCAATATAAAAGTACTCTGTTACAAGTTCAAGTCCGGAATTCTAAATGTATTTGAGTAAAAGTACAAAAGTATTGGCATCAAAATGTACATACAGTACGTACCATAAGTAGAAAGCAGAATGTATCATTTCAAGTTTTTAAATTAGAAAATAGCCGATCTACAAGATGACAATGCATCGCCATTTTCAAATGGCCAAACTTTATATAGGGCAGACGTGTTGTGGGTAATAATAACCCTAATCCACAAAGTAACTATAACTCACGGCCAAGCTACACCAGGCAATTTTGCGCGCGTGCGTATGCGTTTACTGCGCACGTTTACTGCGCGCGTTTACTGCCTGCGTACAGTGCGTTTGGATAGGACCAATATACAGTATGTCAATGATACCAGCTACACCAGACGCACGGATACCGCGGGCCATCCTACGTGTGCTCTAAAAATAGGATTGGTTCTAATTTTTTACGTGTGTATGCCCCCATGCGCGCGTATCTATATATCCTCCCGGAAGGTCCCGCACAAATCTGCCGCGCGCCACAGATCTGGTGTAGCCGGGGCATTTCGCACGCATACCGTACTTTGTGCGCGCAGTGCGCTTACGTCAAACGCACACATGCCCGGTGTAGCTTGGCCGTAAAGCTGTCAAATAAATGTACAAGTACAAGTACAAGTACAAATACTTCAAAACTGTACTTAAATACAGTACTTAAGTAAATGTGTTACTTTATAGCACTGCAAAGGGGGCAGATAGAGAACTCCCGAGGGCTCCTTCTGATGAAATCCATTTAACTGTAAAACAGCCGATATCCTCTCATAAACGTATTGTCACTTATTGAGCCAAGCGAGCCGAAAGATCGTGCTGAAGAACACAAGAAAGAAAACGGTTACCCATCATGATACAATGGACAAACCAAAGACAGTACATGTCGCATGCATCGATTGAGGGAATGATCCAGCATGCTCGTCGCTGGACAGGGACAGGCCATGCACTAGTGACCCAGCAGCCCCATTGTTACACCAGGATTTAATACCCAAGAGAGCCGACTATCTCTGCCGTGTGTTTGTAGTTAATATGCCTTTGACAACACCATCGACCTAGTGATAGATGCATCAAAATGGAATGCACATATAGGAATGTGACGATGCAAGACGGGCTATGGTGTGGTTGACAACATCAGTCGTGATTTTGTAGAACACTCTGTCTTGTTGTCTTGTTGCAAAATAGTTTGTGTTCGTTTACGTACTAAAAGAGTGACTTTGAGAGCTGTTTTAGCGTACAATGTAAGTCAATGAGGAGCATATTTTGAATTATCAATTTGAAAATTTCTAATCACTGGAGCAATTATTTTTTTATTTCTTGTCCACATTTGGAGTTACATCATGGCAAGGTAACTACACCAGAAACCCAGTAGCTTTCTGACTTTCTCACCCCGTCTAAGATATATATGCCAACAATGTGCCTGGTCAGACATACTTGCACAATGTGGGCGGTTGGCATGAAAATGACAACAACATCATGGCAATGACAACTGTGCTGCACTTTGGCCCCTTTTCCACCAGAGTTTAACCGGTTCCGTCCCCCCCCCCCCCCAGCCTAATATTGAACCAGTTCAGAGTGTTTCCACTGAAAATGAATTGGTTCAGATTCAGAACCATAAAAGGTGGTTCGGAACTGCAACCAAAAAATGGCCGCCAGTTCCGTGAAAGCACCAAGGTTCCAAGAATCTAGAACGGAACCAGTTCTAGAACCTACGTTATTTTTGTGGAAAAGGGGCCTCAGAGTGCCTATTCGTGCCGGGTGTAAGATCGAGCTTTTAAAAGACAAAGCAGAGGGGCTCCCCAGTGGATCACTGAGTAAGCATACATACAATATAAAAATAAGGCTCTAGTCCTTCTTGCAGCTGTCCTCGGTGTGAGATTAGAATCCTATCCGAGGTCATCCCCTCTTCTGTCCCTCTGTTCCTGTCTCGCTCTCACTGTAACTATCTGGGGAGAAAAAGCATAAAAATGCCACACAATAAAATACATAGTATACGGCGGTCTGCAATATTAAAAGATATTCTAAGATAAAGTTGACAGCGATACAGCGAGGGAGTAGCGACAGACACAGCTGCGTATGGCTTGATAAAATAAGCTACACAAGCTCAGATCGATGTCAGGTTATAAAGAAATCAAATGATATATCCATTTTGCCATGTTTTATAGTATTGATGATAGTATTGTGTTTTCTTTGCTCGGTACATCATCGTTGGAAAAACATAATAATGAAACATTAACAAACAAAAACCCTTATAGGTTTGGCCTGGGGAGCGTGCACCATAGAGTATAAAGAATGATAGAGACTGAACCGGCGCCATAGACTAGATCCTGTAGGTGTCCTCAAGGCACGGACACCTGTACACACACATGCAGACAGCCTTACGGGTCCAATTTGACCACTTTTATTGTTTGTGTCCAAGCCTCGGAAATCATACACACACGCACGCACGGGCACATGCACGCATATGTTGTTTATGTGACTCACACGTGTGCATGCCGGGGTGGGCGGGGTTAGAGGGACCATACACGGCCCCCAGGGAGCTCTGCAGTGGCTGCATAGCTTTGGCCTCTCATGCTAAGTCTGCTTTTGCAGCAAGCAGCCTTTTGCAGAGTCAGCCTTATTCCTGACCTTGGCGTTGTGAACTGTGTGTGTGTGTGTGTGTGTGTGTGTGTGTGTGTGTGTGTGTGTGTGTGTGTGTGTGTGTGTGTGTGTGTGTGTGTGTGTGTGTGTGTGTGTGTGTGCCACGTGCTTGCGTGTGATTGTGAGTGAGAGAATGCACATCATATCTTAGCATGCAGTTTCCTTAACCTGTGTCTTTATGTGTACACACGCAGGTGCGCAGAATGAACAAACACACACACACACACACACACACACACACACACACACAAGCACTCCGTCTCATCCGTGTCTGTTATCTATACCTTTATTTTGATTGAGCCATGCAAGTGTGTTTAGGTAAAGAGCAGTTAAATGATTGGGAGCTTTCTTTCCGCTGTGTGGTGAGTAATAGCGGCGGTGCCCATCGACCCATCCTGGCCTGTCTAGCTCCCAACCAGCCTCATCGCCTAGAGATGTATTATCCACACAGCACCGTTCACACACCAGCCTCATCACCTAGAGATGTATTATCCACACAGCACCGTTCACACACCAGCCTCATCGCCTAGAGATGTATTATCCACACAGCACCGTTCACACACCACTCACACCAGCCTCATCGCCTAGAGATGTATTATCCACACAGCACCGTTCACACACCAGCCTCATCACCTAGATATGTATTATCCACACAGCACCGTTCACACACCAGCCTCATCACCTAGAGATGTATTATCCACACAGCACCGTTCACACACCAGCCTCATCGCCTAGAGATGTATTATCCACACAGCACCGTTCACACACCAGCCTCATCGCCTAGAGATGTATTATCCACACAGCACCGTTCACACACCAGCCTCATCACCTAGAGATGTATTATCCACACAGCACCGTTCACACACCAGCCTCATCACCTAGATCAGTGCTTTTCAACCCTTTTCACGGACCACCATTTGACTAAAGAAGATTTCTTTGTTGTCGTTTTTTGGATTCTGGTCTCCTCCCAGTGGGAGGTGCCTCGAGGACCTCCCTAGGGAGATGCCCGAGAGGCATCCTAACCAGATGCCCGAAACACCTAAGCTGGCTCCTTTCCAGGCGAAGGAGAAGCGGTTCTACTCTGAGTCTCTCTCATGTGACTGAACTTCTCATCCTATCTCTAAGGGAGATGCCAGCCACCCGTCGAAGAAAACTCATTTTAACTGTCTGTCTGTGTCCCACATGGAGATCTCTGTATCTGTCTGTCTGCCTGTGTCTGAAGCGTGCAAACTGACTGTGAAAAGTGGACTGGTTAAGTAATCAATTGGCAGGTGTGGGGTTACCATGACAATCAATTGGCTGAGGCAGAGGCTGGAAATCAGGCCCACTGGCAGAGCCTGACCAGAGCCTTTTGTGGTGTTTCTGGACAACGGTGTATGCCACCGACTCGAGGCCGGGCGCTGCACCCCCTGCGTTGTGTGGAACGTGTGTGTATTTATAGTTAGATGTCCACTAAATCTTGTCCCCACACGTCTCATAAGGGACACACATTGCTGGGCATTGGAGTGATATGGTTGCACCACTTCGTGCCGCGTTGCGAACTTGTAGATCAGCTATATTTGAACTATTTCTTAATATTTCTAGAATTTGTTTGTTTTTAATTAAAATGTAATACAAAAAAAAAAAATTCTATGATATTCTGTATTTGATATTTTTTTAAATGTAGGAAAATAAAATGGGATTTTTCCTCGAGTCGTGACCCATCAAAATTGGTCCATGACCCACAAATGAAAAACAGTGCACTAAAGTACCTGGGCAACACATTCACTGGGGTTCAGAAATCTAAAAGCTCATTTTAGTCTCTCAACCCAAGGGAAATGTTTATTGGTCTATATTACAGTGAGCTTAGCAACATGGGCCTCTTTTTTATTACAATTTTATTGTTTTGCTCCCTTTGGTTTTACAGGGAGGGGATGAATGTACAGTATATCAATTGAATCCACATAATAAAGAATCTAAGAGTAGTAGGGGTGAAATTGTAGTAACTGCATCCCTTTAAAAAACTGCACTATCCACATGTTTCACACAGATTACATTTCTTTGCTAAATAGTTACTGTATCGATTTTAATAATTGAATCGTAATGTATTGCCTTAATGAACCGCTGGCCTAGCGGGCACCTAGGCTCCATCGTGGGTTCGAGTCCCGATCCCGGAAACCTTTGCTGCATGTCAGTGACACCCCATCTCTCTCTTTCCGTTTCCTGTCTAACTTACTTCGCTATAAATAAAGGCATAAAAAGCCCCCATTTTCATTTTTCACAAGATCGGTGGTTGTTGCAATTACCTGCACTTCAATACTTCACCATATGTATGATGAAATATACCCATACAATGTAGTGTACGCCCCAAAATAGTGTCCAAAGTCAACTCTGAACTTGGTAGATCTGCTACCCCACATTGTCAGACAGTCATTTATTTCTATATCAAAGTTATTTTGTCATATCTGCCCGGTGCGCAATTATTGTTTACAAGGCCTAACAGAAATTACATTTTGATTTAAATGTCCCAACGTTAAGTTGAAAAAATTAATACATCAAATAAATTGTTAATCGAAATATTTTGCATGAACTAATGGTCACCTCCTAAAATGTCGTGGTCGTGACAGCCGCTGTGTGGTGAACTGTGTGGTGAACTGGAGTCGAGACTCTGCGGTGCCACATTAATCTTCTCAGCACCTCCGAGACACCACTTATCAGCTAGCTAGCAGCTCACTCACTCCTTTATCTCTCTGTCTCCATATCTCCCTCTCACCCTTTGTCCCTTTCTCTGCCCTCTCTCTACCTCTCTCTCTCTGGTCTTACTCTGTGTCCCCAGGAGCTCTGTGAGGACCCTCATCTGTTTGTGGATGGCATCAGTGCACACGATTTGCATCAGGGACAGCTGGGGAACTGCTGGTTTGTGGCAGCGTGCTCCAGTCTGGCCTCCAGAGAGGCTCTGTGGCAGAAAGTAAGTGTGTGTGTTGTGTGTGTGTGTGTGTGTGTGTGTGTGTGTGTGTGTGTGTGTGTGTGTGTGTGTGTGACTGTGCGTGGCGAGATGTGTGGTCAGAATCAGACGTAAGGACATTTTCACTGTCCCCACAAGAGAAATGTTATATTATGCTATATGCTATAGGCTTATAATAGGAAAGTTTTGGGGTTAGGGTTAGAATTATTAGAGGTTAGGTTTAGAGGTTAAGGTTAGAATTCTACATTTATAGGTTAGGTTTAGGGGTTAGTGTTAGAATTAGATTAGATTTGGTTATGTGGCGGTGTGGCGTGCCGAAAATAGCTGACCTATAATCTCGAATCGGCTATTTTCAGCTTCAGGGTGAGAGTTTAAAAGAAATGCAAAGAATTGTATGAAGGAGACATCCCAAAATGTTAATTTCCTCACAAGTACATTACAGTGATACAAACTCGTGCGTGCGTGCGTGCGTGCGTGCGTGCGTGCGTGCGTGCGTGCGTGCGTGCGTGCGTGCGTGCGTGCGTGCGTGCGTGCGTGTGTGCGGGCGTGCGGGCGTGCGTGCATCTCAGTGTAGCTGTGTCACTGAGTCTACACAGACTGGCTCTCTTGGTCTGTCTGAGCTCCAGAATGTGGCACACAGATGTCTGGGTGTATTAAGGGTACAGTAGGCCAGTGGTTCTCAACCTGTGGGTCGGGACCCCGAGTGGGGGTCCCCACATTATTTTGGAGGGGTCTCCAGATAATATGAAGTGACAAAAGAAAGAATAAAAGAAAAGAGAGAAAATGACCATTACTGTATCAAAAGTATAATCAAACATTGGCCAAATTGTCAAATAAAATTAATAATAAGAAAGAGGCAAACATTGTGAAAATAGTCGATCTCCAAGCACAACGCCTCACATTGTGAGCTTGTAATTTTGAAAATAATGATTATTGTGGGCGGTCACGGCCTGAAATGGTTGAGAACCACTGCAGTAGGCTATGTGTGTGATAGTATTATTATGGTGTATTTAATTTGAATCATATGTAAGAAGTATGGACCTGAGTCATGTAGGGTCTAGGAAAAAACACAAACCTTAACCCATTGGAATTGACTTAATTTGATCTCTTGTTATGGTAATGGATATCGCATATTATTCATCTTGAACTAAACTTGGATTCAGGTATGCAAATGTTTGTGTTGTTCAGGTATTACGTTTTTGAGATAAGTTATGTTCAGGTGAGGGTTTGTTGTGGTTAAGGTCAGCGAAAAAGGACCTGGCAGGGCGATTATCGTGTAATCTCAAACTCCTGAATTCTGAGCTTGTGGAATTCAGGTATATAAACCATGGCTCTTTTTTAATGTGTTTCACAAAAATACCTGAATTCCTTTGAAAGCTGGATATACCGTAATAGCATTACGTTGTTTACAGACTAAACATTGTTAGCAATATAAATATCGACCAAAATACATGTTTAGTTCACCATGTAAAATCTGGTGATGTGTGAGGGCCCAAATAGGAGTGCAGGCTCACTAGAGGACACATTACAATGCAGGTGTCCCTTATTGGGTGTCAGCAGACACTGCCAGTGTGTGTGTGAAATGTTCTGTACAATTTACAATTTAGGCATTTACGCAGACACTCTTATCCAGAGCGACTTACAGTAAGTAAGAACAACACATCGTAATACATCATGGAAATTGTCATCATAAGCAAGCTAAGACTCTAACATCCTTCTAACAGTAGAATATCTGTATGAAACTCTACTTTGCTTCCCTCTATCTACTGTATGTATCTGACACAAGCCCTGTGGGTGACCCTAGGGGAGGGGCGGGGTCACATGGTGTCTGTCCCCTGTGGTGTATGTACAGTACTTGCTGCTGTAAAGGGTGACCCTAGGGGAGGGGCGGGGTCACATGGTGGCTGCCGTGCTGATGGAATCTTTGCCCCGCCTGTCGTTTCTCAGGGTCGCCACGTAGGGGGAAGATGGATGAGGCAGTAGGAAAACCCACTGCACATTCTGCCCACACACACACACACACACACACACACACACATAGAATCCCTAGAGATCACCTCTCTCACGTGAGATATGTATTAAGTCCTTCAAGGCTGGCTGTGCGTCAAACCGAGACTAGCAGGAAGATGTTATGGCATTAGGCGCAAACAAATCTGTTAGGCACAAAAGTGGGAATACAGTATATGGGCAAGCCCATACAGTATATGGGCGTACAGTATAATGATGACATCAGGAATCTCCATATGGCCATAAAAGGGACAAGGCAGACAGATACAGAGATCTCCATTTACTGTGCATACGTATACTGTAGGTGTGAGGTCTGCATAGCGCCCTGAATCTCTGCTGTTTCAAAAATGCACCTGTACAATTGTAGTTTGATAAACATTTAGACAGTGATGGATTTAGAGTTATGCATACAGCATGCTTACATAAAAAAGAATAGATGAATAGATAACTTTAGTTTTAAAATGAATGTATAGTGGAGTAAAAGTACCATATATTTCAAAATAGTAGCCCTTACTCAAATAGCCGCTCACTACCTAATAACAGCCTGGGGTCTGAGTCTGACACCATTTTGCATAATAAACACCTCGTCCAAATAATAGTTGAGATTTATCTTGCGCCATACTCAGCCAATTCACAGCCGATTGTTATAATTCAAAGTGCTCCGTTGAGTGGCTAATGCCATTGGGTGTATGAATCATGTGTTTATATGCCTTTATCGAACGATATGGAGAGAGGTGGACTTTGGGTAATAATGTCCAAATGCGTCCCCGGTGCGGCGGTGTGTGTAACAGGAAGACCTCATGTGCATTGTGCACTGAGCTGTCGCTCTTGAATTAAGAGATTGTGCTTGTCATTAGATTTTCTACTGACATTCAAATGCAACCAAAAGCTACAGCTTATAATGAGAGCATTTGGATTTGTGGTGCTGCTGCACAATCATCAATTACTATCCAGAGAGAGAGAGAGAGAGAGAGAGAGAGAGAGAGAGAGAGAGAACCCATATGTTCAGCAGGTAATTATGCATACAAGTTCGGTTTCGCTCAGAAACTTTTTTCCTGTCCTTGTAGTTGTGTATGAGAGAATATTAGACGATACATAGATAACCTAGTCCTATGTCAAATTCAATGTATGACATAACTACAGTGGGGATATATTAGATGCAGCTGTTATTTTATCAACTTAGGTTATCAACACATTGAGCGCAACATCAGATGATTCCAGCCAGGATGATAGGGTGACAGGAGAGGAAGAGTGACAGTATAGTAGAGAGAAAGAATTAAGGGGATTTTATTTTCGTGGGTTGGTGGACCCGCCTTGGCCGCCCCTCAATATTGCGTCGGAATGTGGGTGATGCACTCTCTCTCAATATTACGTCAAAAGACTATATGCCTGCAATATACTGTATGTTTACCATATAATTTTGCACTTTAAACATGCTCGGGAGCAACTGTAACCAATTAATGGCCTGGTGCAGGCCAGTGCAAAAATAAATGCAAGCCTACTGCAAATAGACGCCTAGTTCCTTTTAAATGCCCGGGGTCCAAATCGATTTTGCAAAATTTTAAACGCATAGCCTACTATTTGTAAATATGCGGGTACAATATTTGGATCTGAGATATAGTGGTGTTAGAAGTAAAAGTACTGGAAATTGTACCATTAAAGTACAAATACCGTAAAATTGTACTTAGGTACAGTAAAATGTACTTAGTTACTTTCCACCACTGCTCACCTCCCAGTACGAGACACGGAAGGCCTACTACAAGAAGTCCAGCAGGCCCGGTAGGCGCTCGTTCTCCGTCCTCTGTCCCCTCTGTCTGTCCCTCCCTGGTGTCCCTCTGTCTGTCCCTCCCTGGCGTCCCTCCCTGGTGTCCCCGCCGCTGCAGAGACTGCAACCGTGTGATGCGCATCACCTCTACCAGCTGGCTGACGATCCAGAAAGACAGCTTCAAGTCGGCAGACATGGCTTTCTCACATCACACTTCAGGGGACTAACTAGGTCAACAGCAAACTCAAGGCTGGATTAAAGCACAATCTGCTGCAGCTGAGCGTCTTGAGACTCTCTCTCTCTCTCTTTCCTTTCTGTGCCTTAATTCCCCCCTAACTCTTTTAGTGTCTTTTCACTTTCTTCCTTTTCTATTCCCTGCTAAGTTAGACACAACCAGGTCTGTGCAGCATTAGTGTCACTCTGTCTGTGTGTGTGTGTGTGTGTGTGTGTGTGTGTGTGTGTGTGTGTGTTTTTCACTGTTGGACACAGTGAAAGGCTGTTTGTTGCTCTGGGTTTATTAAGACGGGCCGGGCCTGACACATGCTTGTTCCCTTCTGTCCCTGTTTCCTCCTCCTCCTCCTTCCACCTCCCCTGGACAGGTCATCCCCGACTGGAAGGAGCAGGAGTGGGACGACGAGAAGCCAGAGTCCTACGCCGGCATCTTCCACTTCCGCTTCTGGCGCTTCGGGGAGTGGGTGGACGTGGTGATCGACGACCGACTGCCCACAGTGGACAACCAGCTGGTGTACTGTCACTCGGACGACAGCAATGAGTTCTGGAGTGCCCTGGTCGAGAAGGCTTACGCCAAGTCAGTGACGTTCACGACATTTCCCGTGTGACGAAGTAGACGACAGTGTTAGAGCAGTGGTTCCCAAACCTTTTTTGCCCGTGACCCAAAAGAAAATATAGACATTCCCCCGGGACCCAAACTAGTGAAAATCTAGAAAGATCTACAAGCTCACAACAAGCTTGTAGATCGGCTATTTTCACTACTCACTACATTTGTTTTCTAATTTATGGAAATTCATAGATTTTTCTTTTCTTTTCCTAACAGTGTGTTAGCACAAAGTGCTAACTATTAAAGATGCTTTTACTAAATTATGACTGAAAACAAGTTATAAATACTCTTGTTACTATAGTTGTGTCGCTTTTTCATATACTTTTTGAGAGGTGCTACCCCCTCCTATGCCCAGCTTTGTGTGTTTGTGTGAATCATTGCAATTATTTGATTGGATGAGCACCCCATAGCAATGATTTGATTGGCTGATTCAGAAGGCATTTGTATAGAATCAGCCTCATAAGGCCTGAGACCAGATTCTACAAATCTTGTAGAATCTTCTAAATCATGACAGTTTTCCTACCTACATGTCAACTATATCAGTATAGTTCTCAAACTAGTTCATGTCAAGGAACCCAGAAATTAAATGCAATTGGCGGCCGACCCCCATCTGAAAATATGTTGTCCAGGGACCCGGCCAGAAGCAAAGATGTCCAAAACAGCAGACGCCTGCGCTACGAGCTGGTAGATCTGCTATTTTTAACAGATAGATTTTATCTATACATAAAATAATGGTTAAAAGTGGTTAAAAAGCTAAAGTGACATTGATGCGTTCCAGGTCTTAATGGGGTAATGGGTTAAGCGGCAGGCCCTTCCTGGATATGAAAAGAGTTGAAAACCACTGGGATAGTGGGTTAAGCCAGTGGTTCCCAAAGTGGGGTCTGGGGACCCCCAGTGGTACTTGAGGGAGTTCCAGGGGGTCCCCAGCCAAATGATAATTAGGAACCATATGGACCGTTATGGGTCTGTAACTCAGAGAGTGTACGGCTCAATTTTTACACTCTACTTTAACTTTGATTTTACAATATACACTGGGGTCCCAGAGATAGAAATGCCATTAAATAGGGGACCGTAGCCTAATTCAGGTCAAACTGGGGGCCCAGTTTGAAAATCACTGCTAGAGCCGTAAAAATCTTCTCTTATGGGGTCCTTGGCATATATTTTCAAATAGGGGTTCCGCGGGGCTAATGAGCATCATTTTGGGGGTCCTTGCCATGAAAAGGTTTTGGAACCCCTGGGTTAAGCGGCGGGCCCTCTCCTCTCCTTCCCCTTGGCAGGGTGTACGGCTGCTACGAGGCGCTGGACGGAGGCAACACGGCCGACGCCCTAGTGGACTTCACGGGGGGCGTGTCGGAGCCCGTGGACCTGCTGGAGGCCCAGGCGGCCACGGACGAGGTGGCCCGCAACCAGCTGTTTGAACGAGTCCTCAAGGTCCACAACAGAGATGGTCTCATCAGCTGCTCCATCAGAGTGAGTACTATAGTACACTGCATGCCACTGAATAATAGTGTTGTAGTACTCCAGCAATTGACTCGTCTCGAGTCCAGGTCTCAAGTCCACATTTTCATTGACTCGGTCTCATCTCTGTCTCGCCCCTTAATTTGACTAGGACTTGACTCAGTCTCAGACCAAATGACTCAGGACTCTTCCCCCACTCGAGTCCACTCGAGTCACTACAATGAGGAGCCCATTCACATTTACGTCTAGGCTAGCTGTCTAGGCTTTGCATAGATTGTACATTACATTCACCCATTAACGCACACAGTGAGTCATACATAAACTGATGGAGGAGGACACCTGCACGTCGTGAGCAATTAGCGGTTCAGAGTGTTGCTGAAGTACTGTACATGCTGTACTTCCTTCCGTTTCTGTAGTTATTGCCACGTCTACATTGCCAGACACAGGGAGGGGACAACTCCATCGTCTTATCGGAGCACGTTTCAGAATGCACTTACTCATCTAGCCATGGGAGTCTGACCTTTTGGATTGTCTCTAGTGCGTCGTGTCCGTTCCCAGGCTACAATAGTCTAGTCGACCAATTTATAACACGCAGCCATTGTTATTACAAAATCGAGTGCACGACGCGTATTCTGTCTCCTTTATATGCATGAGTTCTCACCTCGGCAAACCCATTTCTGAACAGTGGCAGCGAGACCGTACGCTGGCAACGTGTTGAGCAGCATCCTAAATAAAGACCGTACGCTGGCAACGTGTTGAGCAGCATCCTAAATAAAGATGCAGCCTCTCTCCCTCTCCTTGGCTCTGGTCTTTTCATCTGGCACACACACAGGGATGTCTCTGGTAGGGGCGGCACGCCACTATGGACCTTTGTTTTACCCGCCTTGATTCGAACCGTGTTCTCCTGTATGGGAATCCAAACACAGTGGTGGAAAGTAACTAAGTACATTTTCTTACTGTAAGTACTGTACTTAAGTACAATGTTGAGGTATTTGTACTTTGTAAACTAGTACTTCTACTCCACTACATCACAGAGCCAAATATTGTACTTTTACTCCACTACATTTATTTAAAAAGAGTTACTAGTTACTTTGATTATTATTACAAAACATACATTAAACACTTCAGACCTAGCGCTAGCTCACAATGCGTCACAATGAAACGCATTGTGAGCTTGTAGATCGGCTATTTTCAAATGATTTTTATACATTTGAAAACTTGAAATGGGACATTCTGCGTGAGTACTTTTACCTTTGGTACTTTAGGTACATTTTCATGCCAATACTTTTGTATTTTTACTCAAGTAAATGTTGAATTCCGGACTTTTACTTTTAGCTAGGGATGTGCCGATAAGTAATTGCTGTTATGGCCGATAACCGATATTACCGATGTCAATATGATCTAATTCTGTATAAAAAAATTACATGTAACGGGGTATCTTCACTGCAGGCTTAAGGCCTATTCATAGTCTGGATTTTCGGTGGTAAGGTGACCACCTCTCCGGTGGTGAGCTGACCACCGGAGCTGAAATAACGTTGAGCGGTGGTGAGTAAAAACAGAGAGAAGGGCTGGAGCGCTGGGGTTGGTTTGCTCTTCACCGCGGCTCGTGACGTCATGTTGTAGTTCGGTGGTCACCCCACCACCGAAAATCCAGACAATGTATGAGCCTTTAGGCAAGTCAAATTTAACTTTAATACCTTTATATTTAATATTGTGAGCTTGTAGATCTGTTCAAGCTGTTACTTTGGGCTTGTTTATTTGTAAAGACAGACAGATTAATCGGACCGATTAATTAATCGGTCTGATTGATTAATCGAACTGATGCCGATTAATCTAAAAACAATTGGAATCGGACGATACCGATGTGTTTGCCGATTAATCTCCCATCACTAAACGGAACAACAACTGAGTACTTTTTCCACTGAACTGGAATCCAAACATCAACCACTCCGCCAAAAGGGTGGACAGGGGAGATATTAGACTTCTATATGGTAGGTCAGGTCTTCTCCACTGTTGACAGCACATAGTCTTTTTTTTAGATTGTTTTGGGGTTTTTTATTACTTTATTTATAGGACCGTAGACTGACAGGAAATGCCGGGAGAGAGATGGCATATGACACGCAGCAAAGGTTGTCGGGATCGGATTGGGATTCTATAACCTGCGACACACGGTCAGGCTGCTGTCATGGTCTTTTGAGTAAGATTCCATTTAGTTTTTATTCACATGTCAGTCTCATACAACTAAATTTACAGTTGATTTAGTCGACTAAAATGTATGTTTGGCATACATGATGGCGTCGTAATGTCTGATTGGCCTTGTGCCCGAAAATAGCCGATCTACAAGCTCACAATGTGTCACACTGCAACACGTAGATTGGCTATTTCTGGAGCGCAACACCCACACCCTACCAAGCATAAAATAACACTAGTCCCACCCTAATATTTTAGTCTAGTTTTATAATTTTATAAGTTGACGAAGACGTTGAACAGATTTAGACATATTTGTAGTCATCATAGGCATAGCTTAGTTTTTATTTCGTTTTCGTCAGTGGAGAAAAAGGTAGTCGACCAACATGTTTTGTCATGGTTTTAGTCGACGAAATGAACACTCTTCTGCTGTGCTACAGGCTTCTACTGGTGTGCATTATTTTCACCCTGGATACAAACTGACAGTTTAGAGATGAATGTGGAATAGCTCTTCAAGCTATTGGATGGGAGATGGACCGATGAGAGAATATATAAATCATTCTTTGCTCTAGACTCTAGACTAGAGTCTGGTAGCAGGGTTGTGTGGTTGTCAATCTGTTTGTTGTGTTCTGGGGTTTGTCTGTTTATAAATTCAATGGCCCCTGAAAGGCAGCAATGCATTTTCGATTCTTAGCTTCTTATTCATAAGAAGCAGTGGAACAATCATGTATTGAGCAGGGAATTATTTATCAGTGCCCGTGTTTGTACAGACACCATGTTTAGCATGCTAGACTGTTGCTGGTCTATTTGTGTCTGTCTGTCTGTCTGTCTGTCTGTCTATCTGTCTGTCTGTCTGTCGGTCGTAATACTATGCGACCTCTGTGATGAAATACATCATATACGGTATGACAGAAGGGGACTGAACACATTATTTGATCGTACAACTAATTTTCTGATAACGTGGCCTGCTCACATGACTTCATCCTTCCTCTGTTGTTTTCGATTCGCGAGCGCTGACAGCGGTGCGATATTCATTTGTTATAGAATCATTCATTCCAAAGTGGAAAGTACATTTGCCTAAGTACTGTACTTAAGTACAGTTTTGAGATATCTGTACTTTACTTGAGTATTTCAAACAACTACATCTCGGATCCAAATATTGTACTTCTACTCCACTACATGTATTTGAAAACTTTAGTTACTACTACTACTATCTATGTAGATTTAGATTATTATTACAAAACATACATTAACCACTTCAGCCCTAGATACATTTCGGCCATTTGAAAATAGATGATCTACAAGCTCACAATGCGTCGCATTGTGTTGTTTTTGTATACAAGATTTTTATACATTTGTAAACTAGAAACAGGACATTCTGCATAAATTTACCAACAGTAAAAGTACTACTTTTACTTTTGGTACTTTAAAGGACAACCAAGGTTCACCCCAAATCACACCTTGGAAAGCATGAGTGTCTATTTCAAACAAAGTGTTTTTTGACTTGGGGTCATTTAATTTGACCCCCAGTATTAGGATATATTAGGATGTTGATATTCATTCATCAGCCAACACTCCCCACTGACATGTAGTTATACCCCCCCCCCCCCCCCCCTCCCCAGAGAGGACGCATAGGGCCTTAGTCCTACTCCTCCTCCAAGCCAACACTCCCCACTGACAGGTAGTTACCCCCTCCCCCCCTCCCCAGAGAGGACGTATAGGGCCTTAGTCCTACTCCTCCTCCCAGCCAACACTCCCCACTGACAGGTAGTTACCCCCTCCCCCCCTCCCCAGAGAGGACGTATAGGGCCTTAGTCCTACTCCTCCTCCCAGCCAACACTCCCCACTGACAGGTAGTTCCATTTAGTGTGCAGTGGTTCTCAAACTTTAAAATTTCAAGGACCCCCATAACTCTGAGAGTGTACAAATGGGTTCCATCTGTACACACCTTTACGGGCCATTTGGAACCCACTGAAGGACACTTTGAGACCCACTGGTGTAACGTTTCCAGTGAGCCAACATGGTCTGTTTGAACAGAATGCAACAGAGCCTTCATTCCTATCAGCGGTAACGCCTGTGAAGGAAGTAGGGAAGTGTCCAGAAGTTGGCGTGTGTGTGTGTGTGTGTGTGTGTGTGTGTGTGCTTAGAGCCTATTTCCTTTGGTTTCCGCCTGCAGGCGACCACGGTGGAGGACATGGAGGCGCGGCTAGACTGCGGCCTGGTGAAAGGCCACGCGTACGCCGTCACCGACGTGCGCAAAGTGCGCCTGGGCCACGGACTGCTGGCCTTCTTCAAGTCCGAGAAGCTGACGATGATCCGCATGAGGAACCCCTGGGGGGAGAAGGAGTGGAGCGGCCCGTGGAGTGACAGGTAAAACATGAAGCGGCTCATTGACCTTTTGCAGACCGCGGCCATCTTTCTAACAGACTTTGGAAGCGCTCGTTTTTAAAGCAACGTCCTGCTGCCTCCTGCATTATGGCACATTCAAAACAGATGTTACACATGGGTCGTTGTCGAGTGATATCCAACGAACACTTAGGAAAAGAATCACCTGCAAGGGCAGAAAGTAGCTCGTAACATGTCTACAGTGGATTTTTATGAAACAAACACTTTGCAGATTAGATAGAAAGAGGATAATTCAAGCTTTTCGTACAGCTGCAAGATTGGTGAGTTTGACGTGTTGTTGAACACACACAGCTTAATGTCGGGAAAGTTACACAACTATACTGTAGAAAAAAACATATGATAGGGTGCTAAGAGAGGAAGTGTGGTACTGCACGAGGAAGTCAGGTGTGGCAGTGAAGTGTGTCAGAATGGTGCAGGACATAATGAGGACGTCATGGCAGCAGTGGTGGAAATTAGATTACTTAAGTGTACAAATTTGAGGTATTTGTGCTTTACTTGAGAAGGCCTATTTCAATTTCCAATTCTACTCCACTACATTTCAGGTCCAAATATAGTAATTTTACTCCACTACAGTTATTTGAAATCTTTAGTTACTAGTTACTTTGATTATTATTACAAAACTTAATCCCTATTATACATTTCGGCCAATCGCGACGCATTTTCTCAAAACTTGAAATGGGACATTCTGCACATTGAACTCTTTTACTTTTGGTACTTTAAGTACATTTTCATGGCAATACCTTTGTACTTTTACTCAAGTACATTTTGAATTGTGGACTTTTACTTACTCATGGCCAGTTGTGAGGAGTGCAGTATAATGAGTGATGATGGACGGGATCAAGGTGGGAGTGGGCGTGCATCAAGGACTGGCACTGAGCCCTTTCCTGTTTAGTTATATGGACAGCACCGTGGACTGTGATGTCCATATTATGGACAGCACCGTGGACTGTGATGTCCATATTATGGACAGCACCGTGGACTGTGATGTCCATATTATGGACAGCACCGTGGACTGTGATGTCCATATTATGGACAGCACCGTGGACTGTGATGTCCATATTATGGACAGCACCGTGGACTGTGATGTCCATATTATGGACAGCACCGTGGACTGTGATGTCCGTGGACGACATTGCGTCGTGAGGAGAGGGAACAGCTTGAGGACAGCCTAGAAAAGCATGGGTGCTGCACGCACTCATTTATTCTAATATACAGTAAATCAAAGCATATATAGATTGCTGCTTAGCAGAAATTAAAATGAAAAAATAAGCTCTAAGATATTTTCAATTTTTTCTTTTTAATGGAAATGGCAGCTCGGATTTGAGGAGGTGTGGGTATGGTTTTGCCCACTCAATTCATAATTAACGTTCCAATTTTGGAGCTCTGGCTCAAAGAACTGAACCGGTTCCCATTGGGAACCAACCGGTGGAAAAGGAGTCACAGAGGAAGATGCAGAAAACGGAACCAGATGGAAAGTGATGATCCTGCAGTGGTGACCCTGATGGGAATTAGCCGAAAGAAGACGAATAAAGAAGATCCAATCGTATCTTTTACAAAGTGAACCATGAGTTGTGCCGGTTTACCACAGAATAGTCACAGCCTTGTTACAGTGTTGACAACACTTCTAGAACTAATAGCACTCTAAATGCATATTCCCATCATAACATAGCACATGGTGCCTA
This sequence comes from Protomyctophum bolini, assembly GCF_963924005.1. NCBI lineage: Eukaryota > Metazoa > Chordata > Actinopteri > Myctophiformes > Myctophidae > Protomyctophum > Protomyctophum bolini. The sequence continues at coordinate 19,754,441 of NC_137874.1, read as the reverse complement.
GCTTGCATGTTATTCAGGAGAGGTATCATACAATATTAACCATGAAGATTTTTGCGAAACCTTAGAATATAATAAGTTGTGCTCTGGTCACAATCTGAAAATAAAATGACATGATTCATGCTGAATCATATCTGATTGAAAACATTTGAGGAGGCCACACAAAGTGGATTTAATCTGTATTGAAGTGACCTCAAACAAAAGAAGCATACAGTTGAGTAATGGCCTATTGTTTAGCAACAACATTCATAAGCAACAAAATGGTACAAAAACTAAATCTATTTTCAAACCTTTAATGAATTTAGCTATAGCGGGTTTTTGTAAAGGTTTCAGTCTTTTAATTCTGAGCAGTATCATGGAGACAGCACAGCTCAAATCAGGTGCCATCATCCTCACCTATTCACAGTTATTGATGGAAAAGTACTTACATGTTTTACTTAAATAAAAACTAATACTGCACTATAGAAATAGTAAATGTACAGAATTCAAAAAGTACTTGAGTAAAAGTACAAAGGTATTGCTATTGGCATCGAAATGGACTTAAAGTACCAAAAGTAGAATGTACTCATTGTGCAGAATGTCCCATTTCAAGTTTTCAAATGTATCAACATATTTTGAAAATAGCAGATCTACAAGCTCACAATGTGTCGCTCCGCAAAACACATTGTGAGCTTGTAGATCGGCTATTTCTGAATGGCCGAATATAGGGTTGAAGTGGTTAATGTATGTTCTGTAATAATAATCTAAATCTACAAGGTAACTAATAACTACATTTTTCAAATAAATGTAAGGAAGTGAAAGTACAAATACCTCAAAACCGAGCGCCCCTCAAAACTATACTTAAGTACAGTACTTAAATGAATGTACCTAGTTCCTTTCCACCATTGTTCACAGTCACAACAGTGCCCTACGGAGCACCCAGACAGTCTAGAGCTGCTTACAGCTTCAGATCACGTCTACGTGAATCAAAATTACTTGTCCACACAAGTGGCCTTTTAATCAGACGGCAAGTTTTTCCGCAAAGGAAATGAATTAGAGTGTCCTATTCTCAGGACATCATCTTCCCTACCTCCGTCCATGGCTTCTCATTCCATCCCTAATACCCCTGGGGAACATAGCAGAGAATGAAATGAAATGATAGCAGCACTACCTCTTCCCCCGCACCACTTTGTGTTTTCATATTGTTAGATGCCTCCTGCTCGTTGAAACCAGCTGGAATGGGTAATGCTGGCTTATAAAGGAACCTAAATTATAGATGAGAGCAAGAGAAACAAATGTTATTAAAGAGCAGGGAGTTCTCTCTCTCTCTTTATCTCTTTATCTCTCTCTCTCTCTCTCTCTCTCTCTCTCTCTCCACCCCACCCTCTTAGTCTTTGATTTATCTAATCGGACAGTAACGTTTGACTTGTCTACTCTTTGTCTTTGTCATATGTTTTGGTCTATCTATGTTTTTGTATTTGTATTCGTAATTTGATTAGACGTATGTTTTGATTGAAACTTTTCGTCTCTTGTATTACTTTTTAATCAAGTGTTACAACATTTGTATTCTCTCTCTCTCTCTCTCTCTCTCTCTCTCTCTCTCTCTCCCCTCTGTTTCTCTCTCATGCTCTCTTTATTCTTGCTCAATCACTCTGTCTCTTTGGCTCAGCGTCTATGCCAGCTGAATTATTTATTCACAATTTCATTAAGAATCGTGAATGCGTGGATTCTGATCGACTGTCAAGGGGTGCAGGCTTGTCGGTAAATTATAAACGGATAGCTTATACATTCTGTGTTATGGTTGGTTCCCCTTGCCAATGAAGGAGATGTTATTCCCCCCAGTTTTCACTAGAATTACTTTACTTTGAGGCAAGGCAAGTGTACAAACTTATTTGTATTTCAACAAGGCAAAAGTGCCTTAAAATAAACACACACTCAAGTGGTGAAGGTTGTTGTGTTTTCCTTGTCTGTAACTGTGTGTGTGTGTGTGTGTGTGTGTGTGTGTGTGTGTGTGTGTGTGTGTGTGTGTGTGTGTGTGTGTGTGTGTGTGTGTGTGTGTGTGTGTGTGTGTGTGTGTGTGTGTGTGTGTGTGTGTGTGTGTGTGTGTGTGTGCGTGTGTGCGTGCGCGTGCATGTGTGCGTTTCAGCTCAGAGGAGTGGAACAAAGTGAGCAAGAGTGAGAGAGAGAAGTTGGGCGTCACCGTGCAGGACGATGGCGAGTTCTGGTAAGAAGAACCATAGACAGAAGAACCATAGACAGAAGAACCATAGACAGAAAGGTAGAACCATAGACAGAAAGGTAGACGCCTCCACAGACAGAAGAACAATAGACAGAAAGGTATAGACGCCTCCTTCGGCTCTGAACCACTTCGAGGCTCTGACCACTCTGAACCTCCTTCAGCTCAAAGTGTGCAGTGGTTTTCAAACATTTGAATTTCAAGGACCCCCATAACTCACTTTCAGAGTTACACACCCATACAGGGCCATTTGGAACCCATACAGGGCCATTTGGACATGTTCATGTATCGTCACAACTCAGTGGTTAGAACATGAATAAAATCAGAAGACAAACAGCAATAAGAATATTACACATTCGTCAGAGGTGTGTGCCTGTTGAATAATATGCATTTATCAGTAGTGCGTGATGTGTGTCAGCGTATGTCCATAACAATGAGAAGCTGGCGTGCGTGTCTGTATGCGTCTCGACTGTTCGTGCGTGGTGCAAACGCTGCGTCAGAGAGTCTCTTCCTTTGGGGGTCAGCGTTTGGTCAAAAAGTCACTGCGTGGTCACACAAACATTGCGTGACAAACCGTTGTTTCTCATCTCTCTAATCAGGCCTGTGTCTTCTCACAAACCCCTTTTCCTGGCTGGAGTCGCTGGGGAAATGTGGTGTTGGTAATTTCATTGAGTTATTGTCATGGAGGGATGTCACCCCCCCCCCCCCCCCCCTCCCTAATGTTGCTGGTGTTTCTACTAACTATATGCTCACTCAGGAGAAACCGGTCTGGGGGGTCATGTCCTCTCTTCATTGCTCAGCCTTAAATTGTATTATTGCCAATTCACCTCCTCCCAACGTCACGCTACACAGTGTTTCCAGTGAGCCAACACGCACAATAGCAGCAGCACCCTGACTCTGTTTGACCAGAATGTAACAGAGCCTTCGTTAGTACTGTATCATCGGTAACACCTCAATTAAAATTGACACCCGCCCGCCTCCACTCCTCCGCCCAATGTAGGATGACTTTCGACGACTTCAGCCAGTACTTCACCGACCTCATCTTGTGTCGCCTCATCAACACCTCCTACCTGAGCATCCACAAAACCTGGGAGGAGGAGGTGATGAAGGGCTCCTGGGTCCACCGCCAGGACCCGCTCCGCAACCGCGCCGGAGGCTGCATCAACCACAAGGTCACCTTCCTGCAGAACCCACAGGTGAGTAGCAGTGGGTTCAACCACAAGGTCACCTTTCTTCAGAACCCACAGGTGAGTAGCAGTGGGTTCAACCAGGTCACAAGGTGGAAAAAGTACTACATGTTTTAGGGCTATGTCCAGCTTTGAGGGTTTGTGTAAACACAAGCATTGTCCCAACAGAAACAATGAATGCCATTGATAATGAATAGCCAGCTTTGAGCGTTTATCCCCCAACACACAAGTTGGATGCCATTGATAATGAATGTCTAGCTTTGAGTGTTTGTGTAAACACAAACATTGCGTAAACACAAACATTGAAGACGAAGGTGAGTGTAGCTGTCCCAGTTATGGGTATTTAGCTTATTTTTTTGAAAATGCATATTGTGATTGAATGTATTTTTGTTTTGGGCATCAAACTGTAGTTTTTGGTATTTGTATGGTAAATGCATGGTGAGATAGTGCCATCTACTGTGCTCTGTATTTGTGGTCTGTTTGACTGTTTCATGGGCAGGTTGAATTAGGCTCACCTAAGCAGCTAATCACCTCATTTCAATCACCTGTTGAGTATTTTCAGTAGCACCGAAGAGACGACTTTAGGACGGTACCCGCCCCCCCCCGAACCACAAATGACGTCAAATTGTAGGCTCTACAGAGCCGAACAGACTTTTATTCGGCTCTAAATTAGGAGTATGAATCGGCCCTAAGATTCAAGGTGCAATTATGGTGGGCGCTGTGGTCGTCATGATGGGCCACCCCTGCTCGGCCACAATAAAATGAATTTAACGGGTTGGGTTCGGGCCGCGAGTCAGGTCAGTGGCAGGTCAATAGTGTAGATCTGCTATTTTCAAATATTTTTGAGGGGCGCTAGCCCCTCCGATATCCAGCTTTTGGTGTCTGTCTGGGACAGACTGTCATTAAATTGCCATTGACAATGAATGAATTTTACGTCATAGTGTCTTAGACATACCGGTAGTGTCAATTTTATGACATGATGATGTACGATGAGAAGAGCGCCCCTCACTTCACACGGGTGTGGTTTTTAAAAATACATTATATACATTTGAAAACTTGTGAAATTGGACATTCTGCATAATGATTACTTTCTACTTTTGGTACCATACTGTTGTTCTTTTACTCAGGTGAATTTTGAATTCCGGACTTTTAGTTGTAACATAGTATTTCTACATTGCCGTATTGATACTTTTAAGTATTCAAAAAATGTAATACTTTTTCCACCAATGGTCATAATTGCGAACGCAATGAGCACTTACTATGAGACCTAGCAGATCATGTCTGTGCGTGTGTTCGTGTGTCCCCCCTTTGTGCCCATATATGGAGCTGAGTGATTTGTTTGTGATTTATGCAACACACACTGATTTATGCAACACAACTTATATGGTTATGGCTAAGTTAAAAACTTAACTTAAAAATAACTTAACTTAAATAAATAATAATTTAAAAATAAATCTTAAAAAAAACCAAATATGTACGAGCTGCGTTCGCTTCCCGCGTTTGCGCGTCTTACTGGTTTGTATCTCTCTCCTCGTCTGTCCAGATTGTGTTCGACGTGAAGAAGTTGGAGGATGAGGTTCTGATCTGCTTACAGCAGAAAGAGAAGAGAGCCACTCCCAAAGAGGGCAAAGGAGAGAACCTGGCCATAGGCTTCGACATTCACCGGGTACGCACACACGCAGCCACGCATGCACTCACGCACGCACGCAGAGACTTAAAAAAATAATCAAAAGGGGGACAACACTCCGAATTCGTCTTATATCTTTCTAAAGAGTTCATAAATAAAGGCAGAAAAGCCCCCAGAAATATCCTTAAAATGTATAAAAGGGGGACGTGTTGTGTTTGGGCACCAGATGAACGCATTGTGCCACGTTGTGTCCTGGTGCAGGTGGAGCTCAACAGAAAGTACCGGATGCACACGGCCCAGCAGAAGGTGGCGGGCTCCATCTACATCAACTCACGCTGCGTCTTCCTCAGGAAGGAGCTAAAGGAGGGTCGCTACGTCATCATCCCCACCACCTTTGACCCCGGGCAACAGGGCGACTTCCTGCTTCGTGTCTTCACTGACGTGCCTTCAGACTGCAAGTAAAGCTCAGCACAATGACCGTACTAGTGTGGTGGTTATAGGGATATTTTAGTGACTGCGGAATTAATTACATTGCGATGCCGCGTTCACTGCCTGGATTTCATTAACCTTTGAAGAACGACCGTGCTGACATCATCGTTCCTTTCCATGAAAATCCGCTTTGAAATGGTGTACTCGCTTGTCATAGTGTTGAAAAATAATCCAAAGTGGCGATCAACAACAGAGCGGAGGAGGAACCACCGCCGCCATTGAAATGCATTGGGCCTCAATATCCCTAAACTCTTTGCATGCCAGTGCGGCGGATGTTTTCCGATGACGTCATCAAAACGCGTCGCCTATCCCACAGTTCCTGCACTCTGTCCGATGGAAACCTCGTAAGTCTTAAAACGTATTAAAAACGCGAATTAAACAATATAAAAACGTAACTTGTGTAACTCGTGAATGGGAGGGAAATGATGATCAGTGGTGGAAGAAGTACTCACATTTTTGACGGGTACAGCTTTGAGTGTTTGTGTAAACACAAACATTGTCCTAACACAAATATTGAATGCCATTGGTAATGAATGGCCAGTTTTGAGTTTTTGTCTAAACACAAACATTGAAGACGAAGGTGAGTATGCAAATTGTGATTGGCCGGAATGAGATGATGTATGATGATGTATGATGGTAAGAGTGCCTCTCACTTCACTCAGGTGTGATTTTTTTTTACTTGAGTAAAAGTATCAGTAGTGTACTGCAGAAGCACTTTGTTACAAGTAAAAGTCCGCTGTTCAAAATGTACTTGAGTAAAAGTACAAAGGTATTGCTATCAAAATGTAATTAAAGTACCAACAGTAAAAGTACTCATCATGCAGAATGTCCCATTTCAAAATTTCAAATGTATATAAATCTTTTGAATATAGCAGATCTAGGAGCGTATATAGGGCCGATAGTGGTTAATGTATGTTTTGTAATAAATGTAGTGGAGTAGAAGCAAAAGTATCCTACTGTAAATTGGAAGAACTCAAGTACAAATACCTCAAAACTGTACTTGAGTACAGTACTTAAACTAAATATACTTAGTTTCTTTCCACCACTGTTAATAATTAACCATTATCCCAAAACACAAAGTATCGCCACGTCTGCAGTCACGAATCGTGACTGCTGCCTTGTTGAACGAAACAAAGAACATTGGGCACTTCAGGAAACTGACAAAGCGACACGGTCGTGACTGCCGTGGGAGTTTCCTATCGAGAAAAAAAACAATGTATTTTCGCAGAACATTAAAACCGTGATTTGCGATGCAATCATAATTTGCATAGATTTTTTTAGCTTTGCATCAATTCACTGATTGTGCGGTTTGATGACGCATCATTCACGGCAACACACAGTGCGGCAAAACTAGTAGATTGTGACAGAAAATCTCTCCAGCGTGCATAGGAAAGTATGAAATCTTTTCCTACTGGCAAATATGGCTGATAGTCTACTAGTCTCTATAATTTAATCCATTAAGAACTGAGTCCGGTTCTACAAATGCCTTCTAAATCAGTAGTTCAAGTCCAAGGACCTCCAAAATGATATGTATTTGGCCGTGTATTGTCCAACTCAACCTGCACATTTACTGTAGGTTCCCCTTGCAGCACGAGCAGTGTGTGGGTGTTTGTATTGCACACAGACAATATTTGAGTGGAACCAACTCTTTTTTTCCCCCTGCACCTTCTTTCAGTGCAATAGAATGCATGTCAACCTGTCCCTATTTGTTTTGTAACAATAAAAAGGGATGTTGGAGAACCACTGCTTTACACAATGTTTGTCCCTGAATACGGGACGCATAGGGTCCCGGTTGGAACAACACATTTTCAGATGGGGGTCCGGCGGCCAATACCGATAATTCTGGGGGTTCCTTAACATGAAATATCTGGTCTCAGGTCTGGAGTGTTTAACCGTGTTGTTCTCCATGCTTACCGCACAGAGAGCTGTCTCTGGACGAGCCGCCCCAGACATGCTGGACAGGGATGTGCGGCTACCCCCAGCTGGTCACTCAGGTCCACGTGCTGAACGCAGAGGGGCTGCAGGGACAGGACTCCAACGGAGGTACGTACAGCACAGTGAGAGCACTGGCCACAGCGCTGTCCAAAGGCTGTTAACGTTTGTTCACCTGATTCTGTTCCTGTAGTCCTGTGCTGTCGATCGCATCGTCAGTGTGTCTTTTCTCTAGTTATATCCAGTTAACTATTCATTTTGAAATACATTTTTGCTCCTAGCCACCAAAATGTGGAACGCCCTACCAACAGCCATTAAGACATGTGAATACCTTGACTCCTTCAAAAGCGCTCTCAAAGGGCACCTACGGACGGCTGCAATTAGGAACTGGCCCCTGTAAAATCTGAGTCCCCCCTCAGCCCCTTTTCACTACAATCCCAAATAAGCAGACACCCATATCAAAATCCAAGGCACTTCAGCACCACCTAGTGGTTCCTGGAGGCGTTGACGTTAAATGACTGTGGCAATATTTGAGACCCCCATCAGTGTTTACAATAATACAATTTAGGCATTTAGCAGACGCTCTTAATCCAGAGCGATTTACAATAAGCAAGAACAACACATGGCAATACATCAAATACATTAAGAAAATAATCATCAAGAATCATGCAGTACGTAAGCTAAGAACCTCTAAGAACATCTAAGTGTGCTGCTGATATATGCATTACGCACGCACGCATGCATGCACACACACACACACACACACACACACACACACACACACACACACACACACACACACACACACACACACACACGTGCATGCAAAACCATTATCCCTTATCAATACGGTGCATTGATTTAGACTCTCCCTGTGCGCCCACAGCCTCGGATCCGTATGTAATCATTACGTGTGAGGGTGAGAGGGTGCGCTCACCGGTCCACAAGGACACACGCAGCCCCAACTTTGACATCAAAGGCCTGTTCTACCGCAAGAAACCCAAGGAAGGTATCCACATTGAGGTAAGCGCTCTCTCTCTCTCTCTCTCTCTCTCTCTCTCTGTTAGTTAGTTAGTTTATTTTGGAACTTTTGACAAGCAATGTAGTACAGTACATAATAGTATTTCCCTGTTTGACCCCTAGTGGCTAACTTGACATTGTCGTCTTTATTGTCCCGGCTCTGCAACTGTATTTCAATTTAATAGGCTCCATGCACACACTCCATTTCTGAAAGAATTTGGGCCCTTTTGATCATTCTGGTCAAACTCTGCTACACCAGTGGGTCTCAAAGTACACTCTCAGAGTTATTATGGCGGTCCTTGAATTTGAAAAGTTTGAGAACCACTGCACACTAAATGGAAGAAAGCCTTAATTAGTATCATCTGTAACACCTGAAAGAGGTAGTGTAGGAAGATATTCTATGTGCGTATGTATAGCCCATTGCGGGACCTTCTTAGCTCTTTTCCACTTATCCGTCCTGCCCTTTGTGTCTCCCTCACATCCACAACCGATCGATCCTCCTCTCTCTCATACTCTTCATCACCCCCCCCACCATCCTCCCCCTCCCCCACCATGCCCACCTGACCGAACCAACCCCCCCCCACCACCACCACCACCACCACCACAAACAGATTTACAACAAGAATGTGATCATGGACACTTTCCTGGGTCAGGTGACCCTGTTCAGCGACCCCAACGAGCAGCAGCAGCAGCACACCCTCCACCTGCGGGACAAGGGCAACCGGCAGGACGACGACCTCCCCGGCACGCTCACCGTGCGCCTCATCACGTGCACAGCGCTCACCAACATCTGACGGGATCCAGTCAGTCGGGTCGGTTCGGGCCGGCCGGCCTCGGTTTCACGGGCAACGGCGTTTCCGACCACGCTCGCCGTTTGTGTCGGTCTGCCGGCCGCTCTCTGCTTTTCATTCTCGTCATTTTTTGTCTGTCTTTCGTCCGCTCCCGTTCTTTGTCTTTTATCGTTCCTTTTTTTTCTCTTGCCCACATTGTCTCTTCTCTTTTCTCACACACACATTCAGCATTGAAACGCCGTTTTTACATGAACCATGTAGGCGCACACACACACACACACACACACACACACACACACACACACACACCTTTCCATGCACACATTGTGTTTTCCTGCACTCTCCATGCATGCGCCAGTGTTTCTAAGGGCTATGCATTGCCTTAAGGCTGAGTCTGTTTGTCCAACCCTGGGACGAGTAGTGTGTGTTATGCACAGTGAGGGAGCTGGCGGGGGTGAGGATGTGAAATCGATATATCGTCCATATACCGTACATCCTCACCTATACCACCTGGTTGGGTGTTAACTCTCCAATTTGATCACTCTGGTATGCCTCCATTTCAACCATTCAAACCACTGTATTTGCTCGAGACCTTTATTGATTCACAATACTGGCCGTAGATTTAACTGTGGATTAAAGAAAATACGATTATCTCCTCAAGTGTCTCCCACTCAGACACGTACAAGTCCTCTCCAGATTGCCAGTGCTTTAGTTAGCATGCACCATTTTGTCTATCCTGTCACTTTTTACTGTGTGGACTCGACTAACAAGAAGTCTGCAGCTACGCTCTCCCTCTCCTGAGAGCCACCATGTGCTGTTCCGCGAGCATGCTCGCGCTCCAACCCCCCCCCCCCCCAATCACCTGTTCTTTTCCCCTCAACCACTTCTTCCCTGAATTCCCTTTAAGCCTAATTCATGCCCCGTCGCACGCCGCTGTCACGTGCCGAAAGTAGCACACCTACGAGCTCACAAGGCGTCACACATGCGGCGACGCCTTGTGCAATATAGGTCTGCTGTTTTTAAATGGGTTTGAAACGGGCTTCAGACTGCACTGGTTACTATGGACGGTCCCCGTGCTGCATGGCTAAAGAAAGAGACTTGTTGCCTGTGCCGTGCATCCTTCTAATCGTAGCTTAGCAACCAGTGCTTTTGACAGTTCCCCCCGACTACAATGTCCTCCGCACAACCACAAAACAATTTCTCGTCCGATGGAGGAAAGCGTTCACACCTGACATAATAAAGTGCTTTACGGGACCAAAGATGAACCAGGCCCTACCCCTCTCCTGGTCCAGCCTGGCCTGGCCCCTATTCAACGCCGGGACCCTCCACATCATCTCTAAACGCTGGGGACCCTCAGCCCCTGTGCCACATCATCTCTAAACACTGGGGACCCTCAGCCCTGTGCCACATCATCTCTAAACACTGGGGACCCTCAGCCCCTGTGCCACATCATCTCTAAACACTGGGGACCCTCAGCCCCTGTGCCACATCATCTCTAAACACCGGGGACCCTCAGCCCCTGTGCCACATCATCTCTAAACGCCGGGGACCCTCAGCCCCTGTGCCACATCATCTCTAAACACTGGGGACCCTCAGCCCCTGTGCCACATCATCTCTAAACACCGGGACCCTCAGCCCTGTGCCACATCATCTCTAAACACCGGGACCCTCAGCCCCTGTGCCACATCATCTCTAAACACCGGGACCCTCAGCCCCTGTGCCACATCATCTCTAAACACCGGGACCCTCAGCCCCTGTGCCACATCATCTCTAAACACCGGGGACCCTCAGCCCCTGTGCCACATCATCTCTAAACGGCGACACCACTGCCTGACTCTTCCTCAGACTCGAGTCCCTTGGCCCGTGTCAAGACTCACGGTGCCTGACCCCCAAGAGACAGTCGGCTCCACTTTTGGTCGCTGACATCGAGCAGGTGTGTGTGGTGTGCGTGTACGTGTGCATGAGCGTGCGCATGTATGTGTATGTCATATATCTTAGTCGGTGTGCTCTACTCTGTGCCGTGTCTAACTGTCAGGGATGAGCTCTGCCAGTATTAGTTCTTAAATGGGAGCGTCGAGTATGTGTTAGCCATACAGTATATGACCGTATTTTGTGTCTATAAAGGACACCGTCAGATCGCTTCTGTCGGGATATGTGGGAATACAACTGGCCAAAAAAAATCAAAAAAAGAAGAATCTGTCCTTTTTAGGGAGCACACGACTTGCACTTTACAAAGATCTGAGTGACCTGCAAGGAACAGAAAGCAGAGGAGAATGCCTGCCCCAGCAGCCTTGAGCTATTTGCCCTGGTCCTGGCCCAGCCTCTACTACCACCATTACAGGAACCACGTCAAACGCGGGGCGGGCGCTCTATACTGTTGCAATTAGAGAGTGATTTCAGAATGAATTTTCACCATTGGTCCAACAACCACAATCTCCCCTCAATCATTTGGAATTTCTTGGGCCTGTCGTTCACTGGCATTCTGATCTTTGATGATTGAAGCCCAGACAATACATCACATCCTTTTTATTTCCTTTGGGTTTGTTTTCAGAAGTGCAATATGCATACTTAAATGTTATCGTTTACAGTTTACTTATTCTTTTTACAATTAGTGTTTCAGCGGTTTCTGAGAATTGGAAGAAGTAAGAGCCATGTAAGTCCCAATCATTCTGAAAGGCATTTATTTAGAATGTAAGACGAAGGCTCTTGTGGAGCAACCTCTTAATCAAACCACTCAAGTCTTTTAACTTCGTCTTCGATTCTTTGCCTTTTTATTTATTTATTTATAATTTCCTTTTCATTACTTGAACTTTGTGTGCAGCGGCTTTATAAAGGTGTCTTTGCATGGGTTACTTTCCAATATGTTCATGGCCTTGTATACCGTTGTAATGTTTAATATACAGTATATTTATTCCTTTGGTCTTGAAGTCTTTGAAACCGGTACTGTTGAGAACTTTGGCATGTCTACAATATTTGCACTTCATATCAATCATATCAAGATGTTTAAAACGGCTACAGCTACTGTAAAATTACACTCACACATTCGATGTGACTCCGACATGGTGGGGTCATCATTGTCTGCAGCAGCCTGTGACTTCTACTGTATTTAGGTGCTAATTGAAATGCCCGTCTCCTCTGTGCCCTTCTTGTCTTTGTGTTGAGTCTCTGCTAGAGTGAGAGAGAAAAGAGACAAAGAGGAATAACGTAGTAAGACTGAATGAGAAAAGAATGAGGAGTATGCTAGTCTATATTCAGACTAGCATGTTAAACCTAACTTCCAAGCTAGGGCAGCATTGTATACTGTAGAGCCAAACAGCCCCAGGTTTGGCCTGTGCTCAGAATGGCTACAGCCTACAGGTCTGAATGCCCAAACCAAGGAAGAAAAGCACTCTCCCCTCCCTCGACTCACTACCATTGAAGTGTCCTTCTGCAAGGCACTGAACGCCAAAATGCTCCGGGTGGATGGAGATGCTCTTCCTCTGGTCTACTACAACAGAGGTTCCCAAATGTTTCAGTTTGAGACCCAAAAGAGACATTTGGTGTCTCCCCAAGACCCACAGTACAAAAAAATACAATTAATAACTTAAGCCCCTATTTCAAATATAATGAAATTAGCCCATCTACAACAAGCAAGTTGTGTAAACTTATTTAACATATTCACATGGTGGCCATTTTACTATTAAGTTAATGAAATGCTACTCTGTTAGGGTGGCATTTCTATGACGTGAGAGAAAAATGTGAATATAGTCAATATCTGAGCTTGTGGATGTACTATTTTCACTATCTTGAAGGGATATTTCACGTTTTTATATATCTATATTAGATTGTTTATGTTTATTTTATTTGAAAGGGAAATATCCCTTTAAACGTTTTTTTGATGGATTATTTTTCTTACATTTTCTCTGAAAATGTATAAAAAGTATAGGAAAAAAGGGAGACATTTACTCCCAACCCATACAAATGCGTCTGCGAACCCAAACATGGGTTCCGACTCCCTACCCAGTGTTTGGGGAACACTGCTGTACAAAACCTGCCAGCTCACCAGAGTACAAGTTGCAGGTGTGCAGGTGTGGAACTCTGGCCCTCTAACTTTGTCCCCAAGAGTCCCCACATTTCCCCCAATACAAGGGCATTATTGTACAAAATGTGTTCTTAGTCATCTTGCCTGGGTGAAAATGAGGTTTCAAATATTGTGAGGCACTGGCAACAGAGGGAGGGAGAGTTTGAAAGTGCCAAAAGGATTAGACCATGCAGGGTGTTGACACAAACATACACACTTTGTTAACATTTCTATTGTTCTATTGTTGTTTCTAGGCTCCAAGACAGTTCGATTTCTATTTGTGAACACACCATGCACTGTTGTCTCCCATAGCTTAAAATAAATTGTTTTCCCCTACCTCCCCATTATCTGCTACATGGAGAGTGAACCAGAATCTATGGGTCTTTGAAATGATACTGGATGACTTTCTGGGGATTTAGTGAAACAGATAGTGTTACCGTACTCCTTTATGAAAGGCTATACTATGTTTTAATGGAGCAACTCTCACATTCAAGTCTAGTACGTATGTTTATAAATAGGAACTGTATTGTCGCAGTCTATACGAATAATGTGATAAAGCCTTATTTGAGCTCCAGTTTTGGCCGGGTCGGGGACACAACGCACCTTACAGGATCAGTAGACGCGCTACATGTGAACAAGCATGCTAAGCTTAGCTGACATTCAGCTTAGCTTAGGTATTTGTATGTAAAAGTGTTTCAACATATCATATTAAAAGTCCCTTAAGATATAGAGTCTTATTTAAACTGATGGTCTGGGGATTTGGCAATAGAATGATGTAATTCAAAGTAAGGTGTTGCCAGTGATACAGTGAGCTCCATAAGTATTTGCACAGCTACAAATTGGATGATAATATGCCTTCTTACTCTCATTACTCTGAATGTGAAATGACACAATAACTAAACGGTTAAAATGCATACTATGCATGCTCTATTTTGTGTACACTATGTATGCATTTAATGTTGTCAAACGTTACTTACTGTGTTTACATTTTAGAAGACTTCCTTTGATAACTCCACAGCCTATTTGTATTTCATACATCCAAATATAGTTTGCTGTACTTTGAAACATGGCTCTAGTCTAAACCACCCAACGCTATAATGGTTGTCTAAAGGGCTACCAACAAGCAAAGATCAGCAAGCATCATGCTCTCCTACAAAGATTAAAGGCCTGTGCTTGTGCCATATCATTCACCTGCGACATCACGTCATATAAGCATATTAACCACATGGACCCTAATGTCTCTTATTCAGGGCATGTCGAGGGAGAAAAGTTGAGGGCTAAAGATAGACAGACCCCTAGGGAATGGATTACCCCTGGCGTCAACAAAGTATATCGTTTTTAACTGCATGGTTCATATCTACTATGCTTTTGTAATGGCAACACAACCTACCTGACCCTGACTGCAGCTATCATGATTATTACCCCGGCAGTCATAATAAAAATGTGACTATCTTCCAGTCTAAATTAATTAACTAATGTTTTGTGCTAAGCTGTATATTTAGTGGAGGAACATTGGGAGAGACAAGGAAGGGTAGAACAAAAGCGCAAACTACAAATATCCATATTTTGTTTATTTAACATTGTTACAAAAAACGATGTAAATAAAAAAACCAATTAATTTATTTATATTTCAAAGCCTATTTTGATGCAGAGATGCATAATGAAGGCTTTACTCACTGATCTCTGGAATAAATACACCCACATCTCACCTTTCAGATTTTATTATTGGCTGCCATGTTTTTTACAGAGCGAAAGCAGGACCATTTGATTGTTTGATGTTTTATAATTGTTTTCTTATATTTGTACTTAACCCTCCATCTTTTCTTAAGTGAAGAAACAGTCGACAGTTTTCGCCGATAATGGCATGCCCAAATTAGGGAGGCCTGGTTGAAAGTGGTATAGTCAAATACCCGTTGATTGAAGTGGACAGCTTGCACTTCACAGTTACTGTGTCATTTCTCAGAAGTAATGTGACTTCTAGTCGTTGACCTGTCCTCATATTTGTGGACCTCACTGTTGCGAAATATAAAATCTAAAGTCTAGAATGAGATATTCCTTTCCAAGTTCCTCTCCATTCCTCTGCAAATCTTATGTGCCACAACAGTGCCAAAACCATGAAGCAAATGTGACTATGGTAAACTTTTGTTCTTATGTTCTTTTGTATGTGTGTCTTTGTCATGAAGTGATGGTAGTTCTTAATCACGGCATTGCTTTTGTTGCACATTATTCATCATAATTTGCCAAAAGTGTTATGGCTTTCACACTCCAGGCATTACATTAACCAGAGGTGGTTGGAGTATATAGACATTAACTGGTTGCCTGATGATTGATATTTTGGCATTGTTTTTCCCCTGTCCTGTATATAGATCTTTAGGGCCGATGCCAAAGCGAGTTTTAAGCATACAATACACTTGAATGAAGTTGATATGTTCAGAACTTTTGTGACTTTTCTATGAATCCAATAATGCCAACGCATGTAGCAAACCGCTTTTCAAATCTCCTTGCGCCAACCACTCATGGTATATATTTTGGTCTTCAAAGTGTTGTATAAACATAAAAAAGCTGTTGCTACTCTGATAAACATACTGTGTGACGTACAAAGCTTATGTTGCACACTTGCATGCATTTAACAGTATCTTTCTAATACTTTGCATTTAGTACCCTGAAGTAGACAGTATGTATATGAAAGTAGCAACAATGTGGTTGTCAGTTATTAAATACATGTTTTGATTGTTGTGAATACGTAGCCTACCATGAACATAATTTGTTTCAAGATGTGATAGTATGGTATTTATGAAAAATGTCATAGTGCAGAGTGTAAGATAAGGGGGATCAGAGGAACTCTATAGGAAATAGAAACATGAGCATTTAGAGACGGCTTTAAAGTGATTTGAGGAAAAAAACATATGATTATTTTAATATAATATACTTTAAAGCCTGCGCAGTATCAATGCAGTCTGTTTATCAGTTGTCTTCAAATGATCAACACGGTGCAACAGTTTTAGGTTGGCTTGTCAGCCTGCATACTGCTGCATGTGTCTTGAGTAAGAGACGTCGGTCATGAAACATTATGCCATGGTGTTATGTCATCTTTATGATAGTATTATGTAGGCTATATGACATTTGACGCAATTTTGCAAAGTTGCCAGACACCACCTTCTGTATTATGGTCATTGACATTTTTATTGAAGATATGGATTCTTATCCACTCAAAACGAATGAGCTTGTGATTCTCTTGTATTTTTCTGCTGATGTTTATAAACTTGAGACTGGAATAATCCACTGCATGGTGACACTTCTAGAAGATACTTTGGTCTTTATAACGAGTATCTTTTATCAGTATTTTATACCCTTGTTAATTTTCTATAATCCATTTAACCTTGCGTTTGGAGCTGATACGTTTACTGATAGCTAGGTATCAGAGAGCTGATGTGCTGTATGTTCCTGTATGTACTGTGCTTATCTGTGTGTTCTTTTCCACGTGACTTCCTTTTTGTTTCTGCTGAGTGTGTTTGTTGAATTTGATTCTCGGTTACACTGTGGTTATTTTATAGTTATGATTGAAAATTAAACCTTTTTTTTATTTTGTATTTTATGTCAACTTGTGGCATGACTTTGAAATAAAAAAATTAAACCTATTTGGGTACTTTCAGTACTTTTTTGTTTAGTACTGAATGTGGTGAAATTGTTGCAAATGAGCAGGTGGAAGAAGTATATAGCCTATATATCTTTTTTTTACTTCAAAAGTGTCAATACTGCAGTGTAGAAATTAAGTAAAAGTTTGGTGTTTAACATTTACATGAGTAAAAGCATAAAAGTATTGGTTCAAAAGTAAAACTACTTATTATGCAGAATGTCCCATTTTTGATTTTGATGTACTCATATTGACTTTTCACCACCAAGGTGTTAAAGCTGCTATAAGTTTTTCCTTTTTTGGTAATCAGACAGGCAGCAATGAGTAAAACGCTCCCAAATAATGACACATCTAGGGGCCGCAATCTGCATTCAAATATTTTCCTAGAAGCTTTGTCATTGGTCGATTTGCCTGTCTATTTCCTGATTGGTTAGTCATTGCGACCAGGGTTTTTTTTTTCGACCAATGACATTAAAAAAAAGTAATTAAAATGTTTACATACCGGTATTATTGCTTATAGCTACCTTAAGCCGTGTTGACTCCAGTGAGCTTTTTTTTTCTATTTAAAAAAAAAGCTATAGTAGACATTAAACTAAACCAATGTCTACTATAGCTTTAAAAAAAAGTTGGCGTGCTGGCTGGGTTGACGTATACATTCATATCCAGCAGCTGTTTTCAGTTGCAGTATAGCCTATGCTGCTCCATTCCACATTAACAGAGCATACCTATTTACACACACCTCGACAGTGGGTGCAGGGCCAATAAGGCAATTATGGAAGGAGGTAGGGCCCGCACAACATTCTTTTGGTAAATAATTACTTTATTGAATAAACAAACGACAACGTTTTGGTCAGTATACAGATGCACATGTTTCATCACTTTTATCCACTTTTATCCACTTTTATCCCCTCAGATTGAGTCCCTCCCCCCCCCCGTTGTGTGCCACCCCCACAAAACACAGGTGAGTCTCATTACTCATTACTCATGAGCAGCCAGATTTGTGACAAAGTATATAAAAGATACTTATATACCATTTACACAGAATACATCATAATATTAAAAACATTGTTTCTCTCTAGTTGAGACTACAGTACCTGAAATCCACATTATCTCATGAGTGTGGACATAGACCAATTGAAAACACCATAAGTACAGAATAACTAACACCAGTAAGGGTCCATTTGGATATAGGAGGGTTCATATAGGGTCCCTCTAGGTGACTCTGGATGCAGATACACAGAAGCAAGTCACTTTTTTTTACATTTATTTTTCTCAGAGGCTATTTTCAAAGTTCACTGTTACTGAATACCAGCTTTGCTTACATTAAATGAAGCGAGGGAATAAGGCATGGGCTAGAAGCTACAGAGAATGTCTCATTGCATTTTCTTGATTCAGGCATTTTGGATTGGTTTGTAGTGTATGTACCGGTATATAATAACGTTCATGTCTAAGTAGGAGGTTGTCTACATTGCCCCCCTTCGTGGAGTTATACCATGTTGCTCTATTCCTATATACCTCAGGGAGGAGACATTGTGCTGTGCTTCTGCAAAGTGCACAGCTACTGGGTTGCACTGATCTTTCATGCGTATGTTGCTTCTGTGTTCTGCAATTCTGGTCTTCAGACATCTGGTTGTCTTCCCTATGTAGGCAAGACCACAAGGACACAAGATTAGAACAACATTCTTTTGGTTACATGAAATATACCCTCTAATTTTCATCTTTTTCCCTGTCTGTGGTTGATTGTAAGTAGTAC
Source organism: Protomyctophum bolini (assembly GCF_963924005.1). Taxonomy (NCBI): domain Eukaryota; kingdom Metazoa; phylum Chordata; class Actinopteri; order Myctophiformes; family Myctophidae; genus Protomyctophum; species Protomyctophum bolini. The sequence continues at coordinate 19,735,736 of NC_137874.1, read as the reverse complement.
ACTTTGTACTAAAGTTGCACTGGGTGCAGGAACCACAGAGATAGTTGCCATCATCAGTCATATCTAAAAAGGTTCCTTTTGTTACTTGGGGTAGGTCAGATTTCACCAACATGTTTCTAATGTTGGGGGGACGTTTATACACTAGGCTACTTTTGGAGGGTTCTTAAAGACATTGCACAGTTGTGGATCTGTGTTTACTATGTGCCAGTGATTTTTTATAATCTATATTATATAGTATTGTAGAAAACAGCAAGTGCTGGTATCAGTAGGGGCTACTTGTCTTTTTACCAGACATTCCTCCTGTGTCATATTGTTGTATTTGTCTCTAGCTGCCATTACCCACTGTTCAGGATCATCTTTTTCTCTGAATGTCTTATCTAGTTCATCCGCTTGTTTTATAAAGTCTGGTGTATTACTGCAGACCCTGCGGATTCGACTGTATTGACTGATAGGTAAACTATTCTTTAAATGTGTGGAATGGAAGGAATCAGCATGCAAATATGAACATGTGTCTGTTTTCATTCTGTAAAGTTCAGTAGCAAACCCCTTGCCATCTCTTTTGATGAGGATGTCTAGAAAATTAATTTCCTGTGGGCCATGGGCCATGGCTTATAGTAAACTTCACTGTTCATGACAGCTGTTTAGATAACTGAAAAACTCCATAAGGCTGTTTTCAGAACCCTGCCACATTAAATAGACATCATCCACGTACCGTTTCCACAACTTGATGTGTTGTTGAAAGCGGTTGTCTGGGTTTGTCACAAAAATTGCTTTCAAACATTGCAACGTAAAGGGAGCTAAACTGTGGACTCATTTTACTTCCCATTGAGGTCCCCTTCCGTTCAATGTAGTAGGAATCCTGAAACATGAAAACGTTTGTCTTTAAAACAATTTCTGCCAGGTCTCTAATACACTTTGTGCTGGGTAAGACCTCTGGAGCTCTTTGACTGAGGCAGTGTGTCAGAGCTTCTAGGCCCCCTTCATGGTCAACATTGGTGAATAAACTTTCCCAATGTAACCAGTATGTAGTTATCCTGATCTAAATCTTGAATAGATTTCAAAATGTTGATCATGACAATTGAATCACGTACGTAGGCTACAAAAGAAGGTAAAGAGGTGGTAAAAGGTTTTTAAAAGAAATCAACAAAACTAGACATTTATTCAGTGATTCACAGCATATATAGTTTATAGTCTTGAACTTTATAAACAGAAATTTATAGAGGCAAGGCCTATTCATACTCGGTGAAGAGGTGTCCACCGAAACGGTGGTTAGTAAAAACAGAGAGATGTTTTGTGTGAGGGCTTACCATGGTGCAGCGTGACGTCATGTTGTAATTTTCGGTGGTCTGACCTAATCACCTAAAGCTGGAGTATGAATCGGCATGTATTTTATGCTTGACCAGCACTTATAGTACCCTGGAAACGTGCTGTGTCTGTCAGCTGAGCAGTATAATACATAGTTTATACTGTCATGATATGACATGTCATGTGCCAAAAAGAAACAGCTTGTGAGCTTGTAGATCGGCTATTTTTGGTGCGTGGCACCGTCATACGAAATGCGGTAAGTATTAATGAGGCTTATGTCCCGCCTCCTCCTCCTCCTGGCTAATACGGGATCAGTGGCTGTGAATGAGACGGAGCGAGAGACTTCAGAGCTATAGGCCTACTTCACTGACACACACACACAACTGTAACTAAAGACAAACCTGACCGCTGGACCGAGACCTGAAAAAAGGAGTTATTATGAGCATGCAAAAGATGAAAGAGATTCAACAAAGATAGATGCCATAGAGGGGAGAAGAAGGGAAAGCAACTAAAGAAAAATACAAAGACTTCACTTGACATCTATAACTGTCTTCCAGATACCTGTAGTGTATCTCCATCTCTGACCTCCTCCTGTCTACCTGGATTACGTTCAGAATGCATGGGAAATGACCGTCTGCGGTCAAACAGGCTGAATTAAAGGCCCCCGTGGGAAAGAAGGAGTGCGTTGAGAGGGTAAGTGGAGCAGGTGGGGTGGCTGGATGCACATGGTTGGGGGCCGGGGGCCGGGTGGGGGGCTTAAGCATATCAGCCCAGGCCACATAGAGCTCCTTCTCTCCTGTAGCTTTAGGCCAAAAGCCTATTACTGCCCACAGCTCGGCCACCCTGTTTACTGAGACAGCACTGGTTAAAGCTGCAATCCACCATTTTCATGTCCTATACCTATAGAGACCACATTTTGTAATGTGCTGCTACAGTAGTTATATTGTATTGACATACACTACTACTACTTTAACCATATTGGTTAAAATAGCATAACCATTTTATTCTAGAAGTAATTTACAGATTGCAGAGTGTGTACAAATGGATGGACCAAATGGATGAGGATCCAATGTTATTTTGTTCATCGTCAGAATATCACATGCCTAGTAATGAATGAACACTGAAGATTTGACTGTGTATCCATGCTTAACCAGTTGTCTATATTATTGTCACTTGAGGATTGTATTGTATTGTGTATGCAAGATTGTTAGATAAGTGTCCTATTATCAATAGATCACAGGATGTAAAAAAAAAACTACCTTTTTTTTTAAAGAGCATCAATGATAATAGATATTTCCATATTTTCCCCAGAGGTACACTGTACAACCATGAGTGTGTTTTAAAGGTGGTGTAAGTTATATTTGTTGTGAATTGCATTCTCATTGTATTAATTGGTAGAGTGATTGTTCAGTGACAGCCTGACAGGGGCACTTCAGTGCTTTATACTCTATTTTGTTGTTGTTTACTAAACAGAACAACAACAACCGGAGAGACAGGTAGACCACTGCTACTGAACACTAGCAATGATTGGCATCGAAAAACAGAGATTGTGTGTGCGTGCGTGCGTGTGTTTTAAAGAAATATAACTTTGACCTATACTTTATCACCTTTAACTAAAATTGGGATGTGGTTTGGACATTGTTTTGACCCCACATTAATTCAGGAACTGAATCTGTTATCAAAAAGTACACCTAGGCCTGCTGTATGCTTTAAAAGTACACCTAGGCCTGCTGTATGCTTTAAAAGTACACCTAGGCCTGCTGTATGCTTTAAAAGTACACCTAGGCCTGCTGTATGCTTTAAAAGTACACCTAGGCCTGCTGTATGCTTTAAAAGTACACCTAGGCCTGCTGTATGCTTTTTGTCCAGAGGGTAAACACTAAACAGTGGTGGAAAGTATGTGAAGTGAATGTGAAATGTACTTGTCCAAAGAACAAGTGCCTCAAAAAGTTAATGTCAATGTACATTTACTTAAGTATACTTAAGTGAGTACCGTTTATACATGTGGTGGGGGACTCACTAAGGAAAGTAGGCTTTCTAATGACACAACCCGCCTTTGTTTTGGTGAGTAGCAAAAACGTTATTTTTATTTACGCTAAAGAGGAGAGGCTAGTCTGCATTCATGCGAGAGGCGGAAGTTGAGAGTAATATAGCTCTAAATGAAACGCAACCCTATACATTTCATTTTGAAAATAACCGATCTTCAAGCTCACAATTTTCAAATGATTATTATACATTAGCAAAATAGGACATACTGCACAATTAGTATTTTTACTTTTGGTATAATTTAAGAACATTTTGTAACTACTTTTGTACTCAAGTAAATGTTGAATTCCGGACTTTTACATGTAGACAGTAGACCTAGTATGTCTATATTGCAGTATTCATACTTTTACTTAAGTAAAAACTTTTAGTACTTTTCCCACCACTGGTAAACAGCAGGAATAATTGACGACACAGAAGCTGCAGATTTTCAACCTTGTTGAATGAACATACCAGAGCTCTCTGTGTGTCTGTACTTGACCTCTGAATCCCAGAGCTCTCTGTGTGTCTGTACTTTTCCTCTGAATCCCTGAACATATACCAGAGCTCTCTGTGTGTCTGTACTTGACCTCTGAATCCCATACCAGAGCTCTCTGTGTGTCTGTACTTGACCTCTGAATCCCATACCAGAGCTCTCTGTGTGTCTGTACTTGACCTCTGAATCCCAGAGCTCTCTGTGTGTCTGTACTTTTCCTCTGAATCCCTGCCATGTGAGTCATTATTGACATAAACACACGTCACATCCCTACAGCTCCACGGGCCTCCTCGTTGCAATAGCATTATGGGCCACACACACAAAGATTAGCGGCCCAATCCCCAGGCCCATTTTTGGCATTAGCGAGATTGCTGGTGACCCATGCATGACTGCATGAATGGGATTCATCGATGGATGCTATAACAAATGAAGGGCTGAGTTCCGTGACTTCGACGCGGTCTTTGAGGACGGAGGTGAAAAGTTCTGAACTGAGTTCTGGCCACTAATGCTCTTTGCACGTGTCAAAACTGAACTTTTAGATTCAGTAACCACATAATGCTGCATACCACCACTTTGAAAAGCGGCATGCCGCTTTGAAAAGCGGCATACTACTTTGAAAAGCGGTTTAGCGGTATGCCGCTTTTCAAATGCCACTTTGAGAAGCGGCATGCCACTTTAAACAGCGGCGGTGTGGCTCAGCGGTAGAGTGGCTGGATGGTAACCTCAAGATGGCCAGTTCGAACACTGGCTCCCCCAGAGTTAAGGTCCCTGCACACATGTAGAGCACGTTTTTCAGATTTTTAGCTCCATCGGCTCTATTGGTTTTCCCAAAAACGCGTCCAGTGTGCTACCACCTTTAGTGTCAAAGTGTCCTTGAGCAAGACACTGAACCCCTAATTGCTCCTAATGTGCTGGTTGTTGCCTTTCATGGTTTCCGCCACCATCTGTGTATGAATGTGTGTGTGAATGTAATACAGATTTGCTCAGACACATAAATTATCCATTCATTGTCAATGGGAATTTAATGTTTGTGTAAGACGAAGATCTACACTAATATAATACGATGAATATAGGAGGGCTAGCGCCCTTCAAAAATTACATCAGTCCATAGACTTGGCTTGCAAAACATTACATCATAATTACTCTAAACAAACATTAAAGTCCATAGACTTGGCTGGCGATGGGGAATTTATAATTAGACTCTAAACAAACATTAAAAGCTTGGTTGCCACATGACGTATTTTTGGAAAGCCATGAGAAATCACACCAGTGTGAAGTGAGGGGTGATCTTATCATCGTACATCATCATACATCATCTCAATCCGGCCAATCAGAATTTGTGTCAGCAGGCAGCACATAAACCAAAAGCTGGACATAGGCTAAAAATCACACCCGTGTGAACTGAGTGGTGCAACTCCCCTCTCCCCCTGCCCCCCTTCTCTCTCTCTCTCTCTCAGCGCTACTTTTGCCCCTACTGGTACTCTAAACATAGTAACATAGTCACATAGTCACGGATATTGCTGTTCCAGATCCAGATGCTTGTCCCTCTACCTGCCTCGTGTGTGTGTGTGTGTGTGTGTGTGTGTGTGTGTGTGTGTGTGTGTGTGTGTGTGTGTGTGTGTGTGTGTGTGTGTGTGTGTGTGTGTGTGTGTGTGTGTGTGTGTGTGTGTGTGTGTGTGTGTGTGTGTGTGTGTGTGTGTGTGCAAAGCCGCTTTTAGGGGTGCGAGGCCTCACGCCCTTAGAGTATAAATATAATAGAGAAGTCACCGAGAGGAAACCCTGAGGCGAAAAAGACATAGTTTGCCGAATTTGGTAATGCAGCTCGAGCCAGCATTCTGCTTGCGTATACGTTCACGTAAGGGACCGATAACACGTGAACACTATGTTTCATACGAGAACGCGCGCAATGATAGTCAATGGCCCAGTGCGTTCATAAGCAATCCCAGAATGCACTGTTTCCAACCCGGAAGAACGCCTCATGCGCTGGGTGAGCAACTCAATGCAAGTGGATGAGAGGAGAAATCCAGTGACGTCTCTACTCTCTATTAATATATACTCTAAGCTCACGCCTTTGAATTCTTTGAAATGGGAACGGCTTTGCTCCTCTCTCTCTCTCTCGCTCTCTCTCTCTCTCTCTCTCTCTCTCTCTCTCTCTCTCTCTCTCTTTCTCTCTCTCTCTCTCTCTCTCTCTCCTTATAATTGAGATATTAACTATTTAATTACACATTTCCATTTTGCACCCATATTTTACTGCCATGTCTTAATACTGTTGCTTTTTACAAATAAAATAAGCAAATTAAGAAATGCCACGATTGATTTTGATTGTTCACAAAGTTAGTGTGAGGCTACATTAATGGGAAAGTCAGCGACGTGATGAAGAAATCACACACCCACTGTCTATAACACCCGCTGCCTGGGTGTGAACTGTGAAGAACACGACGTAAGCATTATTACGTTGTGCTGGTCGTTTGAATAATTAATCCAAATAAGGTTTGTTTGTCTGGACTCTGGAGATCCAACACTGTCATAATATTATGGACGGTTTAAAGTAAACTTTAAGAAGAGCTGGTCATTGTGCTGCATGCAGAGTGAGAAGCTGCTCAGCTCTGCTAATTGATAGCCCTATCTGGTCTATTTGCTCTGACTGGCATGAGGTAATTGGTTATTTCGCAGCACCTGCAATTCCAATAGTATCCTATAAACATTTGAAAAGGCTTTCATATAATATTATATATATATATATATATATATTATTATTAATATTTTTTCTAATAGACTGTAGATATAAATGTGGTAATTTTTGTATCGTTTTGGATATCAATTAATTATTTGATTGATTAATTAAAGAACGTGTGTGTGTGTGTGTGTGTGTGTGTGTGTGTGTGTGTGTGTGTGTGTGTGTGTGTGTGTGTGTGTGTGTGTGTGTGTGTGTGTGTGTGTGTGTGTGTGTGTGTGTGTGTGTGTGTGTGTGTGTGTGTGTGTGTGTGTGTGTGTGTGTGTGGCAGAGTGGCTCAAATGCAGAATAAACTTGACCTTAACTAAATTACCTTGTAATGTAAGACTATTTCAGTTGCTTGTTTTCCAACTCCCCAGGTTCCTCCATGGTGGTCTCTAATGTCCTGGAATCAACCAGACGCTGAACCATGGTCATTCTGCAACAGGTATGAACTGATCCCTAGAAAGTTATTGTAATGTTTGTGGGAACAAGCACAAACCAGAAAGACATTATCTTCTCTTTCAAGAAACTAGACGCTTAACCCTTCAAATATGTTTTTATTGAACAGATTATAAATTATTACAAACATTATGATACTGAAAAAATAAACAAGACAAAAAAGAAAAACAGAAAGAAAACTATATAATAAGATGATAGAAAGCTCATGGAAAACATCTGAAAAGAAGCTTAAGTACCCTTTTAACACATGTTCACACGTCCTCTCAAATAAAACCAAGGGGTGTCCGCCCTCAGACGTGTGGAGACGTATATTTAGAGCACAAAGTACCTTTCTGAATGTAACGCTTAAGTATCGCAAGACTTCACGGGCCAACAATCTTCCTTATCCTCTCTCTAAATCTACGGCGCTGTCCGTGGTTTTGATCAGAACAACAATGTTCTGTCCTTAACACTATTTTTGCAGAGGAACTGTTCAGAATAAAGGTGCTATAGACTGCCAAGCAGATGAGGCAGATTTTACTCTGAAAAGCCCAGCCTTCCATTCCCCCCCCCAAAACTGGGAGGTGAAATGTTCCATTATACTACCATGCGCTAATACGCCTGATCTGTCTTTAGATGCGTGAATATTCTAAACAAGATGCTTGATTAACACTGGCGCTAGTTAGCAAAACAACACAAAACGTAATGACCTATTCAAAACAACCTAAGTGCCGATTGTCTACTTAAACTACAAGTACGGCTACAAGTACGACCACCTCCTCCATTTTTTAAAATTAATTTAGTTCTCCTGCGCCAAAGAAAACAAATAATTGGCAGAACCAGCTTTGTTTACATTTGTTTGTGAGCTAAAGTGTGATTTTGCATGAACAACATTTCTAAAATAGAAACAAAGACATTGTGGCCCCTCCATACAGTTTAATAAACCAGTGTTTTAGTGTGTTTGTGCAGTACTGTACTTACCTTGGACTGTACGTGTCTGACATCCAGGGAGACTATCTCTGGCTGGACCTGAAAACGGGCAGAGAGTTTGAGGTCCCCGTGGGAGCTGTGGTCAAACTGTGTGACTCTGGACAGATCCAGGTGCTGGATGACGAGGGCAAGGTAAGTCCAGAACACAGATGGAATGCAGTGATTCCCCCCTCCCCCCCCCCCCTAAAACATGATATCATCCAGTATACTATGATTATACTAGGAGATACTAGACGTAACTAGCGTTGAATAAATGTACAATATTTGGATCCGAGATGTAGTGGAGTAGGCTAAGTAAAAGTATTGGGAATTGGAAATACCTCAAATGTGTACTTAGCAAGCATATATAGCTTGTTGCTTAGCCGAAAAAGGAAATTAATTAACTTAAACTTAAAAAAATTAAGTTAATTTTAAAATACATCCGTGAACGGAAATTGCTGCTTCCTTACTCGGATTTCGGGAGGTGTAGTTCCAGACTCTATAGCTTTCGGAGATTGTGGAATAGTTGTCTGGCTATGCGAGGCTAGTGCTGACTGCTGAGCTGATGGAAGTTTCCTTCCATCATACAGGAGCACTGGATCTCCCCCCAGAATGCCACCAACATCAAGCCCATGCACCCGACCTCCGTCCACGGTGTTGAGGACATGATCCGCCTGGGGGACCTCAACGAAGCCGGCATCCTGCGCAACCTACTCATCCGCTACAATGAGAGAATCATCTATGTTAGTTCCCCACGCTACACCATCCATTACCATTTCAACTAGGGCTGGGACTTTAACTGATTCATTTCGATGACTTAATTACAGAAAAACATGTTTTTAATCGCGCTTAGGTTTTGCACCATGACCTGGCCCAGTGGATTTTTACAAAAACTCACTCATTGATTCACTCGTATACCAAAATCTGTAATTGGGGGGGAAATATGTGATTAAACATGTGATTCATTTTGATCAATTCATTACAAAGCCTCTATTAGAGGCTTTAGATTATTTTTTAATCAAGTCTCAGCCCTATAATTACAACACAGAAAAAAATATTTCGTAAAATCCTCAATGTTAATTTAACTCTGAGAGGGTACAAATGTAATGGAGTGGAGGATGGATGTATGGATATACAGTATGAACACTGAGGATTTTACTGTGTAGACCTATAGGATGCAGATAAAGTCATACAGCAAAGTGTGCAGTAATAACACTGTATAAGTATCGTGTGATAGATGATCTGATCTGTAATCAAATACATGGTTTTGCTAGACCCGAATTATTTGATCATTACTTAAGTTCTCTTTGACCTACACGCTTCTTTGCCATTGGCTTTTTCACTCTACAGTGCTGAGGCAAACTGAAAATAATGATCTGAGACATGCTGTGCCAGTCTTGACACACATCTAAGCTGGCTGAAAGACCACACGGGTCAAAGGGGATTTTATGCAGCAGAATACTGCACTGCATAGCTATTGCTTGGTTGGTTGACACTGCAGTGTGAGAGGCTTATGCCTTTACACTTTGTATGAATTAACTCATTTTTGTATATAAAGGTGTGCTTAGTGGAGCCTGGACATACTAGTCATGTCCAGGGACAGGGTGTGTACATCATCGTGGCCTGGGGATGTACAGTACTTGGACATCAAGCTGCCTCACACTATTCTTCCACTCCATAGCCACAGACAATGGACATGTATCCTATAGCTTGGAGGGATGGTGGGTCTGAATGTTGAATTCACAAAAATAACATAGTTGTCATAATTGATTGTGGAACTGTCTTCCTTGGCCTGCTGCCATCGTACAGAAAATAGTATATTAATGCAGCTGTGGACAAGCACGCACGCACGCACGCACGCACGCACGCACGCACGCACGCACGCACGCACGCACGCACGCACGCACGCACGCACGCACGCACGCACGCACGCACGCACGCACGCACGCACGCACGCACGCATGCACACACACACACACACACACACACACACACACACACACACACACACACACACACACACAGTACACACCTGCCGCAGATAACCTATAGCTATCAGTCTCTCATTGTTTCCTCCATACTCCCTCTCTCCATATAGACTACTACTGGTGGAAGGGTGAGTATAGAACTCGGCTCGATATCACTTGGCTGGACAAAGAAAATACTAACGTTTTTTGTTCAACCGGAAGTCTAACATTATATATTATTGTTGTTAGCAGCATATTCATTCTTCCTCACGCTTAATGTTTGTTCCAGCTTGTTGGTCTTTGACAATCAATGTGAACGAACATGATCATTTTGAACCAACTCTGAAATCAAAATGAAACATCTGATGCTGATTCTTTGCTGTACGGTTTGAGACAAATTCCAAATTGTAATACTGTACATCATAGTTTGATCAAATAACCATAGCTTGTTAGTGATAGATGTTAGTGAGTCTAATGGGATGCACAGTGTAATCTCTCACTCTCATACACCAATCTATTAAACTATACAACATTATTTGATCTTTAATCTGCAGACATACACAGGCTCTATCCTGGTGGCTGTCAATCCCTACCAGCTGTTACCCATCTACACAGCAGACCAGATCCGACTCTACACTAATAAGAAGATTGGAGAGTTGCCGCCGCACATATTTGCCATAGCAGACAATTGCTACTTCAACATGAAGAGAAATATGAAGGATCAGTGCTGTATTATCAGGTAATGTTTAATAGGTAATATGTTTGTCCTCCAGTGTTTGTGTGTCTGTGCAAGCACACTCATTCATGTCATTGCTGTCGGACAGAAACCTCTTATCAGCTACTTTTTAAATTTGAATCCTGAAAAGTAACAGTTTTAATTGGACAGACGGAGCTATTATGCATGTGTGGAGAGCCCTACAGTAGGTGTATCTATGACTGTTCTGTGAGAGCCCTACAGTAGGTGTATCTATGACTGTTCTGTGAGAGCCCTACAGTATCTACAGTATGACTGTTCTGTGTGACAGTGGTGAGTCTGGAGCCGGGAAGACTGAAAGCACCAAGCTAATCCTCCAGTTCCTGGCAGCCATCAGTGGACAACACTCCTGGATAGAACAGCAAGTCCTGGAAGCCAACCCCATCCTGGAAGGTCAGACCAATATACCACACTACATTCTTTAGCCACGGGATGTTTGTGTGAACACAAACATTGGCCTGTGATTGGCTGATCACCCCATAGTGATGATTTGATTGGCTGAGCAATGTACATATTGTAGATAAAAGTAAGGGCAGAAAAGTGAAGATGCCAAAAGTGATTGGCCGGAATGACTTTTGTGATGATTGGCTGAGCACGGAATTTGATGTATGATTGATGTATGACGAGTGTGATTATTATAATCACACGAGTGTGATTATTTTGTACACGACAAAGCATGACCGTAGAATAAGGTTCTGCATCTGTCTCAATGTTTTTGAGATATTGAGCTACAAACTTTTAACATTATATAGGCTCTATGGCTAAGCAAATACGTTTACAAGAAATGCATACAGTACTTGTCAGTTCCAGCCGATAAGTTCTTGATGGTCTTGATGTAGCTGGCGCCATTAACATGTGTCAAAAGCTGGTGTCAAATAAGAATACCGGTATGTAAATTTGAAACATACTGTACCTGGACTTTCTAACTAGATCTGTCTACACCAACGCGCTTCCCATTATTTTACGCTATCCCATTTTTTCTCTCATTCAACCAGCATTTGGCAATGCCAAGACCATTCGTAATGACAACTCCAGTCGCTTTGGCAAGTACATTGACATCCACTTCAACAAGCGCGGGGCAATCGAAGGAGCCAAGATAGAACAGTACCTGTTGGAGAAGTCTCGAGTCTGTCACCAGGTAATACTGTAGCTTACACCGTGCTACAGTACAGTATGTGCACTCTCACAGAGATTGTGACACTTTCAGCATAGCAATTTGGAATACTGTTCAAGTCAAATGAATAAGAGTACAACAACATGTTCATAACAATAGTATAGGTATAGGGTGTGTCAAGTTATGATGATGACAAGTATCACAATCCCAGACCAGACATCTGTTTGAATAAAATGTAGGTAATGGTTTATTAAGACTGTGGTTCCCAAACCTTTTAGCCTGTGACCCAAAAGAGAGATTAGATGTTTGCCTGGGACCCAAACTACTGAAAATAACAGATCTACAAGCTCATAATTATGTTGTTGATTATGTTGATTGGCTATTTTCACTAATACTTAAATATTTATTTGAATTTATGGAATTCCTTAGATTTTGTTATTAATTATTGAAGAGTTTAGCTTTTTTCTGAAATATTTTGAAATAATAATAATTAAAAATCTAATGTAGGAAACAAAAACTAAGGGGACCCATAACAATGTGTCTGCGAGTCACAAATGGGTCCCGACCCACTGTTTTGGAAACAGTGTATTAAGAGTCGTGTAACTCTATTCATCTTTTTATGACTTATTTAAATTGCTCAGGCTCCAGATGAGAGGAACTACCATATATTCTACTGCATGCTGAAGGGGATGGTCCCAGAGCTGAAGACCAAGCTGTGCCTGGGGCTGGCCACGGACTACTCCTACCTCACTATGGTGTGTGTGTGTGTGTGTGTGTGTGTGTGTGTGTGTGTGTGTGTGTGTGTGTGTGTGTGTGTGTGTGTGTGTGTGTGTGTGTGTGTGTGTGTGTGTGTGTGTGTGTGTGTGTGTGTGTGTGTGTGTGTGTGTGTGTGTGTGTGTGTGTGTGTGTGTGTGTGTGCAGTGCCGGTTCTAGGCCTTTTGAGGCCCTAGGCATCATATTATACAGAGCCTAAAATGTTTATAAACAAATCACAAATGTTTATAAACAAATCACAAATGTTTATAAACAAATCACAAATGTTTATAAACAAATACCAAAATGTTTATAAACAAATACCAAAATGTTTATAAACAAATCCCAAATCCCTTGGTCCTACCCCCCCGACCATGAGACTTACTACAGGTAAACTGGTAGTGGTCCTACCCCCCCCATGAGACTTACAAATCCCAAATGTTTATAAACAAATCCCAAATGTTTATAAACAAATCCCAAATGTTTGTGAACAAATCCCAAATGTTTATAAACAAATCCCAAATGTTTATAAACAAATCACAAATGTTTATAAACAAATACCAAATGTTTATAAACAAATACCAAATGTTTATAAACAAATACCAAATCCCTTGGTCCTACCCCCCCGACCATGAGACTGGTAGTGGTCCTACCCCCCCCATGAGACTTACAAATCCCAAATGTTTATAAACAAATCCCAAATGTTTGTAAACAAATCCCAAATGTTTATAAACAAATCACAAAATGTTTATAAATAAATCACAAATGTTTATAAACAAATCACAAATGTTTATAAACAAATACCAAAATGTTTATAAACTAATCCCAAATCCCTTGGTCCTACCCCCCCGACCAGTGTGTGTGTGTGTGTGTGTGTGTGTGTGTGTGTGTGTGTGTGTGTGTGTGTGTGTGTGTGTGTGTGTGTGTGTGTGTGTGTGTGTGTCAGGCAGGTCTACTTTGCTGATGGATTGATTTTTGATTGAAAACTTTATTAACAGTTTGTAAAATAAGCACATGAAAGCACAAGTAAATATGTGGTAGTGCAATAGTGCATCTGTGTGTACGGCATGTGTACAATAGTGTGTGTGTGTGTGTGTGTGTGTGTGTGTGTGTGTGTGTGTCAATCAGGGTGACTGTACACAGTGTGATGGCCGGGATGATCTGAGTGACTACTCCAGCATCCAGTCTGCCATGAAGGTCCTCATGTTCACTGAGATAGAAAACTGGGAAATATCCAAGCTTCTGGCCGCCATTTTGCACATGGGCAACCTCTGCTTTGAGGGTGAGTCAAAGGTTACCCAAATAAATCATACACACTTTTTATTTAAATTCAAATTTTGTTCATAAGATTATTATGTCACTTTAACCACTTCCAACCCCTGTCCATGTTTTGGACATGTCCTTCCGTACTGTCGATATTTTTTTTTCCTTTTTATAAAAAATGAGCCAGATGCTATGGCTATTTGGGGGTCCTTGGCATGGACAAATGTTGGGCCTATACAGTTCAGAGAAAAACATTTTAAACTTCTGATTAGGATGAAATAGTTGATACAGCCAGCCAAGAGACTTATTTACACAACCATACCTATTTATTTTTATTTTGAGGAGCCGTTTTTAAAGAAGTGTTTCATTACAAAATGTTTCTTTCTTTTTTGTGTGTGTGAAGAAAAGTGAAGAAAAATGATACGTATCTTGCGGAGTTAGTTCAGTGATATACTGAGGTTTCATGCTATGCTCATGGGCGCATACATGCATATTACAATGGTACTACATATGTTCATTCGTTATGCCATTCGCTGACGTGGCAGTCAGCTGACCAATTGCCGGGTTATTTAAGCTCACCTCAGTCTCTGTTCTTCCTGCTGTTATCCCCCCACTGTTATTTGTCCCTGGACTGTTGGTATGAGCACCACCAGTGGGCTCTGCTATTTGTTTGTTCCCCATGGGGGGTTGTTATTGTATATCTACTGTATCTCCCTGCTCTTATGTTTTATGATGGTGTTTAATTGTGCTGAGCAATGGAGAAAAGGCAGCAGAGCCGAATGACAAGATAAAATATTACATGCATATTTGTATTAATTCTTAATAAATATTGGTTAAATGGAGCAACAGTACAATATATGACTGACGATATATGATTCTGTGGTACTGATGTGATATGCAGCACTGACAAGTACAGTTCACACAAAAATAATAATAACACGAATATCAGGAACCCAAATTAGGGAAATGCATGATTATCCAGACTCAGAGCACATGATTGTGTAAACAGGTCTGTGAAGCCAAAAGGCTGGTGAGTTTCTCAGCTCCATGGAGGCCTGATCAAAGTCCCTTAATAAACTGGCAATTATTGATGGTAGCTAGTATGAATCTTTTACAAAGCTATTAAGATGAGGTGTTTGTGAAAGAATAATGCCAAAGTGGTTGATTTTGTTCTGTTGCTTGGTTATTTGTGGGGTTCAGTAGTACAAGGTATCACATACTGATACAGTCCTGTCTGTCATGAATACATTTGATGCAAATGGCCATACTGTGCTCTCTCACTCTTCAGCTCGCACGTATTCCCACCTGGATGCCTGTGTGGTGATCAGATCCCCTGACCTGGCAGCTGCAGCTTCTCTCCTGGAGGTGGGGGCTCAATCTGTTCATGTAATGTGTGTTTGTGGAAGAATTAAGGTCTCTCTGCAGTTCTTAACCTTAGAACACTAAACATACATTTTGTCACACCATCACTAAACACGGGTATATTCCATCAAATATTCCATAAGAAAATGTAAATATATTGAAGTACAGTAATGTGGCAATGTGAGGTAGGCTACTCTTCTTTAATATTGCATCTAGAGTTTTCACAGAAAAACAATAAATAAATAGATGTCATGGAGGGCCCTATCATAGGGGGGCAAACTCAGTGAAAAACGTGGGTATCATTTAAAAAATAATAATAATGGACCTGGGAACATCTAATTTGGTACACCCATTCCTGGTTGAAATCCACCTGAATACCTGCCTGTAGAAAAAAACAGGGATGTGGGCAGAGAAACAAACCTACCTTCTATGATGTCACTAAGCATCATGAAGGTACTGAAAGACTCGCCCACCTCAGACAGCAGCAACATTATGGAAATTACAAAAATATAATTGTCCGGGTGAAAACCACCCGTGTTTAGTGTTCTAGGGTTAAATTATTTCTTTACCATCTGTATCCCCTTTCTGGCACAGACAGTTTTCTTTCCCACCAAATCTATGCTTGGTTTCGCACAACGCTTTGCCGTTGTGGCACGCTAAGTATAAGTGGCGCATTGGCACTTTTGTTGGCATTTTGTTGTGTTTTCCTAATTTCCTATTATTTTGTTTGTTTGTTGTTGTAGGTGGAGCCCAGAGATGTAATGGTATGTCTGACCAAGCGCACCCTGATTACACGAGGAGAGAGCGTCTCCACTCCTCTGAGCGTCAGACAGGGCTTCGATGTCCGGGACGCCTTCGTTAAGGTGACAGACCTTTGGCACCTACAGCAACACAACGCCATATCTGACCTCCCAGGGCGGGTCACAGACAGGATTTGGTTCTTATCCACTTTCACTTGAATCTCATCCATAGGGGATCTACGGCAGGCTGTTTGTTTGGATCGTGGAGAAGATCAATGCGGCCATATACAGACCGCCGTCCTGCGAGAGCAGTGTGATACGTCAGTCCATTGGCCTGCTGGACATCTTTGGCTTTGAGAACTTCACTGTCAACAGGTCAGTACTGACTGTTGTTTATAGAATAGCAGAAATTAGTTAGTTTGCGTTTAAGATGTAGCTACATGTGATAACAGTTCAATGTGAATTTTTAATGGGTGTGGAAAGGCAGGGAGTTATTTGATGTCAATCCGCTGGGGCAGTGCTGTGTTAGAAAATCAAAAAGTGCAAATGTATCATTTAAAAATGCAGGAATTAACTTCTTAAGTGACACATCTCCAGAACAGATCTCCAAAATACCATATTTGGTTATTTTGGTAATAGCCACATTGTAAGGTATTTAGTGAACTGTACAGTTTTGCTCATGCCATTGTTCCGTCTGACTCTCTGCAAAGTTTTGAACAACTGTGCATCAACTTTGCCAACGAGAACCTGCAGCAGTTCTTTGTGCGTCACGTCTTCAAGCTGGAACAGGAGGAGTACAACCTGGAGGACATCAACTGGCAGCACATTGAATTCACTGACAACCAAGAAGCTCTGGACATGATCGCCAACAAACCCATGAACATCATATCCCTCATTGATGAGGAGAGCAAGTTCCCTAAGGTACCGTTCAGCGGGAGATCCACTCAAAACCACTGACTCCCAACATCAGCAAAAAAACACATTTCCATTTATTATTTAAGTTTGCAGTAGATAATGATGTCATTCTTTGTTTGTTGTTGCCAGGGAACGGATACCACCATGTTATACAAGCTCAACTCCCAGCACAAGCTCAACACCAACTACATCCCGCCCAAGCATAACTATGAGACCCAGTTTGGTATCCAGCACTTTGCTGGGGTGGTGCACTATGAGGCCAGAGGTACCCTTTCCCTTTAGTAGGTTGTTGCATTATAGCAGTGGTTCCCAAACGTTTTAGCCCGTGACCCAAAAGAGAAATTTGACGTTTTCCTGGAACCCAAACTAGTGAAAATAGCAGATCTAATTTCACTACATCTTAAACATTTGTTTTCTAATTTATGGACATTATTCAATTTGGTATTTATTCATGGAAACTTAAACTTTTTTTGGGAATGTTTTTTTGTCTCTAATCAATAAATGTACTGTACAGTACAATATGAAATAAAAAATATAAATGAATAAACATCCATCACCTATTTGAATATATTAATGAATTATGATTAATGATTATACGTAATCTGAAGGCTCACTTGCCCCTGACGACCCTGCACGCTTATGCATATAAGCTTATGCATATAAGCGTGCAGCTATTACATAGCCTACTATGTAATTTAGATTGCATTTTAGATAGTCAGTTGTAGACCTGGCATCCTGGTAGCTTTAATGTACAGATTATTGATATTATTTGAAATGTTATACTGTTTAGACTTATAATGTGATCAATCCTGTATGTCTTCTTCTGTTTCCCCTGTGTGTCCAGGCTTCCTGGAGAAGAACAGAGACAGTCTCCACACCGACATCATCCAGCTGGTGCATTCCTCAAAGAACAGGTTCATTAAACAGATCTTCCAGGCTGATGTTGCTATGGTGAGAACGAGTCTACTGGGAACTTCACGTTTTTACAGTTCACTATGAGATCTCTGTTTCAGTAGTGAAACTGAGAAAGATAACGTTCAAAAGTAATGGTTAAGTAAGTACCCGTGGGCTCCTGTTTCTGTAGCTTAAGGCAGCGGTACATCCCCTAGCCATGTGTACACCGTACTACTAGTCATTTTGTGACTGCTTTAACAACCCATTAGCTTCTATGGCAGGGAATCTAATCTCTGAACATGGGATCAGGTTTACTAACAGCGCTTCCCAATACTCTCACTCTCCTCTCTTCTTCTCATAATGCCTTCAGTTTCTGTGTGGCTATCAGCAGCCCAGCACCACTGCTTCTTCCAAGGTAAACCAGGCTTATAGAAATGTATGATCTAGCTGTCACTCTCCATCCCTGCTTTACTTCACTGTTTGCTTCATATTAAACCCGTCCTGCACCTTTGCTCCTCAGCGCAGATTAGATATATTTTGTACTAGCAGAATGGGACAGCAATTACTTAGGGGAAACTCTCAGGCCTTTTTTTTAATCTTTTTGTGTTGACTTTATAAGTCGCATTGCTGTTGTTTTTTATTAAAGGTAATAATTATATATTTAGCCTACTGTATTTGCTTATCTGTATCTTAACATCTGTTGTTAAGTGAGAAGGTGTGTGTGTGTGTGTGTGTGTGTGTGTGTGTGTGTGTGTGTGTGTGTGTGCGTGTGTGTGTGTGTGTGTGCGTGCATGTGTGTGCTCGCACGCGTGTGCATGCACATGCACATGCGTACGTGTGCTTGTTTCAGGGTGTCGAGACTAGAAAGCGTTCCCCTACTCTGAGCAGCCAGTTCAAACGCTCCCTGGAGATGCTGATGAGAACGCTCAGTGTGTCAGCCGTTCTTCGTCCGCTGCATAAAACCAAACGAGTTCAAGAAGCCCATGGTGAGTGCTGTGCGTGCGTGCGTGCGTGTGTGCGTGCGTGCGTGCGTGCGTGCGTGCGTGCGTGCGTGCGTGCGTGCGTGCGTGCGTGCGTGCGTGCGTGCGTGCGTGCGTGCGTGCGTACGTGTGTGTGTGTGTGTACAGTATGTGCGGAGAGTATCTGTAGCTTATATTAGCCAAACACCAATTATAGTGGGCTACAGCACACACAATATCCTTTACCACTTAAAATTAGAAACAGAATAACACTAAGCCAATGAAAATTAATTTGTTTAATGCACAGTGTTCAAAGTATGCATTAACTGTAACCCAGAGAGTGTACTGTACAAATGGAATCGTCAGAGTTAAATAACACTGAGGATTTGACTGTGCAATGCATCTGTGTTTGGCAAATGGAACAGAGTATATGGGTGAAGAAGCGAGGGTCAGGCCTGGGCCGTGGCTCAGCGGTCCAGGCACCTTGGCCGGTAGTCCGAGTCTGGCAGTGTGCCGCAGGTTCGACTCCCGATCCCGACTGCCTTTACTGCATGTCACTCCCCCATCTCTCTCCCCCATTTCCTGTCAGCCTACTGTCTGTCCCTCTATAAAAAATATAAACAAAAGAAAAGAAGCGAGGGTCAAACTGGTGACCTGTGTGTCTGTGTGTGTGTGTGTGTGTGTGTGTGTGTGTGTGTGTGTGTGTGTGTGTGTGTGTGTGTGTGTCTCTCTCTCTCTCTCTCTCTCTCTCTCTCTCTCTCTAGTTGTTTGACAGGGAGCTGTGTGTGCGTCAGCTGCGTTACTCTGGCATGATGGAGACCATCAGGATACGGCGTGCAGGATATCCCATCCGCTACACGTTCGCCGAGTTTGTCGACCGCTACCGCGTCTTCGTGCCTGGTGTGGCGCCCGCCCACATACAGGCAAGCAACGTGATTTCCAAATACATTCTCGGACAGTGTTTTTCAACCCTTTTCATATCAAGGACCATTACTTACTCAGCATTTGAGCCGTGGACCACCATTTCACCATCCTCTCAGACCCAACCCCTAGAATATTTTGTTGTCGTTGGATAAAATTTTGTCCACAATTCTATGCTGTATTGATGTTGGTACCATAGGAGAGACGAGGCAAACGTTGATCACAATAACAATATTCTACATTCTCTAATTGTGTAGACTTCTTGTAAATTAAGTAATGGAGATGTTTAACAATAATATAACTCTCGAGAGCGTAAAATGAAACCAAATGGAACCGTAAGGGTCCATTTGGTTTCATTTTACTCTCTCAATAGTTAAAGATCCAATATAAGACCATTTGGTTACCAACTCTCCATCATTTCGCTGAGGACCAGCTGGAACCCCCTCAAGGACCATTGGTGAAAACCACTGTTCTAGGAACATCATACGTTGTACATTTTGGATCATTCTTGTTACTTGTTGTGTTTGGTTCTTCTTCTAGTACCAGGAGGATCTCAGAGGTTCTTGTCAGCAGATAGTCTTGGCCAGGCTGGGTAAACATGATGACTGGCAGATTGGCAAGACCAAGATTTTCCTCAAGGTTGGTTTTCTTGTTTTCATTTCGACATCTGTTGCATATGAAAATGAAATGCTGTTCCTGAACTAACATTTGTGTAATTGCACAGAGAAATGTAATTGGTCCTGTGTTGAACAATAATTACATTATTACATAGGCTAGAGACTGTAGTATAGATTGATTGGCTATAGATTGTTGCATGGCAGCAGATCAATGTGAACACACCAAAGGCAAGGAAAGTTTATTTGTATATATTTTTTATTTCATACACTAAACTAAGCAATTCAATCTGCTTTATATAAGGCATAAATTTAAAGAGAAATAAATAAATGAGCACTTGAGCAGTAAATTATTTTTTAATGCAGTAAAATTGCTTTTGTGTTTCCAAAACTATGTTGAGGTCCCAAGACCCTGCAGGTTTCCCACATATGGTGACCAGATCCAAACTGTTCATTTGAAGGACAGAAGTATCACTTGTGTGGGACAAGTGGGGCGGGATGGGGTTAGCAACGTACAGTATTACTTAACCCATTTTGGGCGGGAACCGAGGATTTGACTGTGCAATGCATCTGTGTTTGGCAAATGAAACAGAGTATATGGGTGAAGAAGCGAGGGTCAGGCCACCGAGTGGCTCACAGCGCGCCACCGAGTGGTGCGCTACGAGCTTGTAGGTCTGCTATTTTTGAAAAATCGATTTTGGTCATGAGTGGTACTGTAGCCTAGCCCTAGGGGATATTTCTCTTTCTTATTTTAACAGGCTTAAAAACACATCTTGCAGGAAAAGTGACAATGAGAGAGCTTTACAACAGAAAGCCAACTATTAGGGGACTAACTATTAGGGCATTTGATTAAAATGTACATTGAGAGTGTTGACGTGACATGCCGTGTACCTGTACCTGTATCTGTTGTCAGGATCACCATGACATGCAGCTGGAGATGGAGAGGGACAAGGCCATCACTGACAAGGTCATCCTCATACAGAAGGCAGTACGAGGACTCAGGGAGAGGTGAGGGACAGACAAACCAAACACAAAGAGGTATAATAGCCAATCTATAAGCTCACAATGCGTCGCGATGTAATGTATCGTGAGCTTGTAGATCTGCTATTTTCAAAATATTTTCATACAAACTTGAAATGAGACATTCTGCATAGTGAGTACTTTCTACTTTTAGTATTTTAAGTACATTTTGATGTCTGGACTTTTACTTGTAATGGAGTAGTTCTACATTACAGTATTGATACTTAAGTAAAATAATTGAGTACTTTTTCCACCACTGGTGCTTCTCCTAGTCTGTCTGCAGTTACCTTTCAATCGAAGTAGACACAATCATAGATACAGTACACAAATGAATTCTCTTTGAATTTTGAAATTACGATCAGACAGTAGCTCACAACACTTACACTGTACTAATTACTAAGTACTTACTTAACTTAAATACTGTTACTCCATTTAAACCAGTGATTTGTTACACTACTGTGTATGTGTGTGTGTGTGTGTGTGTGTGTGTGTGTGTGTGTGTGTGTGTGTGTGTGTGTGTGTGTGCGTGTGTGCGTGTGCGTGTGCATCGTCTCACCTACTGTACAGGACGCACTACCTCCGACTAAAGAGGGCTGTGATACTCATTCAGAACACATGGAGGGGTTATCGATGCAGGAAGAACTACCACACCGTAAGTTTTTAGCTTCCTGGTCCGTTAAAAGTCCTCCACCGCAAACCTCGCCACATTGGTTACACGTTACATTGGAAACACATTATTTGTATACAGTGAAAACAATGGAGTTATGTCATGGTCAAAGAAAATACACTCTTCTGATTGGCTGGCGTCAGGTGGTCAGGTAGAAATTTTGAAATTTACAGCAAATGTTTAGCATGTGAACCAATTGTCTATATCTTTCCTGGCTTCGAAATGTGATTTTATTTTCAGGATTCAAAATCAAAAGTAGCAAAAATGTTACATGCTCGAACTTGTGGATCTGCTACTTTTGATGCTTTTGTGTGACACTGTAGTATGATCAAGTAGGGCATTAATTTATGAAATAACTGAATATGGAGATACAGTATGAGGTTTCCTCTCCCTCCTCTCCTCTCCTCTCTTAGATGCGGCTGGGCTTCTTGCGGCTCCAGGCCCTCGTCAGGTCGAGGAAGCTGTACAAGAGGTACCAGTTGGCCCGGCTGCGGGTCTCTCTCATCCAGGCCTGTTGCCGTGGTTTCCTCGGGCGCCAGGCGTTCCGGCGACGTCGCCGCGCCGTGCTGTCCATCCAGGCCTACACCCGAGGCATGATCGCCAGGCGCCAGTGCCAGAGGCTCAGGGCAGAGGTATAAACTCATTATAACACTCATTGTATTTTCGTCGCTGTCAGGTGGAAAGAAAGTTCAGGCGAGAATATTTTATATTTTCAAAAACGCTTTCGCCTATATTTTATAGACGGATAGGTATACAGTAGGCTGACAGGAAATGGGGAGAGAGATGGGGGGGGGGGTGACATGCAGTAAAGGCTGTCGGGATCGGGAGTCGAACCCGCAGCACACTGCCAGACTGGATTACCAGCCAAGGTGCCCAGACGGCTACGCCAGCCACCCGGGCCAGCATCACTCATACAGTGAAACTTTTGCTATGAATGTGGCCATTGTACCTTTTGACACATAAGGGTCTGTTTTCTTTGAGCGCAAAATCAATACTGTGATTTCTTTCTTTATTTTTTTATCGCACGATTTTGTAACCCATTTTTCACTTGGTGCCAATTGCCTAAGCTGTAAACCTAGGCGCGACTCTCTCTCTCTGCCAACATGGTGAGAGCCATGAACTGAGCTCATGCTTCCGTCAATGCAAGAGGAGTGAGCAGGTTGCTTCTTTTCACCTGACAGGGGGGAGTTTCCCCGGTAGGACGTAGCACGTGCAAGGAACACGTTATTCCAACCAGTTCCTTCCTTCCCCTCCATCAGCCGCCCCAGCTGACCAGGAGGAGGCAGTATAGAGACCAGGATTGCTGTGAATTTTAATATACAGTATAGGCGCAAAGAATTGGGACAAAATTAAATATAGCCGTCACAATCAGGTTCATGACCCTGACTCCTATCTCTCTCTTCCTCTCTCTCTATCTAACCCCCATCACACCTCCGTGACTCCTATCTCTCTCTTCCTCTCTCTCTATCTAACCCCCATCACACCTCTGTGACTCCTATCTCTCTCTTCCTCTCTCTCTATCTAACCCCCATCACACCTCCGTGACTCCTATCTCTCTCTTCCTCTCTCTCTATCTAACCCCCATCACACCTCCGTGACTCCTATCTCTCTCTTTCTCTCTCTCTATCTAACCCCCATCACACCTCCGTGACTCCTATCTCTCTCTTTCTCTCTATCTAACCCCCATCACACCTCCGTGACTCCTATCTCTCTCTTCCTCTCTCTCTATCTAACTCCCATCACACCTCCGTGACTCCTATCTCTCTCTTTCTCTCTCTCTATCTAACCCCCATCACACCTCCGTGACTCCTATCTCTCTCTTTCTCTCTCTCTATCTAACCCCCATCACACCTCCGTGACTCCTATCTCTCTCTTTCTCTCTCTCTATCTAACCCCCATCACACCTCCGTGACTCCTATCTCTCTCTTTCTCTCTCTCTATCTAACCCCCATCACACCTCCGTGACTCCTATCTCTCTCTTCCTCTCTCTCTATCTAACCCCCATCACACCTCCGTGACTCCTATCTCTCTCTTTCTCTCTCTCTATCTAACCCCCATCACACCTCCGTGACTCCTATCTCTCTCTTTCTCTCTCTCTATCTAACCCCCATCACACCTCCGTGACTCCTATCTCTCTCTTTCTCTCTCTCTATCTAACCCCCATCACACCTCCGTGACTCCTATCTCTCTCTTTCTCTCTCTCTATCTAACTCCCATCACACCTCCGTGACTCCTTGCATTTCTCTCCGCCCTACCTGCTGCACCCGTCCGTCCCCAACAAACAACAGCGCCAGCGGCGCGTGGAGGCGGAGTTGCAGCGCCTAGAAGAGGAGGAGCAGCTGAGGAACCAGATGACGGCGCGGCGGGCCAAGGCCGAGGCCGAGCGGAAGCACCAGGAGCGCCTGGTGCAGCTGGCCCTGCAGCGGGAGGAGAGGGAGAGGGAGGAGAGGCAGGAGACACAGAGGAAGAGGGAGCTGCTGGAGCAGATGGAGCGCGAGAAGGAGCAGCCCGTGAACCACTCGGACATGGTGGACCGCATGTTCGGCTTCCTGGGGACCGCGGGGCCTCTGCCCAACAAGGAGGGACAAGCCCCCGCCGGGTTTGAGGTGAGGGACTGTCTGGGGGCATTAAACAAATGCCTATAAATCAGTAGTTCTCAAACGTGTTTAGTGCCAAGGACCCCCAAATTGATATATCTCTGCTGTCGGAAAGAAACCAAAATGTTCATTTAAAAAGATATATATATTTATTTTTTTGCCTCATCAAAGTTGGTGTTTACTTTGTTTGGTGTTTGTGAATTACTTGCATGAGAGGGGGAGAGGTGGTGGAGTTGGCTGTTATAGCAGACAGTAGTAGAGTTAAGAGCTTTTTTCCGAAGCGCTTTTTTAATACCTTTCACACAACACACAGGCGTATAGCACTGGAATTTATGGAAATATAATCAAAAAAATGGAGTTAGGTGGTTTCCTCCCGACAGCATGTATTTGGCCCATCTGAAAATTGTTCAACCAATTATGTCATTTAAAATTTAAATGACATCTTAAGTTTTGAACAAAATAATGATAGAATTTGAACTGAGCATTATTTTGAAGATTCTTTCTTATTATTGGACTGTCTGTACCATTATTTACTATTTTGTGGCCAATCAGGACCTGGAGATCGCACGTGAGGAGACGGAGGAGGAAGTGGCGAACGAGGCTCGGCCTTTGCCTGAGGAGGAAGACGAGGATCTCTCAGAGTACACCTTCTCCAAGTTTGCTGCCACCTACTTCCAGGGCGTGTCCACGTGCACCTACATCAGAAGACCCCTGAAACAGCCCCTGCTCTTCCACGAAGACGAGGGAGACCAGCTTGTGAGTTTGAGTTCGAGGCCGACTGTTGGACCCTTGAACCTTAGTCTGAAACCTCCCTTATCCAGAGCCTCCAACAGTAGACACGGATGAACCTTAGTCTGAAACCTCCCTTATCCAGAGCCTCCAACAGTAGACACGGATGAACCTTAGGGCTGGATTTTGAAGGTGCGTTTTACCATGTGGTAATACATAAATTGGCCTCGCTCTGCGCACAATCGTATTATGAAAGCCTTATCGTCCCGTGTTGAACGCACACACAAATGGAATACGACGTTGCTGAATATTTTAGCATTGTGGGAGTGTCCATATGTTAATTATTTTCGCTTTGCGCAATTTGCTATTAAGCCCCTTGACCTGCGCATAACGATTAGACGTGGGTCTAGGCACCTCATAAACGCAAAAAGAATTTAAAGCACTGTTTGATTTTACACTTGAGCGGCTCTGGGAGTCGGACGCTGCTGGAGTGTTGCCAAGTCTGTTTATTATAAGCGGCTTCTTTTTCTGTAAAGTTGCTTGTAAATATTGGTAGTTGTGGTTGCTTTTCTTGTTTCTAAAGGTTTCTCCTAATGTTGTTTAAACCAGTGATCCTCACACAGCACATTCCCATGTCAAGGATCCCCAGATTAATGCATTTGCCCAACTTAAGGACGGCTAATACAAAAATGTAATTAAAATGTTACTTTTGAAAATAGCAGATCTACCAGCTCACAATGAATCACATTCATTCATTAAAACTATGAACTCTGACTGCAGGCGGATATATAATGATCATTATAACAATGTGCAAGAAAATATTTAAAAAGATGGAAGGACTTTATATTTGTGGACAATCAAAATATGTTTTTTATTTTAATGTGGTGTCATTAAAATTAATCTGGATATAGCAGACTCACTATCTAGAAAATAAAAACATGGCACTTCATTTAAAATAGGTTACAGACCCCTGTTATATGCGCTTATTTTGGGATTATTTTTATAGACCTATTTACTTGTTTCTATGAGACATGGCAACAGCCAGCAAAAGACGCATCCATTCTTTTTGAAAGGTTGAGATTAGAAACGACCATAATTATTTCATTTCTCAACCTTAAAAATAAATAAAAACATCTCCATAATCCTTGAGAGGTTTGCTTTCATACGCTGTATCACACTCGATCCAAGTCTTCTTCAATAAAATGCTACGAGCGAAGACCATACCATCACGGGCATACGCACCACGCATTCAACTCATTACTCATTTCAAATATAATATAATTATAATTTAAATTAAAATATAATTTTACTGGTGTTTCTCAATAGAAACAACTTATTTTGAGGCATAAAGGTGACAGCATGCAGTGCAATAGGAATAATTAACCCAAATGTGACAAAGTCATATGTCATGTCTTCTATGGTGCCAGCCTGAAGAAATGTAATAATAACGATCCCCAAAGTGCGCATTCCGTATGTGACATCAGCTGACTGGTAAAGAAAATAGTACGGACATGTTGATTGGGTAACTCTCAAACACGCCTTAAACACTCCCATGACTAATTCAAGGCCGTTTTGCGCACTCCACGGGGTGTCGAAAGCGCTTCTTAACATGCTTAAAATTGCAATATGACATACCTCACGCCCCCAGCTCATATTACTGTAATAGGTAAAACGCACCTTCAAAATCTAGCCCATAGTCTGAAACCTTCCTTATCCAGAGCCTCCAACAGTAGACACGGATGAACCTTAGTCTGAAACCTTCCTTATCCAGAGCCTCCAACAGTAGACACGGATGAACCTTAGTCTGAAACCTCCCTTATCCAGAGCCTCCAACAGTAGACACGGATGAACCTTAATCTGAAACCTCCCTTATCCAGAGCCTCCAACAGTAGACACGGATGAACCTTAGTCTGAAACCTCCCTTATCCAGAGCCTCCAACAGTAGACACGGATGAACCTTAGTCTGAAACCTTCCTTATCCAGAGCCTCCAACAGTAGACACGGATGTAAAATCACAGCGATATCTATTGGAGGCATCGTAAGTCATTAACGCCTGAGGCCGATTCCACTTGTCTTTGTCACACCTACAGTATGTTATTGCTATATCAGTGGTTGTCAAAATGTCATGTATTTGGCCGCGGACCCCCTTCTGAAAATAGTCCAGGGAGGGACCCCCGGAAGCAAAGATCTGAGTAAAATAATTTCAAAAATATATAGGCCTATACTGTATATTCAAAGATTTGCATACATTTTCAAGATTAAAAAAAGCAGATCTACAAGCTTGTAAATCTGCTATTTTTGAATAACCAAGGTATAAAATAATGGCCAAAGTGACAGAGATGCTTTCAAAATGGGATTCATAAAAGGGTTTTCAGATTCATCCTCTCCATTCCTGCACCTCTCCCCCAACCTCCAGGCGGCATTAGCCGTGTGGATCACAGTGCTGAGGTTCATGGGTGACCTTCCAGAGCCCAAGTATGAGGTGGCCATCACTGACGGCAGCGAGAAGATCCCCGTCATGACCAAGATCTATGAAACTCTGGGCAAGAGGACCTACAAGAGAGAGCTGCAAGAGCTGCAGGTCGACGCAGAGGTGAGAGACCAGGGAGAGGAGCTCAGCTAAAGGAAAGGGAGTGAATGTATTTCTAGAGCAGTGGTTCTCAACCTGTCTAGATGACAGTTAAGTAACAATTTAAGGACTTTTAAGACATTTTTAATACCTAAAAACCAAATAAAATAAAAAGAGCATTCAGTGCACCAAAATAATCAACAAGCTATACTATAAAAACTGGTAAAACATTGGCCAAAATTGTTTAGTCAAACTAAATTGAATGCCTCAACTCCTACATTCCAAGTGCTTATCGGGATTCAAAATTCAAATATGATTATTTTGCGTGGTCATGCCCAAGAATAGGTTGAGAAGCAGGCACAGCTGGTTGAAAGAGTTTTAAGTTGTTCTCTATGCGTTTGTCTCGCTTCAAATTGGGACGATGACACTGTCACTGTGATTGTATCTGTCTTACAGAACACCTCCACAGACAACCAGAAGAGGAACAGTGTCAGACACAAGTTAGTGTCCCTCACCCTCAAGAGGAAGTCCAAGATCGCGGAGGAGGTGAGACTTGCACCGCAGTCCTCTCAAACTCTCTTCACCGTCTTAAAATCTTCTCCCGTACAATGATTAGACATTCACATCTTGCTGAGCATTTCAGTGGTACTAGTATTTTCAGTACTTTTACTCCACTACATCTTCAGAGGCAAACATAATACATTGCCCAAAAAAGTGCATACTTTCTCCACCATGCTTAGGTCACTAGACGGCTGACAGAGGTGGACTACGGTCTTCAGGGGAACAGCATGCTGGAGGACCGGCCCACCTCCAACCTGGAGAAGCTCCATTTCATCATCGGCAACGGCATCCTAAGACCTGCCCTCAGGTGATCTATGCCCGAGCCCCGTACCGAGGCACTGTTGATTTCCTAGACCAAAACAAGGGGTTCTCAACCTGGAGGTCGCAAACCCTCGGGGCGCCAAATTATTATTATTTATATATTATTATTATTTGAAACTGAATGGCTGGAAAATGGAAATTAAGAGTTTACATAGTACACGTAGTACATGCATCCTTAATGATTATATCTGGTTTCATTATTTATTTACGATGTATATTTTCTCTATTATTAAGGTTATTGTAGCGGCCAATTTGTATTGGCCGCTACATGAAACTTGCCTCCTCCAAGCAGTAAAATTCTGACTGCAACTTTGCAGCTTGTCTGTTCACAACAATGGGTCAATATCACAATATTGGGAGGACAATACAATAATAATAAAAAATAGGAAGTATAATGATATCGATATATTGGCACACCCCTAATTTATAACTGTTGCCTGCTGCATGTGATCTGTCTGTTTCTCACAGGGATGAGATCTACTGCCAGATCTGTAAGCAGCTCACTCAGAATCCATCCAAGAGCAGCCATGCCCGTGGCTGGATCCTGCTCTCCCTCTGTGTGGGCTGCTTCGCACCCTCTGAAAAGTTTGTCAAGGTGAGTAGCCATAAACTCACATAATGATTATTTAGAATGTTTGTCTCCAAGGAAGATGCCTTAGTTGGTTGACATCTCTCTCTCTCTCTCTCTCTCTCTCTCTCTCTCTCTCTCTCTGCTCTCCTTTAACCCCTATATTTAATTAACTCATGGGATCCCTCAGGGGTCTATCCACCCCCCCCCCCCACACACACACACACACACACATACACCGAATCTCCAACAAAATAGCTGATCAAAATAGCTGATCTGGAATAGGCCTTCAATGGCAGTGTTGGAAAGTAAAGTTTACTTAAAGGGACACTTCACCCTTTTTGCAAAAAGATATATGTTAATGACGTTTAGAAGCTTTAGAACACTTTCCTGGGGGTCTTTATGTGTGTAATATGTGGTTTTAGATATTTTAGATTGTAGCAATGAGCCTGTTGTCTCTGATGTCATGGACACTGGTCTCAGTAAGACAGCTCTCCCCCCTATCCACAAGGAGGAGCAGTGCACCAAAGAATTATGGGAATTGTAGTCCAGGAAGGTAGTGAGACCAGTGTCCATGACATCAGAGACAACAGGCTCACTGCTACAATCTAAAATATCTAAAACCACATATTACACACATAAATACCCCCAGGAAAGTGATCTAAAGCTTCTAAACGTCATTAACATATATTTTTTAGCAAAAAGGGTGAAGTGTCCCTTTAAGTACTGTACTTAAGTACAATTTTGAGGTATTTATAGTTAGTTAGTTACTGCGAGAGTGAGGTCTAGCCAACACCAACTAGGTATTTACTTGAGTACGTCAAATTTTCAGTATTTTTACTTCTACTCTACTTAATTACTAGTTACTTTGTAGATTTTTATTATTATTAGAAAACATACATAAACCACTTCAGCACTATACACATTTCGGCCATTTGAAAATATAACCACCATCGCGGCTCATTGTGAGCTTATAGATCTGCTATTTACAAAAGATTTGTATTCATTTGAAAACATGAAACGGGACATTCTGCATTGGGAGTACATTTTACTTTTGGTACTTTAAGTACATTTTTGATGCAGATACTTCTGCAACTTTTACTTGAGTACATTTTGAATACTTCTACTTGTAATGGAGTCTACATTGCAGTATTGACACTTTTACTTAAGTAAAGCATTTGAGTACTTTTTCCAGCACTGTTCAATGGTTGTCAACTTGTTTGGTGCAGTATTTGCGGACCTTCATGCACAGTGGCCCTCCGGGCTACGCTCCGTACTGTGAGGAGAGGCTGAGGAGGACGTTCGTCAACCGTACCAGGACCCAGCCTCCGTCCTGGCTGGAGCTGCAGGTACCGTACATCTTTCCTAAAAAAGGACCCCAAATTTACAATAATTAGCCCGCAGACCCCCATTTGAAGAGATATGCCAGGGACCCCCATACAAGAAGATTTTTACGGTTCTAGCAGTGATTCTCAACCCGTTTAATTTCAAGGGCCCCCAGTTTGACATGCATATTAGTCTACAGACCCCCATTTAATGGCATTTCTATCTCTGGGACACCATATTGTGAAATCAATGTTAATTAGAGTGTATGCTCGTGTAGGACCTACGTGTACACTCTCAGAGTTCTATCATTTAGCTGGGGACCCCTGGGGGTCCCTCAAGGACCCCACTTTTACATAACACACCAGTGGTGGAAAGTATACTAAGTACATTTACTTAAGTACTGTACTTAAGTTTACAGTTTTGAGGTATTTGTACTTTACTTGAGCATTTCCAATATCCAATACATATACTTCTACTAGATTTGGATTATTATTACAAAACATATACATTACACACTTCAGCCCTATTGGGCCTATACATTTTTGCCGTATGAAAATTGCCGATCTACAAGCTCACAATGCGATGCGACGCATCCTCCACAGATACTTTACGATGTGTTTTTCTTTGCCAGGCTACTAAGTCTAAGAAGCCCATCATGTTACCGGTGACGTTTATGGACGGCACCACCAAGACGCTGCTGACAGACTCTGCCACCACAGCCAGTGAACTGTGCAATGCTCTGGCAGACAAGATCAGCCTCCGTGACCGCTTTGGATTCTCTCTATACATCGCCCTGTTTGACAAGGTATGAAGCCTGATTTACACACTCATGTTGCCAGTGGTGTAAAGCGGTGGTTCCCAAACTATTTCATGTCAAGGACCCCCAAATTGACAGTAATGAGCCTGCGGACCCCCAGGTCTGTGAGGGGGTTCCAGGGGGTCCCCAGATAAATGGGGACCCATAATTTCCTTGAGCGGTATTGTCACGATCCGTGACATGTGTTGGTTTTCATGTTTGCCAGTTATGGTTTGTGTTTTACTTTTCTGTTGTGTTCCTCTGATTTATATTATACTTATATGAAGTATTGTGTTCTTGTTTTCCTAGTTCCTGTTTGAGTTTTGCTTTACCCTTGTGTGCTTTTAGTTTGTAGAATTGTTCTTAATGTTTCCTGTCTGTCTTGTTACTGTTTGCCTCCCTTGTCAACCTGTGCTGTGATTAGCCTAGTGTTTCCACCTTGTCCTGTTTGTTCCCCAGCCTATCACAGTGCTGTTCACCTGTGCCCTTGTGTATTTATACCCCCCCTGATCCCAGTGTTTCCTTGCTAGTTCATTGTGGTATGTTGCGTGTGTCTTGTCTTGACACCTTTTGTGCTTCCAGTGTTTTTGTTTGTATTCTATAGTTCTTTTGAGTTATTAAACCTTTTGAAATGACCTGCTCTGCCTCTTCCTGCATTTGGGTCCTACAAACTCTCCTGACTTGAACCGTGACAGGTATTCTGCCCAACTTCCGTACAGTAGGGCATAGAGAAAATGGACAACACCTCTGCCCTGTGCCACTAGGTGTCGTCTCTGGGCAGCGGCACTGACCACGTGATGGACGCCGTGTCCCAGTGCGAGCAGTACGCCAAGGAGCAGGGCGCCCAGGAGAGGAACGCCCCCTGGAGGCTGTTCTTCAGGAAGGAGATCTTCACGCCGTGGCACTGCCCCGCCGAGGACGCCGTGGCCACCAATCTCGTCTACCAGCAGGTCGTCCGAGGGGTCAAGTTTGGAGAGTACCGCTGTGAACGGGTAAGCAATGACTCCATGGTGTTGGCTGGTGGAAGAGGGCGGAGGAGGAGGAGGAGGAGGAGGAGGAGGAGGAGGAGGAGGAGGAGTGGGTGTTTTTTGCCTGGCAGAGCTTTCCTGCTGAGCGTCAGGCTAATAAAATAACAAAAACTTGAATTGGAAATACATTTTAGTAAACTTAAAACAAACAAAACAACAACAACAACGTCAAAAGATGCTTAAATAAATGAAAATAATAAAGAAAATGATAGCTGGTTTTCGAACCATGGTTACTGAAGTAACCTCCAGTTGTGTGTTTCTCAGGAGGAGGACCTTTCCGAGTTGGCCTCTCAGCAGTACTACGTGGACTATGGTTGTGAGATGCTGCAGGCACGCCTGCTCACTCTCATCCCCTCCTACATCCCAGACAGAGAGATCACCTCGGCCAGGCCTGCTGAGAAGTGGGCCCAGCTCATCGTCAACACCCACAAAAAGGTATGTCTGTCGTATTTGTTTGTAAAATGGAAATATATTATTTAAGACAAAGAACTGCTTTGCTTTGGAGAAAATGGGTTCTCGACCTGGGGTCTAGGGGACCCCCAGGGGCCCTTGAAGGGGTTCCACGGGGGGGTTACAGGATTTTACCGTTTAGCTTTGCTACAGCATGTCTGGGTAAAACACGTTTGCAAGCATGTTAACAAAATAAGAAATAGATCAGCATGTAATTTGCTCCTTTTATGTATTTGTAGTAGGCCTATAGAGTATACTTACACTGGAAATCTGGGTTTTCATTGTGTACTGTAGCTGTAACATTTTCTCCAATGAATCAGGGAGTGTACACCAAGAAGAGGTTGGACAGACAGAAGGTGAAGGAGGACATTGTGGACTTTGCTCGTTTCAAGTGGCCTTTACTCTTCTCACGTTTCTACGAAGCCTTCAAATTCTCAGGTGAGTCAAACTGAGGTGCTTAGTTGGTAGGCTGTTAAGCACATGAATGAATAGTTTAGTGGGGAACACCCCTTCCCCACTGCTAAATCCCCAAACAGTGTATTTAGAAAGATCGAACGAAAATGGAGCCCATAGTGCCTATACCCTATTTTAATAATAATATCTTATTATTTTCTTTCATTAAATGAAAGAAAAATCTGGGAACAGTTGTTGTAAGTATGCAGCTTCGAAGCAATTTCTGTTGTGTTTACAAGGCAAATAAAACACTTTTCTGAGCTACTATATCTTTGTAGCATATTATATTTAATAAAGAGCAAGTTGCTTCATAATATTCAGATCTATTTATTATTCTTATGGCTCTCTTCTGTAATATAACAAGAAACCCTATACCACTTTTCTGGATCTGGGCCCACATGAAAATCTTGAAAGTGTACGTGGGCCACCCATCTGACCACTAAAGGGGTATATCAGTGCTGCATGCATTTTCAGACTTCAAAGTACGTTTTTTTGAAAGATTTGTTTTGGGCTTTTGCCTTTATTGATAGTTATTAGTGAATTTATTAATTTTAATGTAATTTCAATGTTATATTATCAATAAAATCGTAGTGTTTTGCCAATTATTTGACAACCCCGTCGCGGCCCACCAGGTTGGGAATTGTTGCTGTATATTGACGTGTTCCCCCAACCAGGGGCGGTCAGTCAAATCATCGTTTATTGTTCAACTGCTCTCTTTTTGCTGTTGCTGATGAATGGATGCCGTGTTGTGACTGTCTGTGCCACGTACAGGTCCCAGTCTGCCCAAGAACGACGTGATAGTGGCAGTGAACTGGACCGGCGTTTACTTTGTGGACGAACAGGAGCAGGTTCTTCTGGAACTCTCTTTCCCAGAACTCACTGCTGTGTCCAGCAGCAGGTACAGTATACAATGTTCCACATAATCATCACTGAAGAAAATACAATATTTGCCTCTGAGATGTACAATAGTGGAGTAGAAGTACCTAAAAGTATAGGAAATTGGAAATACAAATACCTCAAAATTGTACTCGCAGTAACTCGTAGTTACTAGTTAGCTAGCTTAGTTACTATCCACCACTGGAAGCAACAGTCACAATGAAAGTGTTTATTTGCTACAGTAGATAGATACATACCGTACAGTATATGACATAAAATACATTCATGCAATAGGTATGTAACCATTCACGCTACTCGCGATACGATAAAGGTACAAAAAAATATTTTTTTCTTATTATTTTTCTTACACAAATCCAGTATTTTCTTTCTTATTCTGTATGCGTGTGACATCATCATCGTACCCGGACGTTATGCGGGAACGCCCAATGAGTGGCAAAAACTACTTTCTGGCTTTGACAGCCCATATACATCCAAACAGAAAAGGTCTATCTGATTGCATTAAACGACATTAAACTCTCTTTGTCACTCACTTTATGCATGCACATACAGTAGCAAATGGCTGAAAACAATTTTTTATCAATTCTCTTACAAAGATCCTGTATTTTCTTTTTCTTTACACGCCGTCTGCCGTTTTATCACAGTCGCTCTGGATTAAGAGTGTCTGCTAAATTGCAAATTGTATCACGATTCAAATTGCGATTTAACCGCGATCGATTTTAATCGATATATCGTTACATGTCTACATGCAAACACTATAGATACCGTAGCTAAACGTGTATGCATGCTGTGTGGTATAGAAACAGGTGGCAGGTATTGGATGATTGAATTACATATTGTAACACCATTACTGTCCTTCTAGAGGGGGTAAACTCCAGGGCCAGAGTTTTACCCTGGCCACCGTGAAGGGAGACGAATACACCTTCACCTCCAACAACGCAGAGGACATCCGGGACCTTGTGGTGGCATTCCTAGAGGGTCTGAGGAAGAGGTCAAAGTACGTGGTGGCTCTGACGGACTGCCCCAACCCTGGTGAGATTCGTGGATCATTTCATTGAATAAAAACAAGGGCAACCTTTGTGAGTTAGCTGCCATCCAAAGGTTAAATATAATTTGAAGAGCTGGGCCAACCCTGGTATTGTGATGTAAGATTTAAATCAGCAGGTTGGCCTAGTGCTTTGTTTGCAGAACTGAGCCTGACTCTATCCAGAGAACAGAAAAAATATTCACCATTCACCATTGCTACCCCAATCGATTCGTTTTTTTATTTGAAAGCCTGTCCAGTAAATAGTAAGTAAGGGGCGCATACATCATCTCATGAACAACTGAATTTATGTGATTGGTTAGAAGATTTCCTCGTCTACATATGATGTAAATTCTCCCTGTCAATGGCATTTAATGTTTGTGTTGCCACAAATTTACGTCATATTTGAGAATATTGAGACGTGTGGGGACAAAAGCTCTATATAGGAGGGGCTAGCGCCCCTCAAATATCACACCCGTGTGAATTGAGGGGCGCTCTTATCATCATACGTCATCATACATCATCTCATTCTGGCCAATCACAATTTGCGTCCTCACTTTTGTCTTCAATGTTTGTGTTTACACACTTGTTGACCCTCAATGCTGGACATAAAAACCTGAGGGTACATCATTCAAATGTGTAATTGAGGAGGTTTAGGGAAAACATATAAATATCAAATAGTAAAAAGCTTCTTTTTGAAAAACATATTACAAAAACATATATTTACCTGCATAGTAGAGATACAGATATGGGATTATGGTAACGGGACCTATCTCCTATAGCCTGGTAATAACCGCCCAAATGCCGTAACTGTAGAAGTCAATCTGTACTTTTTGGGACAAGAGGGGTACTTGGGAATTGCACTAAAGAATTAAATTTAATTTAGTGACTGGGTGGTTTACCACTACCAGACTACCCATAATGGTTACTGTATACACAATATATCATTTCAGCGAAGGTAAAAAACTGTCCTTGAAGCACGATATTTTTATGGCACATATTTGTCCTCTGTTACCAGAGGGAGAATCCACGTTCCTCAGCTTCTCCAAGGGTGATCTGATTATTCTGGATGAGCACACTGGGGAGCATGTGATGAACTCAGGCTGGGCTCACGGCCTCAATGACAGGACCAAACAGAGAGGGGACTTCCCCGCTGACTGTGTCTATGTGCTGCCAAGCATCACCAGGCCGCAGTATGACATAGTGGTGAGTGTATGAGCTCTGGGTTGAAAACGTTAAATCCATAGTGTATACAGAAAAGGACCAACCCCCAACCCTGAACGAGGGCAATCTAGAGGTGTACAGTGCATAGTTAAACTGAATCAATCTACAGGTGTACAGTGCATAGTTAAACTGAATCAATCTACAGGTGTACAGTGCATAGTTAAACTGAATCAATCTACAGGTGTACAGTGCATAGTTAAACTGAATCAATCTAGAGGTGTACAGTGCATAGTTAAACTGAATCAATCTAGAGGTGTACAGTGCATAGTTAAACTGAATGCAGGATGACCACCATGGCCACGTTTCATTTTTTCATTTTTCTTTTAAAACTTTTTACAAGACACCAGAAGGTTTAAAGTCCAACTTCCTGGATGCTTGACTGTTGCCTCCAATGATTCCTTTTATCTTGCTGAGCTGAGCGATCAAACTGCCTCTACATATCTCTCATGACAGCTTCACCGTGTGCCTTCAAGGGGCCCGATAGACATGTTGACCACTTATTTCAAGCCACACACAGATCAGAATCCATATTGCATGGACTGCTCCTCATGCAGTCCACCTCCCCTTTTCAGATCTTTCTCCTGTTTATTGGAGAGCTCCAGCTCAATGGTAATGAGGAATCATGTTTAATAATGTTACAAAACTGTGCACAGACAAGAGTCTTGAAGAGATTGCAATACCGGTAATTCTCCGTTGTCCTCTAGCTGTCCTATATTTATCTTGCCTTGTGGGTGGACGGTGGATGGTGGATGGTGGACGGTGGCCGCTGGACGGTGGACATCATAAACGTAACACGCCCACATATGGAGACTTTCCGGCCGCAATTAAAGCGGCATGGAAACACCTCCATGTCACAAACGTAACATGCCCGCATTTAATATTATATATCACAATCAACTTTATTGTCACCAGTGTTAAAGGGATATTTCACTTTCAAAACAAGTTTGTGGTCATTTTATCGTCTACTCTGGCTTTTGTGAACACCCCAAACTGTTTTTAAGTTGCTTGATTCAGTATTGATATTCATTTTATTAGACATACCCCCTTCCTATACAAAGCCACTGTAACTTCTTACTCCATTTTAACCATGATAGATTACATCCTTGGTTCTGGTGACTCTTACTGCCCTCCTAATATATATATATATATATATATATATATATATATATATATATATATATTATTTTTTTATAAATGAAAAACGTAATTTAAAAAATAAAAGAATACAAATAATAATGATGATGGTAATAATAAATAAATAAATACATAAATAAATAAAATAAAAACATTAGAAGGACAATATCAGTCACCAAAACCAAGGACGGGTGTTTTCAATTAATCTTTCATGGTTAAAATGGAGTTTGAAGTCACAATGGATTCATGAATATCTCTAAATACTCAGTCAAGCAACTTACAAACTGTCTGGGGTGTTCCCAAAAGCTTGAGTAGACGATAAAGCAAATTGAAAAATCCCAATAACACTCCACACACTATCCACACTCACGGCTGACCGTAGAATTCTATCCCCTTACCAGCTTGCCCTCAGAGAGTCAAACGACGCACTCCCTCAGTCAGCTGCTAGGAAGGAGTCCCTTTGTAGTGGCATGCTGTGCCCCCACCCCTCGTTTTTCCACAATATACCTTTTGCTGCTACTGGAGCTTTTACCATTATGTAATGTATTGTATGTTATGTGTCCTCCAAGCCCCTACTTCCATGCTGTTATCAAACAAATATCCAATCACTCCATATACAGACATGAAAGGGACACAGACAAATAGACTGGCACTGTAGGCATTTGACAATGAGTACAGTATGGCATAAACCTTGTGGGACATGCATACCCGCAACTTGCGCATTTCGGACTGGCATTAAACCACACCTTGAGTGGTTCCCGAGTATACTGCCCGACAGGTTGACAACTTGGAATTTTCAAGTTGTTGTTTTCTTTATTGTTCTTTTCTAACTTGCTCTTTCTGTCCAAGACTCTAGTAAGCATGACCCCTGACCAGAGGAAAAGGTCTGCTGGTTCATCTCAGCTGGTCCTGACTGACAAGGAAGACATGATCAAACCCTACACCCTGGAAGAGTTCTCCTATGACTACTTCAGGTGACAGTCCTGTTCACAAATAGAATTCCGCACATTGAAACACAATCTACAAAAAGAGAGGTGTTAATGGAGAGCAAAAGGTTTTGACAAAGATGTGTTTAACATAATCATCATCATGTTAACTGTCTAAAAATCTAATAACCAGAAATGTATTGAAACAGACTTAACCAACTTAAAGCGGCACTACCAGTATGTCATATAACTTCAGGTGGTTGCAAAATCGTGTCAAAGGTGAATCTTGACCTGATGGTCAAGATTCAATTCATCCCCTGAGGAAGCAGACAGGTCAAGTTTATTTGTATGTCCCAAGACGGGCAATTCATAATCCAGCAGATAATAAAAACTCTAAAAACACAGTAAACATACATAAACAAGAACAGACAGACTTATGTGTCACAATATCCAAATAATAACAGTTTAATTATGAAGTGAAAACCATCCTCACACCCATCCCCCTGAAACTAAACAGCAGCTACAGTACCTTCTACTCTAGGCTCTATTAGCTCAATGGTGAAAAAAGTTACATAATGCAGCTTTAATCTTGCTCATGTAGTTCAATCGAATATCAGTTATTTGTCATCCTTTCTTATTATTTCAACAAACCCACACCCAAACGTTTTAATAGATTTTTTATAATCTACTAAATCGATTAGTCTGTTTTTACCGCCGCAGAAATATTGAAAATGGCTGATCACAAAATCTCACAATGTGTGTGAGCCCGTAGATATTTGTCTCTGGGTGGACAGATTCATAATTGGTCATTAATCACGGCCGAGGCTCCCTGCTCAGGCACTCTGAGCATTTTGGTGACATTTAGCCTCACTTTAGCCTAAATATTTTATCGATGTTGGATAAGGTTTCCAGTCTAGAATTCCATGCTCTATTGATGTTGCTATACCGTTAGGAGAGATAACAGGCAAACGTTGATCAATAAAAATGACAATGCCTCTACATTCTCTAATTGGACCCGTAAGGGTCCATTTGGTTTCATTTAACACTCTCAAGAGTTAAAGATCTATAAGGGTCCATTTGGTTACCAACTTTCGCTCCCGGACCACTGGTTGAGAACCAATGGTGTATAGCTCCTCTCCTCTGCCTCCATGGCCCCCTCCTAAGAGCACTCTGAGCAGAGTCTTACTGTAGCTCCTCTCCTCCTCCTCCAGGCCCCCTCCTAAGAGCACTCTGAGCAGAGTCTTACTGTAGCTCCTCTCCTCCTCCAGGCCCCCTCCTAAGAGCACTCTGAGCAGAGTCTTACTGTAGCTCCTCTCCTCCTCCTCCAGGCCCCCTCCTAAGAGCACTCTGAGCAGAGTCTTACTGTAGCTCCTCTCCTCCTCCTCCAGGCCCCCTCCTAAGAGCACTCTGAGCAGAGTCTTACTGTAGCTCCTCTCCTCCTCCTCCAGGCCCCCTCCTAAGAGCACTCTGAGCAGAGTCTTACTGTAGCTCCTCTCCTCTGCCTCCAGGCCCCCTCCTAAGAGCACTCTGAGCAGAGTCTTACTGTAGCTCCTCTCCTCTGCCTCCAGGCCCCCTCCTAAGAGCACTCTGAGCAGAGTCTTACTGTTGCTCCTCTCCTCTGCCTCCAGGCCCCCTCCTAAGAGCACTCTGAGCAGAGTCTTACTGTAGCTCCTCTCCTCCTCCTCCAGGCCCCCTCCTAAGAGCACTCTGAGCAGAGTCTTACTGTAGCTCCTCTCCTCTGCCTCCAGGCCCCCTCCTAAGAGCACTCTGAGCAGAGTCTTACTGTAGCTCCTCTCCTCTCCTCTGCCTCCAGGCCCCCTCCTAAGAGCACTCTGAGCAGGGTGATGACCATCACCAAGACCATGAAGGGAAAGGAGCACCTGTGGAGCTGCACCAGAGAGCCTCTCAAACAGCCTTTACTCAAGAAGGTTCTGGTCCACGAAGAACTGGCGCAGGAAGCCTGTTCGGCATTCAGTGATATCCTTTCATATATGTACTGTATGTGTGTGTTCATTCATTCATTCAGTGATATCCTTTCATATAGGTACTGTATGTGTGTGTGTGTTCATTCATTCATTTGAATATTGGTCTTAAAACTTGACCTGAATTCTTTGTTAATGGTACAAGATACCAGGGTTGTGGCTCTTTCGGAGCGGGAACTCTGGGGGGTGGGAGGGGTAAAATACTCATGTTTGTATGTAGGCCTACGTTTTTTGTGTGTACGCACACATGCATGCAAGCATGGTGCTTACTGCTTATCTTTTGCTGTGAATGTCATGGGGTTTCTCTGTTACTGATCCTTGACCATGGCTGTACCTGTGATGAAGTATATGGGGGACTACCCGTCCAAACGCCTGCGCTCACTCTCTGAGCTCACTGACCAGATCTTTGAAGGAGCCCTGAAGGCTGAGCCTCTGAAAGACGAGATCTTCTGTCAGATCCTCAAACAGCTTACTGATAATCACGTCAAGTAAGTGTGGGCAGCAGGCACACATTATAATCATTATATGCACATGAAGACAGAAGACATGTAACAAACAGAACTAAAATAAGTGTCGTGTTCATATACGTCCAAGAATTTCCACCATGATTATGTTGTACGTGCATGAGACAAGAAAACACCTTGAATGAACCTTGTTGAAATGAAAACCTGTCCCCTATGCTTCTGTTTGACTGGGTATATGCATGAGCATGTGATATTATATGGTGTGTGTGTGTGTGTGTGTGTGTGTGTGTGTGTGTGTGTGTGTGTGTGTGTGTGTGTGTGTGTGTGTGTGTGTGTGTGTGTGTGTGTGTGTGTGTGTGTGTGTGTGTGTGTGTGTGTGTGTGTGTGTGTGTGTGTGTGTGTGTGTGCGCGTGTGCGTGTGCGTGCGTGCGTGTGCGTGCGCGTGTTACGTATGATTCTTGGTGACAATTATTTATGTATTACCATGTTTTGTTTGGTTGCATTTAACTTAATCCAGAGCGATTTACAGTAAGTAAATCTGGAATTGTAAATTGTTGATGCAGGTACAGTGAGGAGAAGGGTTGGGAGCTACTGTGGCTGTGCACGGGCCTGTTCCCTCCCAGTAATGTCCTGCTGCCTCATGTCCAGAAGTTTCTACAGGCCAAGAAACACCATCCACTAGCTCCAGACTGCATGCAGCGGCTGCAGAAGGCCTTAAGGTGGAGCTTCGCATAACATTTGTAGCATGCCTCTCATCTGCCTCTCTCTATTATTCCTCTGTTTCAATCTTATACTTATTTCAAAGTTTCTCTTTTCATTTATGCTAATCCTCTGATCTGTGATCGGCACTGTAGAAATGGATCCAGGAAGTACCCTCCACACCTGGTTGAGGTGGAGGCCATACAGCACAAGACCACTCAAATCTTTCACAAAGTGTACTTCCCTGATGATGCGGATGAGGTGAGTCCTCATCAACACAGTAAAACCCTTCACTTTATGAGGATGAGGTGAGCCCTCATCAACACAGTAAAACCCTTCACGTTAATTCAACCAGTACATTTGGTTCTATATTAGTTTCCAATGTTGAGTAAAATAACAACAATAAGAGTAAAATCTATTTATACTGGCCTTATCATAGACAGAGCATTCTGAATTAACACATTGTTCCACAGGTGTTTGAGGTGGAGTCGAGCACCAAGGCCAAAGACTTCTGTCACAATATTTCTGGGCGTCTGATGCTCAAGTCCGCTGAGGGCTTTAGCCTCTTTGTCAAGATCACTGACAAGGTAATGTGACTGCATATCAGTCTAAATAACCTTTCTTACTGTCAAACCTACAGGATGAACAGCTGTAAAGGAACACACTGGTGTCATTAACTGTAATTGTCAATTCACACTTTCACAAGTTCCAAGAATTTGATTCTCATACCATAGTGATTACAACGGATGTAATCCTATGGCTTCCATGAAAACCAAACTGTATGCTTTGGAAAATGGTCGACAGTATATCATGTATATAGTGAGTCATAGGCAATCGGCTAAACATCCCAGACCCCTGCCATGGTGCTTTAAACATTCAGCTAATATATAAATGATATATATTTACATATATATATTTTTAATTGTACTACATGGTAAAGCTGTTCTGTGATTCTCCAGGTCATTAGTGTGCCTGATGGCGATTTCTTCTTCGACTTTGTGAGGCACCTGACTGACTGGATTAAAAAAGCTCGCCATGTTAAAGACGGTAAAGGCTAGACTGTAATCAATGGTTCTCAACCTTTTCAGGACCCCGTTTTTGTGACCCCCGTTGTGAGCTTGTAGATCGTCTATTTTAACAATTTTGACAATTTGGCCAATGTTTGACAGTTTTTATTATGTTTGTTACTTTTGATGCAGTAATGGTCTAGGTATTAACCCATTTAGATCTGAGGACGATTCTAAATGTCTTCGTTCTCAAACATTTTCATGTCAAGGACCCCCATGTAATTGGCCACTGACTGCCATCTGAAAATATGTAGTTCCAGGGACCCCCCCAGAAGATTTGAGTTAAAAACATTAGCTCTGAAAGAATATATATTCAAAGATTTGTGCCACATTTTTAACGATTCTTCAAAAATAGCAGACCGACAAGCTTGTAGCACGGCACTCGGTGCCACGCTACGAGCTTGGAGATCTGCTATTATTCAATAGCTAAAGGAGTTTCCGTCCAAAACGATCTTAAAAGTACTTAAATTGTCACTTCACTGCCATCTGGGAACCCCCTTAAATCATGTTGGGACCGACCCACAGGTTGAGAACCACTAGTTTAGGTGGACAACAGTGTTTGTATGTGACTGTCTGTCGTTGTGTGAATGGAGTCTTACTTTATACAAGCTGGCGGTCAAGGCAGACTCTCAGTAGTACTTCTCCCTGTGTCTCAAGGCGTAGTGCCTTCACTGACATACCAGGTGTTCTTTATGAAGAAGCTGTGGACTAATACCATCCCGGGGAAAGACTCCATGGCAGACTCCATCTTCCACTACTACCAAGTGAGTACAGCACATGATATCTTCTCGTCCCTGAACACATTTATTGCCAAATGAATCCATCCTAATCCCCGTTTCACTGCCGATGTCTTTAAATCCTTTGAAGAATCACCTGATAGTCGCTCAATTGCAAAATATTCAAATTCTCATTTGAGAGATTGCTGTTCAAACATACATTTCAGATGGTGATCTGCTGAGGAGTGTATCTATGTTCAATATTACCCCACATTGCTCTGTTGACCGCTTGTGGGTGCTATTGTTGTGTGCGATCCACTTTCTAAATGGACATATACAATCTTTATAAAGGTTTCACCTCTATGAACATAATTGCTTCACAAGAACAATTATTGTTGCTAAAAGATTCAAGGAAACAGAATATATTTTTTACATGAATAGATCATCAACAACTTGTACAAGTTACCTTGTAGAAACAAGACAGCAGTGCAGTTATGCATTATAGTTGATAATATGCATCCAAAAGATATATCATTATTTTGGTAAATCTCTCAGTTTACTGCTGTATTTAGGCCAGTGATTTTCAACCCTTTTTATATCAGGGTCCATTATTCAGCATTTGAGCAATGGGCCACCATGAGATTTAGCCTCTCCGACCCAAAACTAAAGTATATTTATTGTTGGATAAGATTGGTCCACAATTCCATGCTGTATTGATGTGGTACCATATGAGAGATAACGGGCCTGGCAAACGTTGATCAAAATAACAATTATTTTACATTCTCTAATGTTTTCTAAGATTTAAGATTTGTTTTTGGCTTTATTGATAGTAATTAGTGAAGACAGACAGGAAAGAAGGAGAGAGAGAAGGGGAGAGACATGCAGCGAAGTTAGTCATGATGAACGGGACTCGAATATACACAACGTGCTGTCAGGTCAGAGCCTACGTATATGTGGCATGC
This sequence comes from Protomyctophum bolini, assembly GCF_963924005.1. NCBI lineage: Eukaryota > Metazoa > Chordata > Actinopteri > Myctophiformes > Myctophidae > Protomyctophum > Protomyctophum bolini. The sequence goes on along the minus strand of NC_137874.1, from coordinate 19,691,357 downwards.
GCCTGGACCACTTGGCCAGCGGGCCCAAAGAGCAGATGTTTTAAGAGAGTTAGCTGAGGACTACCTGGAACCCCCTCAATGACCACTGGTGGCCCCCTGGACCACTGGTTGAGAACCACTGATTTCGGCAGGATTGTTTCTATATGGCCATACTAATGTATAAGAACAAACTCAGTTCACACGGGTGTGATTTTTATTAGAACAACAGTATTGAGATGTTTTGATTGCCGCAGATTCAGAATATCCTAAGAAAGGGTTATTCTATTCAGGACAATTGTAATAAATACACTACCTGGCTCCCACACAAGTGTACCAGCATGTCCTTTGTAGACACAGAACCCAAATATGTAGAGACTCGGACTACTCACACAAACACTCACACAAACACTCGATTAATCTCTCCCCACAACTCCTCCTTTTCGTCTCTCTCGCTGTTGGAGCAGGAGTTGCCTAAATATCTCCGTGGCTACCACAAGTGTACCAGAGAGGAGGTCTACCAGCTGGCTGCTCTCATCTACAGGGTGAAGTTTGAGGAGGACAAGTCCAACTTCCAGCTTCCCAAAATCCTCAAAGAGCTCGTCCCTCAGGACCAGATCCGACATCTCTCTCCTGAAGACTGGAAGAGAGTTAGTGGCAAAACTAAGATATTTCTCATGAAACTAAATATTCAGGAAATCCACAGGTTATGAAAAGTCTTAAATGTTTTGTCAAAGAAAATTCTCTAATAATGATTACTTGTTTTGATGTGAAACTAGTCTTAAATTTGAGTGGTATTAAACTTAATTTAAATGACTGATACCTGTGGATTAGCTGGTATTATATTCATATATATATTTTGTTATTGAATGATACTTAGTCTGCTAGTTAGTTCAGTCAGCATACACTCAAGACGTTAACATGCTTGTGCACAGCATTACAATGTATACATACAGTGTTCTGAAAGTCCCATAAGTCATTGACTGATCTAGGTAAGATGGCCAATTGGGCAAACTCACCTAAGTCTGTGTTCTTTCTGCGTTCCTTCTGTGTATGCGTTCCTGGTTTGTTGTTGGCTCTGCTATTAGTTGTGTTCCCCATGGGTAGTTGTTATTGCGAACGCAGTGATTGCGAATTCAGTGAGCACTTACTACGAGTAAGACGCGCGAACGCGGGAAGCGAACGCAGATCGTAAATTGCAATAACAATTAGAATAAATTGTGTCCATATATGGGCACAAAAGGGGCCAGGTCCACAACAAACAAATCACTGGCCCCTTTTGTGCCCATATATGGAGCTGAGTGGACCTGGCCCCTTTTGTGTGTGTGTTTGTAACACACTCCATATTTGGATAGCGGGACAGACACACGGACACACAGACAGACAGACAGACAGACATGATCTGCTAGGTCTCATAGTAAGTGCTCACTGCGTTCGCAATGAGACCTAGCAGATCATGTCTGTCTGTCTGTCTGTCTGTCCGTGTGTCTGTCCCGCTATCCAAATATGGAGTGTGTTACATCAGCAATCACTCAGCTCCATATATGGGCACAAAAGGGGCCAGGTCCACTCAGCTCCATATATGGGCACAAAAGGGGCCAGGTCCACATATACAGTAACAGCGGGACAGAGACACAGACAGACATGATCTGCAGGGTCTCAGCTGCGTTCGCTTCCCGCGTTTGCGCGTCTTACTGGTAGTAAGTGCTCACTGCATTCGCAATGAGACCTAGCAGATCATGTCTGTCTGTCCGTGTGTCCGTGTGTCTGTCCCGCTATCCAAATATGGAGTGTGTTGCATCAGCAATCACTCAGCTCCATATATGGGCACAAAAGGGGCCAGGTCCACTCAGCTCCATATATGGGCACAAAAGGGGCCAGGTCCACATATACAGTAACAGCGGGACAGACACACAGACAGACAGACAGACATGATCTGCAGGGTCTCAGCTGCGTTCGCTTCCCGCGTTTGCGCGTCTTACTGGTTGTATATCTATCTCTCCCTGCTCTTAAGGGTAATCTAATTGTGCTAAGCATGGAGAAAAATGTAAAGAGCCTAAACGCCAAGATGAAATATATCCACACTTTTATTCACATTCTATAATAAAATATTGGTTCCATCTATTTGTGAGTATTCTGACTGAACTATATTTAATGAAAATGTGCTTTTAGATATGGAGCAACACATACTTTGATGTTATTTACTGCACTCATCATTTTCCTTTTTTGTGTTGCTTCCAGTCCATCATGTCATTATACAACAAACATTCCGGGAAGTCCAGAGAGGAAGCGAAGCTTACTTTTCTAAAAATCATTTTCAAATGGCCCACCTTTGGCTCTGCGTTCTTTGAAGTCAAGGTAAAGACCCTGAGTCTACCCCAATCCTAGTGGGGGAAATAATCCCCCACGATTTACAACTGAGACAATAACCATGTATATTTTCTTCCATGACAAATCTCTCAATACATTCTATGATAATACAAAAGTGTTAGCTGTTATATGGATGTCTTCTTTTATGACAAACCGGCATTTTATTCTCCTGTTCACGGTGCAAAATATTCCTGTTTTCCTTTTTTTGTGCAGCAAACAACTGATCCAAATTACCCAGAGACCCTCTTGATAGCGATCAACAAACATGGAGTCAGTCTGATTGACCCCAAGTCCAGGGTAGGTCTATATGAATACAGTAAGCTTAAAATCGTTGTCAACCAAGGAAGTGATTACAGAAATGATGCTACCGTCTACAAAATTGTACTACATACTGAACTCATGAACCTCGCTGCTGAGGGAACTCAGCCTGTCAAACATGAACGAAACATTGTTTGTTGTTGGAGTTTATGTATGTAGAGAAACCAATACACTTCCCAGTGACCTTCAGTGGTTCAGCCATCTCCTTTCCTGCAAGGTTGGGAAATCCCACATGGGACTATTTTGTTCCTGGTTGACGTCTAATATTAATTTGGAAATGAGATAAACACATGATCACCCAGCATTCGTCATTGCCCTCTTGTCCAACCTCTGGGAACATGAATGCCCATGCACGTGATCATCTATAGCACTGGTTCCCCTCTGGGAATATGAATGCCCATGCACGTGATCATCTATAGCACTGGTTCCCAAACACTGGGAATATGAATGCCCATGCACGTGATAATCTATAGCACTGGTTCCCCTCTGGGAATATGAATGCCCATGCACGTGATCATCTATAGCACTGGTTCCCCTCTGGGAATATGAATGCCCATGCACGTGATCATCTATAGCACTGGTTCCCCTCTGGGAATATGAATGCCCATGCACGTGATCATCTATAGCACTGGTTCCCAACCTCTGGGAATATGAATGCCCATGCACGTGATCATCTATAGCACTGGTTCCCAACCTCTGGGAATATGAATGCCCATGCACGTGATCATCTATAGCACTGGTTCCCAAACACTGGGAATATGAATGCCCATGCACGTGATCATCTATAGCACTGGTTCCCAAACACTGGGTCGGGATCCATTTGTGTGTCATTGATGTTTTTATGGGTTGCTTCATTTTCTCTCTCTTCTCTATGCTGTAGGACATCCTTTCAAGTTTTCAAATGTATAGAAATCTTTTGAAAATTGCTTGTAGCTTGTACTGTAGATCGGCTTTTTTCAAATGGCCGAAATGTACTGTATATAGGATGTTAATTGAATGTTTTGTAATAATAATTCAAATCTACAAAGTAACTAGTAACTAACATTTTCAAAGTTTAGTGGAGTAAAAGTACAACATTTGTCTGAGATGTAGTGGAGTAGAATGTACAAATACTCAAGTACAGCACTTAAGTAAATGCACTTGGTTACTTTCCACCTGACTTTCTTTGTAGGACATCCTCACCACACACCCGTTCACCAAGATCTCCAACTGGAGCAGTGGCAACACCTACTTCCACATCACCATCGGCAACCTGGTCCGAGGCAGCAAGCTGCTGTGTGAAACCTCTCTGGTGAGCTACTGGGCACATATTACTACATGCAGGATATATTTAGGAAATCAGGAGATGTAGGAGATCAAGACAAGAAATACATTAAGAAAAAATGATCGTTCCACGCACGCACGCACGCACACACACACACACACACACACACACACACACACACACACACACACACACACACACACACACACACTCGTATAGGGTCTCTCTTCATATTAAACATATGAAAACCTGATTTTTTTTTATATAATAATAATCGTCATATTCATGTTAAAAAAAATTCCACTGTCTATAATTATTGTTTTCTTTTCTTTTAAGTATAAAAGTAATTAAATATATATCTTACTTGTTATATCTGCCTTGTGCAACTTTTGTTCACAAAGCCTAAAAGCAAAAAATAATTAATGAAATTTGTATTCATATAATAATGTTCAACGACATCAAACAATTAAATCGTTAATCGCAATTATTTGTATGACAACCATATGAAATACTACTCATACTACTCAATGAGTAGTACTCATACTACTCAATGAGTAGAAATACTACTCAATACTACTCATTGGGGACTGGTTGTCCCAGTGGTGTTCGCCTGTTCGGTAAGAACTCAACCGAGATGTGGAGACCCGTGACACAACGATATCTGGGTTGTAAGGCCAAATATCGCAGAGATATCTGGCCAAATATTCGGACTCGTACGGAAGGCGAGGAGCGAGTCAGTGACTGTCTGTCTTATATGATGATCCCCAGGGCTACAAGATGGACGACCTCCTGACCTCCTACATCAGCCAGATGTTGGCTACCATGACCAAACAGCGCAGTTCCCGCGGCAAATGAACTGATGGATATTCATTGATCTCCCTTAGATCCTGATCTGTCTTTGTAAGGCCCCATACACACATACAGAACACATGTTCTGTGTCTTGTCTGTGTTTAATGGCCGCCACAGTGCATTTCCAGTGGGAGTCACATGGTTTGACCAAACATTTGTTTGATGGGCAGAACACAGCCATCAAACACAAATGTTTGGTCAAACCATGTGACTCCCATTGGAAATGTATTGTGGCGGCCATTCAAATGGAGGGGAAACACTTTGGATGTTGTCCCAACTGGAAATTACATTGAATGTTGCCCAATCAACGCTCCCAGGCTGTAGACTGGTGCGCTCTGTTATGAAACGAGTAATGTTCTGTCTTTTGATTAATCTCCGTCCTGGGCGTTCTGTATGTGTGTATGGGGCCTCCGGGTTTGTGACTCCATGAATTGGAGTGGCCATCAAACACGGACAAGACACCAGACAGGTGTTTTATGTGTGAGTGCAGCCTATAAGATGGCAGTGGTGTGAATCAATCCAGCAGGGTTCGTAACACTGTCCTCTTCCATCAACACCAGGCCACCAAGATGTACTATAACAGTTGCATCCATGCAGACATTATGCACTTGTTACATATCTGTGAAACATCGACAGCAACAGTCTGAAAACGTGACGTGCTGATATACTAAGAGAAATGTACTGTACACATTTCTAAGCCTCCTGCATATTGATGTACTCAAAACTTGACATGCTGGCTTTCTTGACTTATGTGGTGTGACACCATAATGCCAAGGTTTTTCACTTATTACATTCATGTCCAGTCTTAAATTCACCTATTGCCCTTAAATCAGTTTCCCACAGTGTACTACTAACTGTACGTTTAACATGGCAACTGGAATGACTTTAAGCAGTGTCGTGTGGTACAGTAATTAACTACCGTTAAATGTAAATCAGTTTTCAAAGCAGTTCCGGTAATGATGGCTGCAGAGACTGACACCCCAAATGCATTGTTCTGTATATCTACAACTGTAGGGTAGGTTTCAACTCTTTATACTAATTAGCTGTAAATACTTTGTTCTTTTTTATGGATGAACCATGATTTTTTTTAAAGTGTGACGCAATCTTACATAATTTCTATTGCTAATCCAGTGTATTGTTTATCAGAATTTGTACAATTCTGCTAGTGATGCGTGAATACATTAAATGTTGCTAAACAGATAAAACAATGCACCGCCTGGTGTATCATATATATAATAACTGGAACACCCTTGCAACTGCTCTAATCGTGATGTTCAGGTGGTGAAATCTGCTGGCAATTGGAGTTGAAACCAATAATAGTTCTCAAGATTGATGAAATATAAGCTATAAATTTAACTTTTTCATACATTTTGTTTGGCTAGGTAAGACTACTACATTTCAGCTTTGGCCTTTGAATACAAATAACTTGTATTTAATGGACCTTAAAGGATACTAAGCCTAGTAGTGAGTGCTCAGTGCGAGTCGAGAGGTGAACATCCCTGTTTCAGTGATGTACAGTACAGTAGGATATTTTCAGGCCATGTCGTAGACACTTTAAACAGGAGGCAGAAATGGCTTTCATAAGGAACCATGTCTAAGATGTTTCAAAATGTTATATACTGACATAGACACCAGTCAGTTACAATCGATTGGATAAGTAAATGTCTAAATGATAACATTTGTGACTTTACAACACACACTTTTGGGAAATCAGAGTCATTATCTGTACAGGCTACATAATGTGGCAAGCATCAAATAAATGGACATTTATTACACAATCTCAGACTCATTTTGTAATCTATACCTCAGACATTGTGAAATATAAAGCTTTGCATTGCACTAATGCTCAAGCTGCTATCAGTCTCCAGATCTGTTCTCAGCATTCACTATTAGTTTGGGAAGTACTAGAGGTCACTACGCGGCCCTCACACCTACGTTGCACCGCCTATCCGACTGCATATAATGATATATGTACTATGGAGATCTCTGTCTCCGTCAATCCCTGTCCCTTTTATGACATCTGTCAGCCCATGTCCCTTTCATGTTTGTGGAGATCTGTGATGTCATCAGTATATGTCCATATATGGGCAGGCCCCTTTTTGTGCTATTAGTTTTTGTGAATTAGTTGTACTTTACACTACCAGGGTTTAACTGCACGTATAGGCCAGGGGGCCATGCAGGGGTTGAACCGTGACATTCTGAATACCGGATGACCCCTCTTTCCACGAGAGCTACGCCCCTGGAAGGACCAATGGAGGGAGCGTGTTGTGTATTGTGCACAGTAAGTGCAGTACGTCAGTACGTAGGATGCTAGATATTCTGTAACTGGAGAGGGTTGTTGTTGTCATGTCTGCAGCTGTGTCCCAGAACTGCAGCAGCAAGTATAGCTGCTGCTGCTGCTGATGAACGTGTCGAACATCTGGAGGGAAATCAGGTGAGACAGACGCACGCACGCACGCACGCACGCACGCACGCACGCACGCACGCACACACACACACACACACACACACACACACACACACACACACACACACACACACACACACACACACACACACACACGTTTTGTTTATTCTAACTAATCCTTTCCAAAGGACAGCTCTTTTAAGCATTTGCCAACATGTCATACCAAAGACTCTAAATAATGGGACTCTAAATGATGTTTCCATGACTGTGTGTGTAAATGGATGATCCATTGTTCTTTGGTTGAGGCTCCTGGCCATTTTATTTTGTTGCTGTCAGGAAGAAACTTAACTTCATACAGTATGTCCATATTTCACGTTATGCGTTGTGAGCTTGTGTATCTGCAATTTCTTGCAATTATATTGCAAAGGATGGGTGTTTCTGTGGGAGCCTATTTGTAAGCACATTCCCAGTAAACTATGGTAATATAAGCTATGCCTACTCCCGCTCTGGTCTTTATCTTGGAGAGATATGGGTCAGTGACTTCCTGTAGACTTCCTGTAGCAGGCAGTGCTTCAAGATAGTCTTGTTTTACCAGAGCAGACGGTGTTGTTTTGACTGTAACTATACCGCTATTATAATAACAATGCATGAGAAATTTACAATTTACAATTTTAGTTTTAGAAATGGCTTCTAGTGCAGCCCTCCCCTCTCTAGAGTTTGTAGGTATACAGTGTCTACAGTCTACACAGTTTTTATTGTGATCCAGTGAAGTTTCTATAATCTGTGAGAAGAAATAGTTTTATGTGGGATGTTATATTTAATTACTCAAGATACTCAAATTGCAAATAATGTATCATCCTTTAAGTAGCCTACTGCACTGGTTCTCAAAATGGCCCGGGGGGTCCTTGAGAAGGTTATAGAAACTTCCAGGGGGTCCCCAGCAAAACGACTTAATCAAAAGCCGTTATCGGCTATTTGAAAATAAGTCTAGTAGTTCAACTATTTTAAAAAAATCACACCTGTGTGAAGTGAGGGGCGCTCTTATCAATAAGTCTAGTAGTTCAACTATTTAAAAAGAATAACACATGTGTGAAGTGAGGGGCGCTCTTCATCATACATCTTCTTTCATTGTCAATGGGAATTTGTGTTAGGACAAAATAGCCAATTTGCTTGTCTACATAATCGTAAATTCTCCATTCATTGTCAATGGCATTTAATGTTTGATCAAAAATCAACACTATAGCTTAATATAGGAGGGGTTAGCGCCCCTCATAAATCTCGAAAGGCAAAAGTGATGTCATGGGTGGTTTGCATTGCTTCAGTGGTTGTAGAGTTGAACAGAATGTTCCAGTTCAGATCTGGTAAACATTACAGCATGCAATCATCAATCAAAAGTCAATACAAGTAATGCAGTAATTGCCATAATTTCCACCTGATTTACAATTTGGGATTTAACTCTTATCTCTAGTGACTTACAGGTTGGAGTAAGGGCCATGGACACTGGTCAATAAACAACAGGGTAAGAGGTCAAGTGTATGACTTGAAAGAGAGATAGAGGTTTATTACATACTGTAAATAACCTCTCTAGTTGTCAGCAATGCATTGTTCTTATTCATTATCTCATTACATTCTTCATAGACGATTTGGTGGTGACTGAATACATACAGCCCAAGATGGGACATCCAATGTCAACTTTGCCCTGTATACTATAGCCTTTTTGTATAGGTAGACTATCTGTAGACTATCCGTCCTGAAATCTCGACACATTTTGTGGTACAGATCTAAATTATGTCATACAAAAAGGCTCTAATAATAATAATAATAATAATAATGTGTGTGTGTGTGTGTGTGTGTGTGTGTGTGTGCGTGCACGTGCATGCACATGCACATGCGGAGAGAGAGAGAGAGAGAGAGAGAAAGAGAGAGAGAGAGAGAGAGAGAGCCCTTACAATAGTGTTGTGTTTCATTGCCATCCCATTGAGCTTTGGACCCAGCACACAGATATTATGTTACATGAACTTGAAAGTGCTTGTTTTTCCGTCATTTAGGCTTAGCGCGAGGTGCTTGTTTAAACCTTTCTTTTGGCAACAGTCTTTCCATGGATTTCGGTGAGTGTTAACAGGAACATTTTCTTTATATTGAGGGTACTGTACAGATCTAGAAATGTCATACTTTATTATTACTAAATGTAAAGAGCATGTGGTACAGTACACTAAAGTCCAGGGGACTTTATTGTTCCATTGTGTCCAACAGTATGTGTCAGATGCCCTGCAGGTGAAAATGCTTCTTATGAGCTCCTGTAATGAATTGCATTTTTATAGCGCTTTTCCAAGTGCTCAAAGCGCTTTACAATGGTTCATTCATTCATACATTGGGAGGTGAAGCGGCGAACAGTCGACGCCAGCGTCCTCACTTCCCACCCCCAGTCCAACCCTTGATGCTGAGTGTCAAGCAGGGAGGCACTGGGTCCCATTATTTAGAGTCTTTGGTATGACCCGGCCGGGGATCGAACCCCGACCTCCCAGTCTCAGGGCGGACACTCTAACCACAAGGCCACTGAGCTGGTGAACATAGTTTGGATTATAAACCAGCACACCCAGCTATGCAGGGTTTAGACGACAATAGTTAGCAAAAGACCAGGCAAGGTTTCAATCCATAGTGGATCTTTGTCAGTTAAATTAAAACCACCTGTTCAGTTGTTCCATGAATATAGACTCTTCGCCTGGCCTGGCAGCCTGATATATGTCACTCCCTTAGTGCAGGGTACCACTGTGGACTGGTGCCGGTCAGCGGGACATGTACCACCGGCTTAGTGGATGCAGACACAGCAGATGCAACTCATCACTATTCCTATGGGCTGTTATTGACTAGGTGAAAAGGTAATACAAACAAAAAAGTATATGAGATTACTCTCATATACCAACTAATCTAACAATAATCTATCTATCTATATGGACTATTCTACATAGTTCAGTATTAGTTCAGTATAATCAACAGATCACATCGCAAAACAATATGCACAAACCAGGAATTTCTTAAGGAAAACAGATATACCGGTATTCTTAACTTTCTCAACAACTGTCTCATTTCAGTTTTACAAACCACGTGTTAACCTTAACCTGGTTAAATTAAAGCTAAATTACTAAATGTTTTTGGATTAGGTTTGTCTTTACTGTACATGGATTGCTAATGGGTGAAACTCATGACAACAAATGTATAGGCTAACAGGTTACCCTGTTGGAGACCTGCTGTGGTCAAAACATGCTGGTATTTGTCTTGTTTTAATGAAAACTGTTTTCCTCCTTTTACCACTGAGTGCCCGGGTTCTCAGTTTTTTCACGGTTTAACCCATTTTATCCAGGAGCACTTCTGACATTTAAACTATTTTGAACTATACCTGTATCTCCTTTGAGCACCCGGTTGTATTGTTTTGTCACATTTATAATGTTATTGTAATTAACTACATGTAAATCAATTGTTAATTATTGTTTGTATATTTTTAGGACTGTAGGAGGAATGAATTTGAAGATGCGTCATCCATCAAATGCCATCTTTGCACTGCTGTTGGTCCCACTGGCATGTGTATCTGGGGGCAAAATCCTGGTGGTCCCTTTGGATGGAAGTCATTGGGTGAACATGAAAGTACTCATTGAAGAGTTGCACTTAAAAGGCCATGATATCACTGTGGTTCGAGCATCCAATAGTTGGTACACCAAAGAAATGTCCCCTTTCTACACCTCTGTCACTGTTACTCACACTGGAGGATTTGATGAAGAGTTCTTTGGAAACCTAATTATGCGACAGCTGCACGCACAAAGGCAAGGCATGAGCTTTTGGTCTCAAATGCGTATGGAACGGGAGAGTCACACACAATTCTCACTCTTACACAAGAGCATGGCTGAAATGGCTGCTCAAATACTTGAAGATGAGAAATTAATGCAGTCTTTCCATGATGCCGACTATGACTTAGTTTTGACTGACCCTGGTGTTGGTGTGGGGACAATACTTGCTCGCCGACTCGAAGTTCCCCTTGTTTACAATGTCAGGTGGACAGTTCAAGGTGAAGCTCATTTTGTCATTGCCCCGTCACCTCTGTCATATATTCCATTCACTGCCACAGAGTTGACCGACAAGATGAGTTTTGGACAAAGGGTCAAGAATTTTGTTGCGTATGTTGTTGGAATGTACATAATGTCACAAATCACAGAAGTTCATTACAAACGAGTAATTGAACATCATTTTGGCCCTGATGTAAATTATGATGCATTTTTCCAGGATGCTGACATCTATCTCATGAGAAACGATTTTATCTTTGAATTTCCCCGTCCTACTATGCCAAATGTGGTCTACATGGGTGGATTTCAATGCAAGCCTGCCAACCCTCTCCCAAAGGACCTGGAGGAATTTGTGCAGAGCTCCGGCGAGCATGGAGTTATCATGATGTCCTTAGGCACCTTAGTGGGAGAACTACCGGTGGACATAACCGAAGAGATTGCTGCAGCTTTTGCCCAGCTGCCTCAGAAGGTTATCTGGAGGCACACTGGACAAAGACCAGCCACCTTAGGCAACAACACCCTATTGGTCAACTGGTTGCCACAGAAAGACCTGTTAGCACATCCCAAAACCAGAGTCTTTGTTGCACATGGAGGAACCAACGGGGTTCAAGAGGCAATTTACCATGGAGTTCCAATAGTTGGACTTCCCTTGGCTTTTGATCAACGTGATAACCTCTCTAGAATGAGAGCAAAGGGAGCAGCTACGATGGTGGACATTGGCACGCTGGACAGAGACGTTTTTGCGGATGCATTGAAACCAGTTCTGCATGACCCCACATACAGGGAAACCATGCAGAAGCTCTCAAGGCTGCACAGAGACCAGCCCATGAAAGCACTGGACCGGGCCGTATTCTGGATAGAGTATGTTATAAGACATAAAGGAGCCCCTCATCTGCAGACGCATTCCAACAAACTGTCCTGGTTTGCTTACCACTCTATTGATGTGTTCGCTACTTTGCTGACAGTTGTGTTGGTTGTGACATTTACTTGTATTTCAATTCTGAGATGCTTGTGGGGAAAATTGTTTGCGTAGAAACATGTTAAACATCAGTAGTATGAGTATGTATACAATATATCACATATGTGCATATGTGACCGAACAACTAGATTGCCATTGAAAATGTTTCCTTTTTTCCTTTTAATTTGAATTTGAAGTAGAAGTTTGGAGCTAACATTTGCTTAGATTGACCCATCGCTTTTGGAATTACTGTGTACAAATTAAACATCCTATATTTTAGAGCCTTTTGAATAAAGTTAAACATGATATAAAACAATGAAAATAACTCCATTTGTTTTTGGTTAGTTTTTCCTGGATGCCTCCTTCTGCTCTTCTATCTCACAGGCTGTTTTCAGTTGTGACTCATTCATTAGCTGACTACTGATTAGCATAATTGGCTGCTATCTGACCGATATGGGAATATGGGAATATGGGATCGACCGACTTCAATCTCGGCACGCACATCTGCAAGGATCTCCAAGGGGCTGTGGTGGCTGGGGTTGAGTTGTTCGGCTAGGCGGTTGTCTCCAACCAATATAGGCATATATGGACATCCAGTCGTCCAGAACCACCGATCCGATCGATTTCTCATGAGCATGTGGGAATATATTGATGATATCAGGGATCTCCATTATGTGCATAAAAGGGAGAGGCAAGCAGGCAGGCAGGCAGACAGACAGACATCTCCATATATGGTCATGGAAGGGTGTAATTAAGGGACACATGCAGACAGATGGGTACTCTGACAATGGGTATTGCATAACTGGGTGGGGCAACATGCAGTCCTACCGTGCATTGTTTTTGACTTGCATTGCTCCCAAATAGGTTGTTCTAGTTACAGCAGCTGTTAATATTCATTATCTGACTATACTGATTGGAATAATTTTGTTTGTTTTGAAACAAAACTGTATAGTGGACATGAAGCGCAAACCCCAATTAATACAATTCTAAGCCGGTTGGGCACCAGCCTACTCAGGAACTCTTCATTCAGTTATGGATTGATTGGCTTCCAAAGTTTGCAGGATTCGTACAATTTGAACAAAATGCCTCAAATCATGAACACATGCCCGAAATGCCCGCATGAATACAAATTAATCTTGATTTCATTCACCTGGTTGATTCACATAGCTGTGTGTTCCTCCAACACAGCTGGAGGAGCACTTTTTCCTAGTTTATATACTGTACATGGGTAATGGGTTAAACTTTCTGTTTCACTATATGACGACCAATGTATAGGCTTTGTAAATAAATAAATAAAACTTTTAATATTATTGTAATGAACTATACATAAATCAATAATGGTAACAATTTGTTAACTATTGTTTGTATATTTTAAGGGCTCTAGGAGGACCGAATATGAAGATGTGTCATCCATCGAACATCATCTTTGCACTGCTGTTGTTCCTGCTGGCATGTGTATCTGGGGGCAAAATCCTGGTGTTCCCTTTGCATGGGAGTCATTGGTTGAACATGAAAGTACTGATTGAAGAATTGCACTTAAAAGGCCATGATATCACTGTGATTCGGGAATCCAATAGTTGGCACATCAAAGAAATGTCCCCTTTCTACACCTCTGTCACTGTTACTCACACTGGAGGATATGAGGATATTGAGGAGTTCTTTGGAGGCCTAATTATCCGACAGCTGCACGCACAAAGGCAAGAAATGTCTTTTTGGTCTCATATTCAGAATCACCGGTATCTTCACAAACAGTTCTCACTCTTACACAAGAGCATGGCTGAAGTGATTGTTCAAATATTTGAAGACGATGAATTAATGCAGTCTTTCAATGATGCCAACTATGACTTAGTGCTGACTGATCCTGGTGTTGGTGTGGGGACAATGCTTGCTCGCCGACTCCAACTTCCCCTTGTTCACAATGTCAGGTGGACAGTTCAAGGTGAAGCTCATTTTACCATTGCCCCGTCACCTCTGTCATATATTCCATTCTCTAGCACAGAGTTGACCGATAAGATGAGTTTTCCACAGAGGGTCATGAATGTTATCGCTTATGTTTTTGGAACGTACATAATGACACAAATCTCAGAAGTTCATTACAAACCACTAGTCAAACATTATTTTGGCCCTGATGTAAATTATGATGCATTTTTCCAGGATGCTGACATCTATCTCATGAGAAACGATTTTATCTTTGAATTTCCCCGTCCTACTATGCCAAATGTGGTCTACATTGGTGGATTTCAATGTAAGCCTGCCAACCCTCTCCCAAAGGACCTGGAGGAATTTGTGCAGAGCTCCGGCGAGCATGGAGTTATCATGATGTCCTTAGGCACCTTAGTGGGAGAACTACCGGTGGACCTAACCGAAGAGATTGCTGCAGCTTTTGCCCAGCTGCCTCAGAAGGTTATCTGGAGGCACACTGGACAAAGACCAGCCACCTTAGGCAACAACACCCTATTGGTCAACTGGTTGCCACAGAACGACCTGTTAGCACATCCCAAAACCAGAGTCTTTGTTGCACATGGAGGAACCAACGGGGTTCAAGAGGCAATTTACCATGGAGTTCCAATAGTTGGTGTTCCCTTGGCTTTTGATCAACGTGATAACCTCTCTAGAATGAGAGCAAAGGGAGCAGCTACGATGGTGGACATTGGCACGCTGGACAGAAACGTTTTGGGGGATTCATTGAAAGCAGTTCTGCATGACCCCACATACAGGGAAACCATGCAGAAGCTCTCAAGGCTGCACAGAGACCAGCCCATGAAAGCACTGGACCGGGCAGTATTCTGGATAGAGTATGTTATAAGACATAAAGGAGCCCCTCATCTGCAGACGCATTCCAACAAACTGTCCTGGTTTGCTTACCACTCTATTGATGTGTTCGCTACTTTACTGACAGTTGTGTTGGTTGTGACATTTACTTGTATTTCAATTCTGAGATGCTTGTGGGGGAAATTGTTTATGAAGAAACGTGTTAAAAATGAGTAGTATAAACCACATGCAAGTAGAGCTATCACTTGCTTGATTGACCCACATTGTTTGAAACAATGTGACGTGAGTGATGTGATGTGCACGTCACATCACTCACGAGCCTTGCGAGCCTCGCAGGCCTTGTGCGACAGCATTTTTTTAATTCTTTGAATTGGGAACAGCTTTACGTGATCCTCTCTCTCCTTTTAATTGAGATATTTACTATTTAATCACACATTTCCATTTTGTAGCCATATTTTACTGCCATGTCTTAATACAGTGTTGATTTCTACAAAAATAAGCTAATTAAGAAATGCCACGGTTGATTTTGAGGTAATTAGTGGATAGCAGGTAATTAGCGTGGTAATTAGCGTGCCTCGCAGGCCGCACAGATAGAAACTAGGGGTGCTAGAGCACACAAATATGTGCCCTTTTGAAATCTTATTTATTTTTGTACACTGTACAGTATGTGGACCATGGTGACATTGATTGACCGCCTCACGCCTTGCAAGCCTCGCAGGCCTCACACTTTGCGAGGCTCGCACCTTGCGAGCCTCTCACGTTGCACCTTGTGAGCCTCACACCTTGCACCTTGCGAGGCCTCATTGGCCTCGCGCCTTTTGAGGGCTCGCACCTTGCGAGCCCTCGCAGGCCTCGCTCGACAGCAATGTCCGTCCGTCCCTTAGACTAGAGTATGTCCTCACCTATGTTACTATGAGTAGCAGTAGGGGCAAAAGTGGCGCTGTTGTGCCAGAAACAGAGAGAGCGACATAGTGTTGCACTGTTGCCTGCAACTCATTATATTCCGGACTCAATAAAAAAAATCTCCCGTCTTCAAATGGTCCAGAACTCAGCAGCCAGATTACTGACCAACTCCAGAAGGCGTGACCACATTACCCCTGTCCTCGCCTCCCTCCACTGGCTGCCTGTTCATTTTAGGATTGATTTTAAAATTTTAATTACCACTTTTAAGGCACTACATAGCTTGGCCCCCATCTATATAAAAGACATGCTGGAGCCCCATAGGCCAACACGTAGCCTTAGATCGGCAAGCAAGGCTCTCCTGGAGGTTTCCGGCTACCCAGCTTGTCACCATGGGTGACCGGGCTTTCTCGGCCCGTGCACCTACGCTGTGGAATGCCCTACTAGAGGCCCTAATACACATCACTCTACTGAGTTATTTTAAATCACAGCTAAAAACCCACTTGCTCGATGGCTTTTACTTGAATTATTGATCATTTTGTTTACTTGTGTTAAAATGTGTTTATTATTGTTGTTTTATTCTACTGCACTGCATTTTATCCTGTATTGGAAAGCACTTGTTTTGTTTTTTTGCACATTGTTTAAAATTTAAAAAGTGCTTTATAAATAAAGTTTATTATTATTAATTACACACAGAGAGAGAGAGAGAGAGAGAGAGAGAGAGAGAGAGGCAGGGGGAGAGGGGAGTTGCACCACTCAGTTCACACAGGTGTGATTTTTATTCTTTGAAACAGGAACAGCTACGTGCTCCTCTCTCTCCTTTTAATTGAGATATTAACTATTTAATTACACATTTCCATTTTGCACCCATATTTTACTGCCATGTCTTAATACAGTGTTGCTTTTTACAAATAAAATAAGCAAATGCCACGGTTGATTTTGATTTTAATACAAAGTTAGTGTGAGGCTACTTAATTGATGGGAAAGCGACGCGATGAAGAAATCACACATCCACTAAAACACCCGCTGCCTGGGTGTGAACTGTGAAGAACTCTATTAGGCCTACTTACGTCGTGCTGGTCGTTTGAATAATTAATCCAAGGTTTGTTTGTCTGGACTCTGGAGATCCAAATATTGTGCTGCATGCAGAGTGAGAAGCTGCTCAGCTCTGCTAATTGATATGACCTAGATATTTGCCTGGCATAAGGTAATTAGTAATTTCGCAGCACGTGCTGCGAGTGCGAAATAATTATATGAAAGCCTTTTCAAATGTTTAGGTTACTATTGGAATTTCCAATAGTAACCTATAAACATTTAAAAAGGCTTTCATATACTATTAATATTTTTATAATAAGGTAATTGGCCTTAAAGATAGAAATGTGGTCATTTTTGTATCGTTTTGGATATTAATTAATTGATTAATTAAAGTTATTTTGAGTGATCACCGGCTTTATCCTGTCATGAAAGACTTCCATCTTCCAAACAACAATACCCCCATTCACAGGTCACTGAATGATTTGAATATTTTGAAAATTATGTGAATCACAACAATCATAATATAATGCTACTGTGGGGCCTTCAGTCATCTCATCTCAACCCAATTGAAGGTATGTGGTCCCTGACCATGCATTTAAGAAAGGGAAGATTTGTTTTTTGTGATTTTTAGATTGTCTTTCCGTGGTGGCAAAAGTAAACATTTTACTTAAGTATTTTAATGAAGTACTCAATTAATTACCAAACTCGAGGTCTTTGTGTCCCTGTTCAAACCATAAACCACACCTACAGCTCCAACATCAACCAATCACTGCTCCTCGCGGCTCCTGTCCTGAAAACGAGTTGGAAGCGCAACTTCTGATCATGTCAGTGATGTGGCACCAGGCACTGCCAGCTACTCACTGAACGCACGCATCACACAGCACAGAAAACAACACTACAAGGCTGCCCATTGACTTGAACAAAGTGACATTTGAATGAACTGTTTGGACAGAACATGGCGTCCTTCGTTACAGAAGTCCTGGCCAGCTCCGGGAAGCTAGAGAAAGAAGACCTGTCCACCAAAATAAGCAAGTTGTCACGTAAAGTGGAGGATACCAAGGTAAGTTAGCATTAGCTATCTACAGTCTACTATAGCTAGCTAGTAGAATAAGTGTGATGATGGTCTTAAAATTAGAATACAAAGTAAATTTGTGTGGAACATGGACCCATCATAAATACCATGTTTACGCACGAGAAGAAGAACAACAACAACGGCTTTCTGGTTTGTCCTCACTAACATAAAAGTGTTGTTGCGTTAGCTTATTAGCGTCAGCTATGCTAGCATCCAACAGGCTTGGCAGCTGCTCAACAACATTAATACATTATCACTTTAAGGAAGATAATACTTATGGCGAACGTTTTGTTTTTGTTTTAAAATGGCAATTTTACAGGCTGTCGCGAACTTAATTATAGCAGGTCCATAGCTCTAATGCCTTCATTAGAAGGCAGGCAAAGATCAGCTATATTTTTGAAGAGGCGAAACATAAAATAGGGCTAAGTATAAGTTGTTAAAGCTTAAAAGCTCCATCGCATGAGAGTCACGGGTGTCGCTTTGCCAGCCCAGAAATAACTGTGTTAGCTTGTTAATGTGTTTTTGGAAAGCTGTGTTGTTTTTGTACTGTAGCCTGTCTGTCAGTTACTGTCAGACAACAACAGCATTATTGTTTGTTTTGGTGCCTGTCAAAGATGCCACGTTTGTGTACAGTGTACACTTATGGTGAGGGGGGTTCCAAAAGGACCCTTATAGGTCTTTAACTCTGAGATATATACTGTAACTCTCTGAGTATATACACATGGAACCACATTTTCATGATTTTTCAAAAATAGCAGATCTAGCTGCGTAGATCTGCTATTTTTCATGCTATAAGGTAACACAGATGTGTCCTCAGGTCTAAATGGGTTATGGTCTGAAAACACAAAAACAAAACCACCTGTTTGATTTGCTTTCCCCCGGCATTCCAATAGGAAGAAGTATGCGACATGATCAACAAGAGATATAACGAGTTCCTGCCGAGTCTACAAGGGTCTGAGGATCTCATGGGGCAGGTCGATGATGCTTCCAAAGAAATTGACGTTCTTAAAACTTGCATCGACACTGAGGTAAGCCTATAGTAGTGTTGTATTGGTACATCTGGTAGAAATTTGGTTTGCTAGATATACTTATGAAGAAAAACAAGACATTGTGTTGCTCATCTAGTCACACATCTTAAGTACAACACCATAAAATGTACTTTGTAATGTTGTGGCCAGTTCATATAGGTTATTATGTAAGGGATAATAACGGATCAGCGCCTGGCGGTCATTATTGAGAAATAAAATCCCGACAGGATAATTAAACACAGAGACGAAGTTGAGGTGTTTAATCATCCTGAAGGGATTTTTTTTCTCGATAATGACCACATCCTGAAGGGATGCGATAATGACCACAGAGTCCGACCCGTTTATTACACGGCTACTTAATAATTAAATGAATAAAACAAAATTAGGTATTTCCTTGCTTATGGTATGAAAGTATTCCGTCAGTCTTGCACTGCCTATCTGCTCAAGTTCCCAGTGCAACACGGGTCGCCTAAAAAAAGTGTTGATAAAATAGAATCCATTTTCGATTGACGATTACCACATCGTCTATTTCTCGCTTCAAATGTTTTCAAAAACATTCTTGATGGCAACGTTTATTTATAAATTACATTGATGGTTTGACATGGCTGTTGGACATGGCTGTTGGACATACAGCATAAAAATCAAGTAGCTCAGCCAGGTGCTTTGATTAGGCAGCGGTCTGTTACAGAGCGAAGCGGTCATTATCAATAAATAACACACCGCTGAATTCAGGGATTGACCAATCAGAATCATGCATTCAACCAAGCCGTGTAATAAAGTATAACAAGCTTTGACTAGAATACTGTGGTACCTGTTTTCCCTCACTTCAGCTTAACTTTGTAAATTGTGGTATCCTCCTGACTAACTAAAAAGGGGGCCTTATTCATGGTGCAAGTTCATGGATGGTATTATTATAAAATTAAAAAGAGTAAAAAACAGTATTTCTCCTAGACGAAACCTCTCATATTTTCACACTCACTCACGTGTCCAATTGCCAATTCTACTCTATGCACAGTTTGCACACTACTAGTTTGATTATATAATAGGGCTCAAACAAATCAATTTGACAGGGGAGCGGTGCACTCGATGGTAAACATGCATATTCGATTAGTGGGCATGGCTACAGCATAATGTTTTATGATGTCAATTCAACCAAAGCAGTGCACGCTGACGGCCAGCCATATCATTCGTATATTAACTATATTGAGCCAGCCAGAGTATCCATGCTCAAGCACACAGTGCTGTTGCATACCGTTCAGTAGTAGGCTACATGTGTCATTATTCAAATGGAATATTATTCAGGTGTCATCATTTAATTAGGATTATCTGTAAAAGTATTTAACTGAGCAATCATTTATAGCTTACAACCAGTCCCGACTCCCAACCAACTAAGTCCATTACACTCGGAAACGAGCGACATACAAATAAATATCAGTTAATGATGCCTAAACTTGTTTTTGACAATTGAGGTCGAGTCAATTCGATTGCCACATTGTGGATATAACGGTACTGACATTGAGTGTTCTAACATTACATGCATTACGTGCACAATTTTCTAAGCAAAATGTAACGATAATGAAATATAATAAAAAATAAATAATTGGTCATAATATCTGTGCTCATTTGACAGCCCTCTTGCTGTGTACTGATAATGTGTTTTTGTGTGTGTGACCTTGGGACACACAGGTGCTGAAGAACATCCATGTGAATGTGGCTGAGTATGAGAAGCTCAAGCAGCAGCTGCAGAGAAACACAGTCATTATCACAATGCTGGGACATCTAAAAGAGGTACAATCTGTGACTTTCCATTAGCCACTTTACACCTCCTGACATCCATATGTTGGGCCTGTCAAGGCTGTCATTATAGGCGAACATTTTCTAAAACTGTCTAACATTGAAAGCTTTTGCGCGACCCTGGCATATGATGAAGTGTGTTAATCAGAGAAGAGGTTCCCAGCCACCAGGCCGCAGACCATCATGCTAACCATCAGTAAACTAGATTAGCTTCAGCTTAACTGAGTAGAACCTTCTGCTAAACAAAATCACACATGCTTAAAATCATTGACTTTTCTTTGTGAAAAGGTGATGGTTTGATGATGTTAATGATATTTAAAGAGGGATTCTTGAAAACACAAGAAAGTGGCCGCACACGCCAATAGCCAGAGTGCCAATACTTTATTAGGACGCAGCAGGTTAAGACGTATGAATCCAACATTCATGGTAAATGGTGCATTTATATAGCGCCTTTATCCAAGGCACTTTACAGAGATTGTGCATTACATTCACCCATTCACACACACATTCATACACCGATAGCAGCGGAAACCATGCAAGGCACCAACTAGCACATCGGTAGCAATTAGGGGTTCAGTGTCTTGCTCAAGGACACTTTGACAGTAACTCTGGGGGCAACCTTACAGTTACCATCCAGGCACTCTACCCCTGAGCCACCGCCGCCGTTCATCAGGGAAGGATAATTACACATGTACATGCATACAATCTCACAACTGTTGTTTAACATTAATTTTGTCTCAGTTTCACAGTGCAATGGACGATTTTAGCAAATCCCTACAGGAGAAGAACTACGTGAAAGCAGCCAAACACTTAGAAAGGGTAAGAGTTATACTTAAACCTTGGAGTTGGAGCCAAACTTAATTTGGTTCTATCTGTTCTAACCCCTAAGTTTGTCAATACAAATCAATGTTTGAAACCAAAGATTGCTTTGGTTGGCAAAATGAATAGACATGAGACATGACATGAATAGATAACTTGAGCTTCTTCTCTCTTTTTCCCTCATTCATCCATATGTTGCACTGTTCCCAGGCAAGAGGCAGTGTGGATGCTCTGAAGACATGGAAGAGTACAGACCTGCCCCTGCTGTGTGCGCTCAGCTCTGAGCTCATTGTTCAGAGAGAGAACTTCATCTACCAGCTGGGGGAGGAGTGGAAAAAATTAGCCAAGTGGAAACTGCCTTCCTCTAAAGGTGAGACTGATAACTAAATGTATGATAAATATGTATATTCATAAGGACTATAACTCCGATAGCTCAATAAAAGGAAGGACCACTGGACAACGCCAGAATGTGAAATACCCCTAGGAAGTAATCTGATTACAAAGCAGTACTCAGTCTCATAAACCCAGGCTTTATAGCCTTATACCAATGTAATTTACCCCAAATGGTTATAAAAACCTTTAGAAGTAGCCTTAGCAGGAATATGTTTTATAAAAATGTTTATAAACCTTAAGATGAAAATACTTTAGAAAAATACCTTTTTAGAACCCAAAAGGAATAATTTTGAAGAGTCCAAGCAAAGAAGGAATTTCCAGACAGAGAGTGGGTTTTAGAATATGCCATGTAAATGTAATCGGAGAGATATAGATGCTGTCACATACAGCCAGTGCAGGAAGGATCAAATTCGGACAAAATGGAGGCAGTATATATTACATTCTTATCAGGATTAACACCGTTGTCATGGTGACTAACTCTACCATGACAAAGGTTCACAATACTGACGTGTAAATTCTCCAGAGATTATGTAATTTCCTAAAAGTCCAGTAAACATGAATATTGGGCAATGTACTGTAGTTCTAAGTAACTTGTAGTTCTATCTTAGACCCAGGAAGTAGAGTGTTTAACATTATGGTCAGATGTCTTCGAAAACATGTTTTTGAGGAGATTAGAACATTCTGGGCCAAAAGTGAAAAACAATAGTTATCTAGGCTGGCTCCTATCTAAACAAGATACCCGGGTTGAGAGCCGTGTCAGAGTATGGTGATGAAGAAGAGACGCAGATGGAACATGATCATCATTCACAAACCAACAATGAACAAAATAAGCTCCCGAATAACAACAAATAAAGCATCCCTTGGGATTGCAATGGGTCATTTGAAAGCACATTGCATAAAATAATATGTACCATACAACGTTTCTATTACACAAAGACAAATATTGATTTGAAATGTAGTTATTGGACGGGAAACCATCAGATAAACAAAACTATAGAATATTATGTGCAAGAGATGTGTGGGAATCCTATCGAAAAGACTAATAATGGCGAGATTATTGATTAGTGTACTGTATCTCATAACAGAGTCTATGGAAATGAACTCCTTTGTGAAGACGGAGCTCCATCTGACTCTGGGATGCAGTAAGGATGAAGAGCAGCAGGGCCCTCCTGCTTTGCTCTGCCGTGTTCTTCAAGCTCTGGCCATCCAGGGAGACCTTCAGCACAAGATCAAACTGTTCAGTAAGGCCCTGTACAGTTATATTAAAGCCCTGATCTACGTTATTCAAATAGATTAGAACATGCTGGTATTTTTGTTGTTGCTTTTTACCCCTTTTCCCCAATTCAAATGCTAACGGGTTCCTCCCCACACACATTTGTGTGTTGTCACAGCTCTTGTATCCTACTGATCCGACTTACCTGCCTGTGAGGAGCCTCCACCTGGAGGACGCAGAGCTTTTGTCCTACTCCTCCTTATATACTTAACCCCTTTTGGTGTTAGCATTGTGTTATGCTTTAGCTATTGAAAAATAGCAGATCTACAAGCTCATAGCGCGCCACCGAGTGGAGCGCTACGAGCTTGTAGGTCTGCTATTTTAGAAAAATCAAAGAACCACTGTCATAGAAACATAGCTTTTTCAGAAAACTGAAAACATGTTTTTTTTTTTTAAATAGAAGAAATACCTGAAACAATTAAACATGTCAATGATGATGACTGATTTATCTCAAATAATTGGGATTAGACATATTATGTAATAATTGTGACAGGCCTGTACTCATCTGAAATACGTTTTGATGTTTTTTCACTTGTCTCTCAGGTCAGGTGCTGTTGAAGTACATGCTGAAGCCACTAGTGATGTACCCTTCCCTGTGTGTGACCGTAGTGGACCAACAGGGTGAAGGTACCGTCTTGGCCCTAGAAAATTCGGAAGAAAGCAACATGGAGCACTCGAGTCCCTCGCAAGTCTACACCAGGCTCTTGTTGGTGCTCAGAACACTGCATTCACACCTGTTAGGTATGGCTTGCTCATGCGTCTCTAATGTAGTCTATTGACCCATTAAGACCTGAGGCTGATTATACAAATGCCTTCTAAACCTGTAGTTTGCAAACGTTTTCGTGTCAAGGACCCCCGAATTGATATACAGTCTACCCCCCCCCCCCTTTTGAAAATGTTTTATGCCAGGGAATATCTCGATTACACAAAGCGTGAGCTTGTATCTACTATTTTTGAGAACCACTGTTCTAATGAATTGTTTTTGCTATATATTTCTAAAATTACACAGCTCAGCTGTTTTCCTGTTTTTAATGGGTTAAATTACTTGGTCAACTAATAATTTCATTAGTCTATGACGGTCCTAGAAATGTCTCAATAATGTCAACAAAAGTTGTGGAATGTCTTTCCTTTTCTCTCAGACGTGTCGGTCGGTGAGAAGAAGCTGTCTGTGATCCTGGGTGAGCTGATCTGGGAGGAAATGTCCCACTGTATCATCCACGAGTGTCTCCTCTACTCCATCCCCAACAACAGCAGCCAGCTGGACAATTACAGTACGGTATGGATTGAACTGCACCTTAAGGTGTGCCCGAACAGGCCCTACAGCAATAACTGGACTTTACGATTATTTTAAATATAATATTAATTTAATTTGTACAATATTGGACCGACAGTCCCTCTATATTACAGCTAGATTGTCCAAATAGGGGCCATGTATGAACTGAATACATAGGACCATGATGGATGTCCCCATGGGTTAGCCTTAATGTCTTACTGTACCATGTGCTGTTTACAATTCTGAGTAATAAAGAATCTAATCAATCAAAGCATTTTTTTAATTAGCTGCCAGTGCTTTTCTGCCAATGCAATTCTATGGCAAAGACATGCTGGAGCGCTTGTCTTCACAGCGCCTGAGCATCAAGCTTCAGTGCTCTCGAGTCTCGACGTCCTGCATTCTTCTGGTGGAGAGCTTAGAGCACTTCATGTTTTTGTATTGTCTTGGTGATATATATTTCTGTGCTATGTGTTTTTTGCTGTGAGGGTTTTGAACAGCCCTGTGAATACGAATATCCGAGACAATTATTATTAATATTATATTATATTATTATTATTATGTTCAAGCTGAAGATAGATAGTTTAACTTTTGGAGAGGCGTACCGGTCATTTGATCTTCCTGAGTGTTTGACAACAACCTGGTAATTTATGACCTGACGTTGAATCACTGCTACAACCACGGGAAGTGTTTGCCGTTATTTCAGCTAAGCTATTAGTTCTAATAATGTTTTTTAGTAATGACAGGATGTTTGAGCACAGCAACGTTTCCTAGGTTCAAATGTTGCAGGCCCCTTATTAGGCCCCTTATTAGTATTACGACTTGAAGAATGCTTAAGGCCTATTCATACTCCAGTTTTCGGTGATAAGGTGTCCACCGAACTACAACATGACGTCACGAGCCACGGTGAAGACCAAACCACCGCCACCGCCCCAGCCCTTCTCTCTGTTTTTACTCACCACCGCTCAACGTTATTTCAGCTCGGTGGTCACCTAATCACTGAAAATCCAGACTATGGATAGGCCTTTAGGTGGAAAGATCATTCTGAAGGTGCCATGCTTTGTCTTGTGGTGCCGCCCGCGCCTACATTATATTCCATGCGAGCAGATAAGACACAGTGGCTTTGCATTGTCAAAATTAAGTAGGATAAACACATTTGATGTGCCAGATAAATAAATATCTGCTACTGTATGTTATAATATGATGATGTACCGCGTGAGAGGAGTGAGTAATTGTAAGTTATAACCTGCCACTGCCGTAGAAAATAATTGTCCTGTGGCCAAACGTACTTATTGCCGACCGCGTAATAGTGTATATATATACAGTAGGGTCACAGCTAAAGAACACTGGAAAAATGTCATGTAAGATTACGGTGTATAGTTGATTTTCTTGCTGATTTAGATATCGTGTCCAGATCACTTGCATGATGCATTTATTGACACCTGCAACGTTTTTTAACCTATCGACTATTGCTGTGCTTGAACGACGTGTCATCTGCATTTATTAGCATAAACAGCCTAGCTGAAACAACTGTAAGGGCGCAAATGACCAGACACAACCTGGAGGATCAAACTGATGAGCTGCGCTTCTCTCCAAACGTTCCTATTTTCTGCTCGAAGCACACATGGCACTGCCTAATAATGTTGGTCGCACCAATAATGTTGGTCGCGTGTTGCATGGCCGCTGGAAAGAGAAGCATCTTTACCGTAGACGTGCCTGGCGGTCATAAAACGTTTTCGTTACGTGTGGGTATACAACAGATCGGTGTGTGCTGATTGATGATTGTGTGCTAGCTTTGTTTATTTTGTGTATGTTAAAGGTGATCAAAGAGACGGAGGAGTTTGAGAAGTCCCTTAAGGAGATGCAGTACCTGCAAGGTGATTCCACAGAGCTGCTCAAGTATGCGAGAGACGTCAACTGTCACTTTGCCAGCAAGAAGTGCAGGGACGTCATTGTTGCGGCGCGCAAACTCATGACCTCCAAGATGCACAACACTGTCAGAGTATGTTTAGTTTGTATACTTAGCAAGCTAATCTATCAAATGTTTGCTATAATTATCTTGGTTTTGCATGCAAACTGTAGCCATTTGACCATGCATTATAAGGTGCAAATAATATAACGATAAGCCTGCAACAACCGATAACTTCCTTAGCAATTATTCTATTGATTACGTCTATCGATATCCTTTTGGTTATTATTCGAATGATTGAATAATCAAATTGCATGTTGGTAAAATACATTATTGAGTTGATGCAAAACAATTAATTATATAATCTAAATTGATTTGTCTGATTAAGCCCCATTTTATATTTTAACAGTGATGCAAAAATCTACAAGCTCTCAACGTGTTGATTGTAGAATAGATTTGTTTTATATTATTGCTGTGTTAAAAAAAAGACAAAAGAATTTCATTCAAATCAACTGTTCTTTATATTCGATGAAATCAATACTTTGATTAACTATTGTATGCCTTTATTACATGTCATGTCACCGTCACAACCACCATCAGATCACACCCGATTCCAAGCTGGCCATTCCCAAGCTAACAAAGCCAGCTTCAGGCACCAAAATTAAGCAGGAGAAGAAGAGCCCTCCCAGGGATGAGCTGAGCCTGGAGAATGCCAAGCAGCTATCGGATAAAACCATGTGTATGCCAGCCTGTCGCATCAGCGAGTCTGTCCAGCAACTCATGGAACTGGCCCTGAACACTCTGCGTGAGGCTGTGGGAAGCTCTTCGTCTTGGTAAGCTATGCTTTTCAACAAGGCTGGTGAGATAAGATTATATAGGACCTGGTATACGTGTTGTCATGTCCTGGTTTTACACTACTAAAACATTGTCCCAAAATAGGAAATGGGTTATCTACATGTCACATGTGGGTTTTTTTAATTTTTTTAATTTTTCCTGAAAAAATAAAGACAATTGATCATTTTGATATCGTCACAATATGATATTATCATCGCAATATCAAGGTATTTTGTGATACTTTTGTCAATATCGCCCAGCCTTATTTTCAACGTCTATGTATGGCTGAAGTGTAAGAAAAAAATGGAGATGGGCATGGATAGAAGAAATGGATCCCTCATCAAAACAAAAAATAGAATACAATTTTTCTATGCTCAACATTTCCTTTTGCCAAGTGCTATGCCCTAGTTTGTGTTTTTAGATTTGAGCAGGGGTAATATTCACATTCACAATAGTCCACATGTGGTCACTCAAGTGTGTTTGCTCAATCTGAACAAATGATGGCTTCATTCACTAGAGCTAATCGTTCTTTTTCTCTTTTTTTCCCCCAGTGCCACACAACTATTTTTCACCGTGAGAAACATATTCCAGCTGTTCTACGATGTTGTTCCAACCTATCATAAGTGAGGATCAGTAAATTGAAGTATATTAATTTCATTACTAAGAAAGAGGCTTTCCTCCAGAGAGTATCACGTTCACTTTGTTTTCTCCACTGTAGAGAAAACCTGCTCAAGTTCCCCCACCTGGCAGCCATCCAGCACAACAACTGCATGTATATAGCCCACAACTTGCTGACACTGGGCCACCAGTTCAAGCCCCATCTGCAGCCTCTCAGCGAAGGGGTTGCCACCTTTGTTGACATGGTACCCAGTTTCAGGAGACTAGGTAAATAAATGACGAAAGTACGGTTGATACATCAGAATAGGTTATTTTCTAGCAAATAGCTTTGGAACAAGTGAGAGATTCCTTGGCCTGCTCAAATTGGCCGTGGAGGTTTTTCTTCCTTGCTAAAGTGTTTATTTTCAACGCAACATGGCAGGCCCACAATATGATCATACCTAAGGTATTGGGTGAGAATTACAGTAACACATTACAATGTATAGCTGCACAATAGCTGTACAAAAATGCACCAAAGAGCAGATGTGTCACGCAGGTATGACCTAAAGAACATTGAAGAACGATATAATTATTATTTAAACTTTTCTTTGATACTGTGCAGCTTCACTTTTGTATTTTATTTCCAGCACGTGTCAACAATTTACAACAATTTAAGAATATTTAGCTCTTACTCAGGGCAATTTGACATGATTGACTCGAATCAACATCTGACTGAAATGGTCCATGCATTCTTTAGCAAGTTATCATGCTAGCGATGTGAACCAGCCAACAAAACTAACTTTTTCTTTGCTGTTGATCTGCCAGGTGCCCAGTGCTTCCTAGCCCAGATGAATGTCCAAAAGGCTGAGATGATAGAGAGACTATCTACTGCTCGTAACTTCTCTAATCTGGATTATGAGGACAATTACACAGCAGCCAGCAAGGCAGTCAGACAGGTAAATGGATGCCATTAATTTTGATTATCCACCAATATAAACGTCAAGTTTTATTCGTAAACACATTAAAAAGTGTTTGTGATTATCAGACAAGATTGTTTAAAGCACTCTTACTCATGATAAGAATGTATAATTTATATCATCCAGATGATCAAGTTACGATCAAAATGTTGATCCTCACAATAAATAGCAATACATAGTGGTAGCAATTAACCGTGTGCAGACTTAGCTGCTTATTGGTGGTGCTGATGGTCATTTTTAATTGCAGGTTATTCACCAATTGAAACAACTGGGCACAGTGTGGCAAGATGTCCTACCGGTCAACATCTACTGTAAAGCTATGGGGAGTCTCCTCAACTCTGCCATCTCAGAAGTCATCGCTAAAATCATGATGCTAGAGGTTATTTATCATTCTGTTCTTGTCTCATTTGTTGCGGTGTCGTGCAAACGTGCACCAATAATAGCTAATTTACAAGCTCAACAAATTGGCACAGCGTGACGCATTGTGAGCTTGTAGATTTGTTATTTTCAGTGCATGACGGAGCACAAAAATGTAAAGGAAATGTGAGGAGCCTGTTCACTGTGGATTTCAAAAATGTCTGACCTCCGTGGTTGTGGTTTTATTCTTTTGTTGTGTGTAGGATATCTCCTCGGAGGACGGAGAGCACCTCCACACGCTGTGTCAGACCATCATCGAGGAAGGGCCGCTGGTCTTCATCCCGCTGGCTGAGGAGAGCCGCAACAAGAAGTACCAGGAGGAGGTTCCTGTCTACGTGAAGAAGTGGGTCACCTTCAAGGAGCTGGTCATCGTCCTCACCGCCAACCTCCAGGAGATTGTCAACAGGTAAGGTGGAAGCTGTTTTAACCCATTCTGACCTGATATCAGATTCAAAAAATGTCTTCTACATCCTGACAGTTGAAAAAGCTATGTTTCTATGTCAGTCGTTCTTCGATTTTTCAAAAATAGCAGCTTTTAGAGCTTTTAGATCTGCTATTTTTAAATAGCTAAAGCATAACATAATGCTAACACCAAAACGGGTTCCTGCCCAAAATGGGTTAAAACCCATTAGGACCTGAGTCCGTGGGAGTGGGGGGGCTATCATAGGGGGACAAAAACGTGGGTATAAAATGTATATATAAAAAAAAGAGCTGGGAACTTTTCCTTTGGTCCACCCATTCCTGGGACATGTGATAATGGTACAGTGAAAAAAACATTGGGTGTATCAATGGGTGAAATTCCTACACCTCCCTGTAGAAAAAAATCACACCCGTGTGAAGTGAGTGGTGCAACTCTGTGTGGGGTCCCCGGGGGGTCCGGAAGTTCCTGGCCCACAGGAACGCAGCCAGGGTGGTGTCCAAAACGGACGAGAAATGACAGTTACCATGTGGGTGTCCCTGTGGGGTCCCCGAAACATCCAGACCACCAGGAACATGCCCAGGGGGCTGGCCCAGTTCCGGCGAGCTGCCCCGCGTCCGAAATGACAGAGTTACTGCGTGGGGGTCCTTGGAACATCCAGACCCCCAGGAATGTGTCATAGTATGCAGAAAGTGAAAAAGGGGTGTTATGGCTCCACCTTGTGGTAAAGTCCTGTATGTCAGTTAGTGACCAGAAGAGTGACTTGGCTGCTGTGATTTTTCCCTCCCTGGATCAATGTGCTGAATGAATATACAGTTTTTGAGACTACTGACGCTCAAATTCATTCGTTATAGTGGATAGGTTCAGGCATATAGCCTGTTCTCCAGATGTGTTCTAATATAAGACCAGGGTCCATCGCACTCGCCACTGTCATATTTTCTGAGAGGGTCGATGCTGCCCGCTCCATGTTATTAATTTCATGGCGTTTCACAAATCACACATTAGGACTTGGCCTAACAAGGTTTTAGCGGCCGTGAGATTTTATTTTGCTTTGATATATGGAGGTAGATCTTCTGAATTGTCTTTTGTTGTACTGTCTCCAGGTGGGCAGAAGGCAAAGGGCCCTTGGCCTTGGAGTTCTCCAGTTCAGAGATGAAGAGCCTGGTCCGCGCCTTGTTTCAGAACACAGAGAGACGAGCTGTTGCTCTAACCAAAATCAAATAAGACACTTTCAACAAAACCAAATGGACACTTTCCTTCAACAAATGACACGACGCTGGCACTTCAATGTGAGAAAACCAATAATTGATACGTCTGCCCCACATCTGGGGTAACTTCTGTACATTTCCTTCTTGCTAGTCGGTCAGCAGATTCTCACTAATGTGCGATGCCCATGTTAGTGCTGTGAACTATAAGGAGGACTCACTTACACCAAGATTTGCCATAGAGCAAACGGCGGTCTGCTTTGCTGTGGCTCTGTGTTTTTTTTCTCTCTCTCTCTCTGTTCATGAGCAGTTGGTTTTTGATTGTAATAAAAAGGTTATTGGCTACCACAAATCCATTGCCTGATGATGTTACAATGCATTCTGGCAAAATCGGTGGAACAGTGTTGTTAACTTGTTTGCCCTGTGTTGCTATGCAACAAGCTCTCACTACTCTGGCAAAGGCTAATTAAAAAATACATTATATAGGAAAATGTCCATTATTTTCCACATAGCAAATCTCAGTGAACAGGCCCCAATAATGACTAGTAATTCCTTTCCAGGATACAAGCTGCAATTGCTCCTACAGCATATACTGGGAGGCTTGTTGAATATTGATTAGATGTAGACTAAAAATGGTGCTTGTGTGAAGTGAGGCGTGCAAACATCGTACTCTAATCAAACGTTAAAGGTTCATAGACACGGCTGCCACATGACGCCACGAATGGTGCTGATTTTTTAATCATTAAAAGTCCATAGACTTGGCTGCCATATGATATCATTTCTGAAAGCCAGATGTTGGAGGGGATAGCGCCCCTCAATCAATAATAATACACCATATCTTTGTCGTTATAGTGAATGGGAGTCTGGTACTCTGGTTGCCAGTCAGTTTGGAAAAATCACACAAGTGAGGGGCGCTCATCACACATCACATTCCGTGCTCCGCCAATCAAATCATCACATTCCGTGCTAGAAACACAAAGCTGTGCATAGGAGGGGTTAGTTCCCCTCAAAAAGTGTGTTTGATGGTAAACGGTAAACACCAACTGCTATATCTTGTGCTACCACTTACCCCCTATCCCTGTCTGTTTGTGTGGTAAATAGTGCATTTATTATATAGCGCCTTTATCCAAGGTGCTTTACATAGATTGTGCATTCACACACATTCATACACATGGCGCCAGAAACCATGCAAGGCACCAACCAGCACATCGGGAGCCATTAGGGGTTCAGTGTCTTGCTCAAGGACACTTCAACACCAACTCTGGGGGAGCCTTGGGTTTGAACTGGCAACCTTGTGGTTGCCATCCGGCCACTCTACCCCATATGGTGTGTACACAATGGCGATGATTTGATTGGCTGAGCACCCCATAGTGATGGGGTACGTATTAAGGATATAAAGTGGGGACAGAAAAGTGATTGGCTGGAATGTGATGATGTGATGATCATAAGCTGATCTACCATATTGGCCTGAATATAAGACTAGATAAGGATACTAGACTTTGACATTCAATGATCCTTTTCCACATATGAGTCTTGAAAAATGGGGGTCGTCTTATAATCAGAGTCATCTTATATTCGGGACATTACGGGTAATACAAGCTCAGAACATGTTGATGGCTACTAGTTGAACTATTTTAAAATGTTTTTAAAATAGTAAAAATGGCAAATGGGTTTAGGGGTAAGAGGTGGCGCAAGATATGGCCCCAGGTTCTCAGACTATCTGACTGGTGTCACTGTGGAGGATTGATTGAAGTATTAACAATTTGGAGAATGGGCACATTTTCATAGAAATTAAGAAATTAATTTAACCCCTTGTTTGAGTTGAATATCTGTTTTGAATGTGGTTTGTGGAACTTACAGTATAGTCAATGTGTGTGTGTGTGTGTGTGTGTTGGTGTCTCTCTCATAGGCTATATACTGTGTACTAACGGGGGACCATGTTTCTTAAATACCTTTTAAATTCAGAAAAGGTTCAGCAAATGTGTGCAGGACTCGTGCCGTTTTACAACCATCTACCATAGCCTGAGTTATACTTAGTTGTACATGCTGGGTGTCATGCACCGAGAATAGCCAATCTACAAGCCCACAACACATTGCAACGTGACGCATGCAGGCTCTTGTAAACCTGAGGATAGATTAAGAGCTGTGTGTGTGTGTACACAGTACACACTGCATGTATTAAGTATGTGTGTGCTCTGCAATCAGATGGATGACGTGGGCGAGAGAAGATGTTGGGGGTCAGAATATCGTAGCTACCACAGCTTGACTGCCTTATGCCCTGCCAATGTTTCATGGACCTGGAGCTGTGTGGAGTGTGGACGCCCACACAGCATCAGCTTTTCACATACACATCTATGTAAACACTGACACAGTTGATCATCAATGCACATATGGAGGTTGAGCCCTGACGACATCTGTTGTGTTTCTCCTGAGGTATGATAAGTAATTACTGTACAGTATATTATTTTGAGAAGCTCTTGCAATCCTCAAGTACATCAGCCTCTAATATTTAAATGTATAACATTTGGCTTTTCATATTTGAACAGGTATTTGCATTGATGTGCAAGGGTTACATCATTTCAATATATTCAAACTTGGAAACAGTAAATAATGCTATTTGTAAAAAAACAAGATAATCCATAGCCCATTGTTCAACCAAACCACTTTACGGCAGTCCTTATTTTGGTTTTAAGCAACATTTTCTTCTGCCTGCTTTCCTATTAAACTCTTTTAATTGGAACACTTTCCTTTCCTATGGAACCCTATATAGGTTTAATAGAAAAGGGGAGTTTAATCACTCAGCTCCCATTTGACATTATGGTCTCTCACAAAAAACACAGTTCACCAGAGCAAAAAATTGAATCCGATCAATTCTAAAAATAAATCTATTCATCCACAAGTAACTGAGGCATGGCTTTGAGAAGGCACCCAAAACTAGCTAACAACTTGTAAAAGTGCTTATATGGTGGTGTATAATGGGGGGGAACTTTTCACAAAATGATCTAGCCTCATCCAGTTTAATTGCTATCCTTGTTGCTGCCTTGTGCGTAGCAAATTAACAGCACCAACAAAAACATTAAGAACTGTTAATTTGAGCACATCTGGACAAAAGTAATTATGTAGCCTTCCGTCTGGCAAGTAAAGTCAATAATCTCCTGAAATCCATCAGCATGTTCCTGGGTTTTCCCCAGATTAATTTAGAGGATCAGTGATAATCCCTTCATGTGTATTAAATTTCAGCATGACTTGAGACAGTGAGATGGTGTTCCACCACATCAGATAGAGATCACATAGTTGGCTGAAGAGAAAGAGGCCGAGGGAAACATTTGTAGCATCCTTACCGCTATGTTTATTAACCACATGGAACCCTAGCGTCCCTATTCTGGGGAGAACATAGTGCAAATACCCGATCCACAAGCAATGGGACACATTGTGACCTTGCAGATAGACTATTTTTGGCCTAAGGATATTGTAAGGGAAAAAGGTGAATTAAGTATACACAGGGCTAATGTTTGACTTTTGAATGTTAAAGAATATCAAGGTGGCTTCTGAAAAATGTTAACAAGTTAACAACATAGGCAGAAATTGAGCTCTCAGCAATTATAAATGAAATATGGGGGACCAAATTTAGCATCACAACTGCTGTATAGTAACTAACTGTTTGAACTTGTATCACTGTGATCCCATGTGATTACGTACTAAATGTCATTTCTACAAAGCCTCAGTGTAAAAGCAGCTCTGATGGAGTGACGGATTTAAGTTTCTTATATCTCTTCTACAGCTGTTGTTGCAAACTGAATGACGTAAGGATCTTAATGATTCAATGACTTTTCTTTGTGGGACAAAAAAGACAGAAGCTTCTGGAGTCTGCAGCATTTGATTCTGTCATCTGAAGCATCTCAGAAGTACTCTCCACTACCATGTGCAGCAATATGATGCTCCAAGAGACGACGTGGAGCAAACACGATGGGCTTAACCCTCTAGCCGTCGACCCTCGGAGAAACTCTGTTCCGCCTACAAAGACTCTCATAGCAAAACATCTCCTGGCATATCTACCAAGACCACTGCCAGAGTCTGTGCGCTACACTCCATACTCTAAGAAGGTACTGTACAGGTATCTTTCGCACACACTGTTTACTTTTGAGTTAAGAGAGTTATTGTACTCTGTGCGTGCGTGCATGCGTGTGTGCGTGCGTGTGTGTGTGTGTGGTCTGTATGTAATATGAAAGGAAAACAAGTTATGTAAGGTCATGACTCATGATTTATGATAGTGATAGCTACTGTTTTGTGTTTTTAACTTCAGGTTGCTTCTAAGTCAGCCACGGTCACTATGATGAGCACAGAACATGGCTCTTTCATCATCAGCATCAACAACAGCAGCAGTGACACCTGCCCGCCTCTCCCATCCTCCTCCCTCCAGACCCAGAGTCCAGGCCATCTGTCCTCTCAGGGCCTGACTAATGAAGATGCTCCCTGCCTCTACAGTGTGCAAGCACCTCCAGCTGAACCCTGCACCGAGGAGACCCCACAGAAGCCTCCGCGATCGCACCGCGGCCGCCATCTCAAACGTTTCACCTCCAGATGGGGATCAATCCGTAGCAACAATGTCCCCGTCCGTGCCAATGGTTTTGCAGAGGGCGGTGAGAAAGCCTACGACAAGCGACGTAAATTACTAGGCGATGACCAGCGACCTTCACACTGCACCGCCAGCAACCAGCGACAACGTTACGTCTCCAAGGATGGCAAGTGCAGGGTCAACCTGGGCCCCATGGTGTACAAGAGTCGCTTCCTGTCGGACATCTTCACCACGCTGATTGACCTCCAGTACCGCTGGTTCCTCTTCATCTTCACCATGTGTTACATTGTCACCTGGGTGGCATTCGCCGCCGTCTACTTTCTGGACGCGTGGCTGCGAGACGACGTGGCTCACGTCCACGACCCACTGTGGTTGCGATGCTTTGAAAACGTGGACAGTTTCCTGTCGGCCCTGCTGCTGTCGGTGGAGAGCCAGAGGACCATCGGCTACGGCTCCAGGATGGTGACGGCCAACTGCCCGGAGGGCGTGGTGATCCTCATGGCTCAGTCCATCCTGGGCTCCATCATCGACGCCCTCATGGTGGGCTGCATGTTCGTCAAGATCTCCCGGCCGCAGCAGAGGGCACAGACGCTGATCTTCAGCAAGCACTGCGTCATATCGGAGCGAGACGGGCAGCTCTGCCTGCTCTTCCGCATCGGTGACCTGCGCGCGAGCCACATGGTGGACGCCAAGATCCGCGCCAAGCTGGTCAAGTCGCGGCAGACCAAGGAGGGCGAATTCATACCGCTGGAGCAGTCGGAGATCAACGTGGGCTACGAGACAGGCGGAGACAGGCTGCTGCTGGTGGAGCCGCAGACCATCACCCACTTCCTCAACGAGAGCAGCCCCTTCTGGGAGGTGGGGGCGGACCGCCTGACCAGGGAGACGTTCGAGATCATTGTCATCCTGGAGGGCATCGTGGAGGCATCAGGTGGGTCCGACGCTTTGTTCAGGATCCCCATACATACATACAGTACAGGCCACTTCCGACGTTGGAAAAACGTCCGGTTCGGACAGGCTTTCTGAACTTTTAGTTAGGAGACTCAGTGACATCTGAGGGTGCACGAGTTCTGAGAAAAAATCTGCATTCGAAATTACGTTAATTTGTAATTATATCACCTCCCTTTCTGAAGAAATGTTTGAGCTTGATAATATCACGATTTAAGAATTAAATGAAACAGTATGTTAAAGGACAACTTTAGTTTTTTTCAACCAAGGTTCATGTTTTAGGTTGTTATTAGAGAAAATAAAAGATGAGTGTTAATTTTTTTTAATTTGCTGCTTTCTTTCATTTTAGCGATTTTAGCTATTTTTGACAGGGGGGCGGGGGCATTCGAACATGGGGCTAAATACGTCTTTTTTTACAAAATATTATGGCGATTTATTTTTATTATTATTTACTAGACCCCAAGAAATTACATCTGGCCACAAAAGATCACAGGATCTACTGAATGTGAAGATAGTCTACTGGGGGGAAGCCACACTGTGTCAGTTTGACACATTCAGTAGATCCTGTGATCTTTTGTGACCAAATGTAATTTTTTGGGGTCTAGTAGGACTATAGTAAATAATAAAAAAAGAAATCGCTTTAAAATGTTCGAATGCCCCCCCCCCCCCTGTCAAAAACGAAAGAAAGCAGCAAATAAAAAATAAATGAACACTCATCTTTTACTTTCTCTAATATCAACCTAAAACATGAACCTTGGTTCATGTTTGTCCTTTAACCTCAGCATTCCTATTTTGGGCAAATAAAAATGTCAAACTTTGTAGATTTCTCTTTAAATTAAAAAACAGCAGACTTACAAAGCTCACATGTTATCACAAAATGGTCTCCTTCGTGTGTGTTGCAGGTATGACATGTCAAGCCAGGACGTCCTACAGGACGGATGAGATCCTGTGGGGCCACAGGTTCGAGTCTTGCATTTCTTTGGAGAAAGGGGCATTCCAGGTGGACTACACTTTATTTGACAAAACCTATGAAGTGCAAATGTCTCCGCTCAGTGCACAAGAAAGAGCAGCAAAAGATCAAGAGGAGAGCAAACATTTTCCTTGATATAACATTGTCTGTTGTGTTTTGTGGATAATGCAATCAAAGCTGGAAATAGCGTTTTCGTTGCATTAACAGTTGACAAGATTTTAATATAGCTGTTTCTTTTTTATATTATCCATATCATCTTATTTATTTTTATTTTATATCTAACATATGAAGTTCTAAGAAATCAAAAATATATAGAATTTCATCTTGAAAAATGCAAATAGCCTACCGATCTCAGATTTCTTCTTTTTAACAAAATGCAACATTGTTTTTAAAGAATGGAAACAAGTCATGTTGTTTCTTACAGGTTACCTCAACTATAGTTCTAGATAACAAGAGAGCGTATGCACAAAGTGTAAAGTTCAGAATATAGGGATGCTGGGGTCAAAGTGGTTCAAACTAAAAGCCCTACTGCCAAAGCCACAGTGTAAATAATTATTTATCCAGCAGAGGGTGCAGTTACTCTTTCATAGACATGGAATTACATCAGGTAAAATGGTCATGCTAACTGGCATGATAATGTACTGCCACTGGTTTCTTATTTTGTTGCCATAACAAAAGGAGCATCATTAAAATATGGCCAATTCATCACATTTATAATTCAACAAATCTACCATGGGAATACATACATGCATGAAGAAGACTGGATCATCACCTAGATCTGCATATAATAATAATAATAATAATAATAACTATTTATATAGCACCTTTCCAAAAACAAGTTTACAAAGTGCTTTACAGATAACAATAGCAGTAAAAAATACAATAAAAATCTAAAAACATGCAAACACAATTTATGGAGCCAGCCGCCCAGCAACTCTTGTTGATCTAACCTCATCAAAACCAACCAGACAGACCAGCATCAGTCTTTCCCTGTGTGAAGTGCGGAAGGGAGTGCGAATCCCGCATTGGTCTACTCGGACACATTGAAAGCTGCACCAAAAGCAGATCAAGAACCCCTATCCAGAGCGCGACTCCATAGTCTCTCGAGACTGACGGATGCCAATGAGAGTCTACGGTCATATACTGAAGACAGCCCAAGTGTACATACTTGTTGAACAATCGTGCTGATTCTGCAACTACAAGAAATCAATGTCACTGAACTGCACTGTGACTGTGTGCAGCTGGCTAAATCCAGGTCCCAGGAGGAATGAAACAAACCTGAACGTCAGGAAAAGCACTCATAAATTAGCAAGAGGCAAATTGCAATTTAAGCAGGTTGTCAGAGAAAAGTTGATCATAATTAATGTGTAATGAGTGATGAAAGCCCATTTCTGGGAGATTTTAATAAGTTACAGTGGACTACAGTAACAGTGCTACTCGTAAATGTCTCGGGTGAGAAGATTTGTGAACTATGCCAGAGCACAAATAAAACCAAATTCATCAAACACATTGATCAAAAGCAATGCAAAAAAGGGTAGGAATTCCACCATAAAGAGCTGAGGTTATGATGAAGGAAATTAAAGAAGAAATGCACTGTGAAGTTCTCAGTGTTCATTTGACAATTTGTAACTCAGAAAGTGTACAAATGTAACCAATTGGGCCATTTACATGTGTGCACTTTCTGAATTATATAAACTTATTCAAATTGTATGTATTTTTTTTACATGTAGATGCATGATACAGTAGGCTACACCAAAAATGCCTGGCAACATAAGAGATGCTAGATTCTAGAACATTAGGAGCACATTGTTCTGGCCAGTGAAGGAGTAATCTGGAACAGTGGTTCACAACCTTTTCTGGATCAGGGGCCCACTTGAATGTTGGACTACTTACAGTATCTGACATCTTAACAAGGAAGCCAAAGTGATCAGATGTGTGGGCCGTGAGCAAGATTTATTTTTGGGCTTTTATTCATAGAGGGGGAAAAATAGAAACTCAAAAACACATGCTCCCTTAAGTCAGATCTCCCGTTAGTCCGACCTGTGCTGCGGGTTACAAATCACCCGTGCTGCGGGTTACAAATCACGTGCTGCGAGTTACAAATCACCCGTGCTGCGGGTTACAAATCACCCGTGGATTCCTGTGAGGTTAGGGTTGGGATAGTGTTAGTAATGGTTGAACTAACGGGCGGTCGAACCAATGCCACTCTACCATAACGCCATGTGGCAGCCACAGTGGCCGCCCCCCCACTTCACTTTTTCTTTTTTAAAGAAGGCCAATGCACACCTCAAAGGTTAGTAGGACAACCAGGAAAAGGGATCTATCAAATCAAAGGAAAAGGTTCTGCACACTGTCTGGAACAAAACTATTTGTCCTGGTGAAGGTCTAATGACCGAAACGTCGATTTAATAAAAGAGCATCCTTTTTGTAAGTTCCAGACAGTGTCTGGGACCTTTTTCTTTGATTTGATATCATAGATCTCTTGCTGAATTATAAAACAGATTGGTGTGTCCTCCCGATGACATCTTGCGTTTTTTTTATGAATTTTGAACACTTCTGCAGCATGACTACTTTTTAATTTTGGTACTTTAAGAACATTTTCATGCCAATACTGTTTTTACTCTAGCAAATGTTAAATACCGGACTTTTGATTGTAACAGAGTATTTCTGCATTGCAGTATTGCTACTTTTACTTGTGCAAAGCATTTCAGTACTTTTTCCACCACTGAGAACCCCAGCTGATCTAGAATATCTCGAAGGGAGAACTTTGTGTAACAATCTGGTGGGTTGAGGACGGTCTCCTCCTCCCCCAGGTTGTATCTTTCATTTAGACTGCGTCCCATTGTGAGTCATGCAACATCCATGGCTGTATCTTTCATTTAGAGTACATCCCATTGTGAGTCATGCAACATCCATGAGTAAATCACAGAGAATAGAACAACTTGTGTACAAGCAATTTAAAAACTGTTCGTGGTGTTCAAAAGTCTGAGTAGACGATAAAATGACCAAACATTTTTTATAAAGTGAAATATCCCCAAGTACAAGTACTTTTACTTTTCTTGAGTATTTCCATAATTACTTGCTCAAGCAGAGCGTGCAAGTACTGTGATCGGCTCGATATGTATGTCGGATTTTCGGTGTTGTCCACCGGCCAATAAGTATGTGTGTGTGTGTGTGTGTGTGTGTCGGGGTAAGAATGGTGGTCCCATATACATCGACACCAAGCTAGACAGGAACACCCACAAATGTCACATCCGGTTTTAGCCCGGGGTAAGAATTTTCTATGGATGCCAATGCAACTTGGTCCAATCCTTAATCACATACGGACAAACATCTATGCCGATAATATGTAACTTGCGGAGGTAGCGTGCCTTGTCCACGGGCAACAGATCTTTCAACGTATGGCATTGCAAATACGTTTGATAATCGCTACTCTGCGCAATATTGTTTTGGAAATGCCACAAATTGCATTGCAGTGAACAAGAGCCAATCACAACTTCCCCGGGGGTGGGCGGAGTCACAGCTTGACGCTCTGAATACGTGCCGTGGTGTCAGTCTAAACTCGCTATGTGTTCATATAAGAAATGATCACATAGTGATATTTGTCAGGTGAAAGAAGCACTGGTTTCTTTATTTAGTAACGGATGCTCCTCTCAACCGGCCGGTCTCAATCATGACATTGCGTTGCATAACATTGGGTGTCTCACTGTCTCTAAAGATTTATGTTACCTGCTTCCCGTTACCGGTTTCCTGGTCATGTGACCTGAGTAACCAATACATGACAGCAGTGTGTGTAGCAGCCAATCAGGACTAGGTCCTGACAAAAAAAAGTTAATAAGAAACTATACTCAAGAGAGTGCTGATATTCCTTTTTTCATGGTTCTTCAAGAATCTGCACCCAAAGAGACTACTGTGAGTATAGTACTCCCCCTGAGTAGAATACGCTTACTACGTTTTTTGTTCCTAATCGATAAAAAGAAAAGTAATTTGGGGGTGAACTGTCCCTTTTAAGTAAATTATTAAAAAGGGGGAAAAACTAAATGGGAGTAGCCTACCGTAGGCTACTTCTTCCACCTGTGAGTATAAATCAGAGAGAACAGAACGTGTGGAGATCAGATAGCATATAATGGGCTCATTCGGGAAATACATCAAGACAGCCCTGACGTCCTTGAGCAGCTCCTGCCAAGATAAAGCCAAAGACAGAGCAGCCAGAAGCAATGGCTACAGAATGCCCAAGTAGCTGAAGCAGTGTTGCCATGTCTGCTTATTATAAGTGACTTTGTGCTTGTCGCCCTATGGACTATATGCACATGGCTGCCATCTTGCCAGCAAGGTGCTAACTAGGTGCAACTTCCCATAGACAGCCCATTCATCCAAACGGAAAAGTCCTATCTAATTGTAGCCAAGGAACAACGTCAAACTCACCACGAAAAACTTGGATTATCCTCTTTCAATCTGTGAAGTTTTTTGTTTCATAAAAATCCACCGTAGGCCTAGACATGTTATGAGCTACTTCCTATCAAGAAATTAATTGCAGGTGATTTTTCAAAGTGTTGGAGTTTGGAAGTGCTCGTTGTATATCACTCAATGGCCCATGCGTACCACTTGTCTTCAATTTGCACATACCGGTAATGCAGGAGGCAGCAGGAGGATGCTTTACTGATAACGAGTGCTTCCAAACTCTGACACTTTGAAAATAAATCACCTGCAGCAAGGTATTTCTTGACAGGAAGTAGCTCATAACATGTCTACGGTGGATTTTTATAAAACAAACACTTTGCAGATAGAGGATAATTCAAGCTTTTCGTACAGCTGCAATGTTGGTGAGTTTGATGTTGTATACAATTATAGACTTTTCTGTTTGGATGAATGGGCTGTCAATGGGAAGTTGCACCTAGTTAGCACCTTGCTGGCAAGATGGCAGCCGTGTGCATAAGGCCCATTGCTTGTAAATATTAATTGTGGTTTGTGTGGGCTGCCCCCATATACAAGATTTGTGTTTTTTAAATATTTCAAAAATAAATAATGAAAAAGCAGATCTGTACTGTAAAAGGACGACTTCACCCAACCTATCTTCATAATGCTCCTGATAAAATGGTACCAATTGTTCTACTCCGTCTGTATCTCAGAGGAGGGCTGTGGACAGTTCAGAAACCCGCCTACAGTACATCATCGTTTGGCCCATACATTTATTTTTCAAACGAGATTGAAAAAGAAAAAAAATTGACCCCTTGGAAGTTGGAACCCTTTATCAGGACTCCTTCCCAGCAACACAATTATTTTGGCAAATTATTTTGGCAAATTATTTTGGCCTTGTGTCATACAGACTGAGGGCATGCATGACTTGTGTCTCATTGTTCTTCTGTCTTTATGGGCACCATTATGCCATTATGATATACTGTACTGATATTATACAGACAAGGTCACATTGCGACCATGGTTGAGAGGACAAATGAGCATCTATTAATCAAGTACTTTCTCAGACCTTTTCATGATTCAAAATGATTTGCGATGCGATGCATTGTGAGCTTGTAGATCGTCTATTTTCAAATGACTGAAATGTGTATTGGTTTAATGTGTAAGTGGTTAATGTATTTTATTGTTTTGTAATGATCAAAATCTACAAAGTAACTATAGTAAGATGTTCAAATACATGTAGTGGAATAAAATTTGGATCTGAGATGTAGCGGATAGAAGTAAAAATATTGGAAACACTCAAGTACAAGTACAAATATGTACTTGCACTTAGTTACTTAACACCACTGGCACTTATGCATACACATGCAATGTGTGTTACTGTATCTCT
Organism: Protomyctophum bolini; assembly: GCF_963924005.1. NCBI lineage: Eukaryota > Metazoa > Chordata > Actinopteri > Myctophiformes > Myctophidae > Protomyctophum > Protomyctophum bolini. The sequence goes on along the minus strand of NC_137874.1, from coordinate 19,648,146 downwards.
TTGACCTTGGATGTCGTGTCTAATTCCCGTCCTTGTCACAAATAGTGGAGGAGCATAGGGATATTTCACGCTAATTCGTCTAAAAGCGCCAAAATTTGCACAGATGTAGCCCAGGGCATGCTCTAAGGATTTAGCTAGAGCACCCAAGCCGGTGATCTTCGATGTCGCCAGTGTCCAAATCCATATGGCCACCATTAACAATCTATATAAGATTATATACAGTATAATATATACAGTAACATTTCTAAATTTCATTATGCTTTAAGTAGCATGTGACGTGTGTCAAACTAGGGGGTTTTCATGTTCCTGAATCCATTCCAAACATTAGTTTTGCACAAAAAAGACGATAAAAACGGCCTTAGCTGTCATCACAAATGTTATGAGGTCAGCACATTTGGGCACATTTGGGCAAGTTGCTATGGACGAATTTAGCCCAAGGATTTTTTTTTGTGCAAAACTAATGCTTGGAATGGATTCATAATCATGCTACTTAAAGCATAATGAAATTTAGTAAATGTTGCCTTATATTGATCATCTATGGTTGCCATATGGATTTGGCCACTGTGGCGACCCCGAAGGTTGCCGGCTCGGGCGCCCTAGCTAAATCATTTGAGCAAGCCCTCTACATCTGTTAGACTAATTAGTGCGAAATCATCTTTATCTCTCCCTATGCTCCTCCACTAAAACAAAACAAAAGCCAGTTTGTAACGATGACATCGAGCCATGCTGCGAGTGTTATCCCTCCCATGGAGTATGATACAGATTACAGCCTGCTCTGTGTGCCCACAGCTCTCTCATTGATGTGTGTGTGTGTGTGTGTGTGTGTGTGCGCGAATAGTCGTCGGTAGGCCCCGATGCAAGGTGGTCAGCAAGTGCCACCCCTCGCAGCCGCCGGTGAAAACAGCCCAAACTGACTGTGTTTTGGCTTACAAATATCACAGCGGGGTACTGACTGTACAGCAGTTGTGAAGGTACCTGTCATGATTATGAACAGAGCAGCAGCTGCAGCCTGTGAAAACAAGGCTGGTTTATAAACAGCGGGGCACTGTGCAGTAGTAGTAGTAGAACTTATACCTGCAGCTGTCGCACTTCCTTCACGTTATTAGCCTACAGCCCTACACACTCGACCTATTCTCCTCTTGCACAAAGTCTAGTAAGGGGCGGAGTCTAGCCAAGTACACAGGCCGGGGCTTCCGCTTTACTTCCGCGTCTATGCAAAACAGATGGAGAATTGCTTCAGTAATATCATAGCTTTTTTTCCGATACTGTTAACTAAGCTAAATTGTTCGTTTTTGTTGTACTTTTTTTTGTCCAAGTCTGTGTTTATGTTGTTAATGTACGTACCGTTCGTTTTCATCGTTTGTTTTGTCAGTTAGTTAGTTACCGGTAGTTAAGTTTTAACATGAAGAAAACCACGGTGAAGTTGATGAGGAGGGCAGTGGGCTCTACCGAGCATTGCTCAGTGCCTCTTTGCACTGCATCAGCTCGGTTTACAACATTGAGTTTTCACCGTTTCCCAGAAGATGCTGAAGTAAGGGCTAAATGGATTGTTAACATTAGAAGAGACAATTTCACCGTCACTCCTCGGTGCTACGTGTGCAGTAGGCACTTCATGAAAGAAGACGTGATAGAGACTCCAGGTGGACTTCATCGCATTAGAAAGGGGGCCTTGCCTGTGTTGTTTGAGTGGATTAAATATGAAGTCCATCAACGCGTTAGTGTTTGGCAGAGGAGAGAAAGACCTACTAACTGCCCAGATCAGATGGCGATGGATGGTGCAGCAGCTGCTGGAACTGTCATGGAAGTGACCACGACTTGTGACCACGACTACTGCACACCCCCTGAACCTGCCGCTGTTGACCTCGCATTGAGTGAGAGGGATGACATGAAGGATGTAATCACTCAACTGAAGAAGCAAGTGGAGGACTTGTCACTGAAATGTAGGTTTGGACTACATCGATTTGAAGGCTCAGACTCACAGACTAGACACTTCACAAGGTGAGAATAACTTGCATAAAGCATACCAATTTCATTTATTTATTGTGTAAATTTATTTATGTAAATGTCATTACATGAAAGTAACCTTGCTCATGGTTATAAACAATGACAATCCTAATTTGTCCAAGATTTGCTACCTATGAGCACCTGGTGGTGTTTTGGGAACTGATTGAACCATCCACAGCCAACATGATCCGAGTCACCCGGGCACGGAGAGCCCAGCAGAGGAATGAAGAAATATTTATTCCATGTACTTACTCGGTAAGTTTACTCAGGCTGTTTTAATATTTTGTACTGTGCTAATCGTTACTGTATAATCGCTATACCAGAGGGGTAGCCAACCTAGCACTGGGGCCAACATTGGCACAGGGGAGGGTAACACTGGCATAAGTGTGTGAGAGGGAGAGAGGATCTTTTAAAAATAAAATAATTTGTAGTACTCTCACATATGTATGCAAATGACATTCTGCACATAATTCTACATTCATTCAAACTCAGAACTCTGAATGGGGAGGGAGTCTGAGAGATACAGTAGGTGGGTTATTGGTCTGAATCTAATGATCCTTGCATCCTGATGTGAAAGAAAATATATTGACAACCAAAATATGTTGGAAATATTAATTGATGTGATGTCATAATTAAAATGAAGATATGAATGCCACACTGACTATCAGGAAGCATTGACCCTGACATTGTCATCGAGGGTAGTAGTATTCAGGTTGTATCAGAATTTAAATATCTAGGAATTACACTAGACTCAAACTTTACATTTAAAAAACATGTTAAACATTTAGCCAATAAAATCAAATTCAATGTATCTAATTTCAGACACATAAGACCATATCTAACAACAGATGCAGATAAACTCTTCATGCATGCTATGATTGTCTCACACATAACCTACTGTTTCACAGCCTGGTCGCAGACAAATCAGACAACTTTAAAATCACTGTACAAACAGACTTCAAGAACACTTGACCAAAAGCCCAAACGTTACCACCATTGCTATAGTTCAAAAGTTACTTAATTTTGACAGATTTAAACATTTTGCAGATGCTTGTCTCATTTTTAAGATCATAAATGGACTTGCACCACTGAAACAGTTCATAGGTCGAAGGGACAGTGGTGACAGAGCAACAAGCGCAACTACCAGAGGGGACTGTGGAGTACCAACCAGACGTAGTGTGTTGTATGTGTAGTGTGTAAAACACACTAGACATAATTGTCTATGTTTTGTACATTCTCTTTCAGAGACATGCTCTGCTTCCGTGGGATGAATTCTTCCTTTTCCTCATGTACCTGGCGTTGGGGTCCACAGAAGTTGACCTGGCAGATCGTTTCGGGATCCACCCATCAACGGTCAGCCGGATCATAACAACGTGGACATATTACCTGTACTTTCTGCTGGGCTCACTGAAAATTTGGATGTCCCAAGAGGAAGTTCAGGCTGTGTTGCCGAGGGAGTTCAGGGAGAGCAAATACGCTGATACACAGGTAAACGCAATCACTTGCATTAGTCTAGACTAGATGGAAAGGGGGTCCACAGCGCACATAGGGTGGTCAGTAGCTGTCAGTAATAATAATAATAATGAATTGCATTTTTATAGCGCTTTTCTATGCACTACGTGCCTACTCAAAGCGCTTACAATGATTAATTCATTCATACATTGGGAAGGGCAGCGTAGTCTTAATGTTGTGTGAGCATGGGCAGATCAATGTATCTCTCCAGACATTGTTAAAACCTGAGAACTGTTTTCTCTGCATCACTTTGACCTAGAAAAATCATTTATGATGTTACTTCATTTTGTAGGTGATTATCGACTGCACAGAGCTGAGATGCCAACAGCCAGAAAGCTTGTCTCTTCAGAGTGAGATGTTCTCATCCTACAAGTCACATTCCACCCTGAAGTTCTGATTGGCATGGCACCTCATGGAGCAGTCACCTTCATCTCAGACTTGTATGCTGGCTCCATCAGTGACATAGAGCTGTTTAAGCAGTCAGGCCTCCAAGACCTGCTGACAAAGGATATGGCTGTGATGGCAGACAAGGGATTTTTGATTGTTGACTGTATCCCAGGTCAACTGTATCGCCCACCCTTCCTCTCAAAACAGAGCCAGATGCCAGCAGGAGATGTTAATAAAACCCAGGAGATTGCACACCTTCGAGTCCATGTTGAGAGAATAATCGGAAGAATTAAACTGTGCAAGCTCGTCCAGTCTGACATCCCTGTTTCCTTGATGGGAAGCATTAACTCTCTGTGGACTGTGGCCTGCTTACTCAGCAACTATCAATATGGACCTCTGGTGAAGGCCTGGGCTCAACAGTGATGAATTGAGACATGCTGATTGAGACAGAGGCTGATATGTAGATCATAAAATCACACCCATGTCAAGTGAGGGGCGCTCTAATCATCGTACATCATCAAGAATGGTGGTCCCTTATTGGCCAAGGGTGGCCACCGACATACATGCTCAGACACATGACGTAAATTCTCTATTCATTGTCAATGGCATTTAGTTTGTGTTGAGACAGAATGTACATTGTAGCTGTTGATAGGATTGGCTAAAAATGTTACATGTCAATAATTTCACTGTGTATTTAAGTTGTCATATCGGCTGGGATTTATTTTATTAGGAAGCCTAAAAGGCAAACATTCTTTTGATTCATATGTTCCAATGCTCAAAGCCAAACACACAATTCAATCATTAATCACTATTATTTGAGTGACATTTTAGTGTCCTCACTTTCATTTCTTTTCTTTTTTTGTCAATTACTTAAGTGTGCTTAACCCATTCTGGGCAGGAACCCCTTTTGGTGTTTTTAGCATTGTTATACTTTAGGTATTGAAAAATAGCTGAGCTTGAGCTTAAAACAGCATTTATGATATTTGTCATACACAAACAGGTATGAGACTTACCTCACCTGTACAAGTCATGGCTGTTCAGATGTTCTGGTACTTTACTGCCCTTCCCACAAATGAAACAATCTTGTTGTATGCTCTCACTTACTATCATCATTTTCTGGAGTAGTTTGGTCTATCACAGGAGTTTAACCCTTTTTGTATCGAGGCCATATTTGAGCCACAGAACTAAAACTAAATATTTTGTTTGTATTGCTGTATGCTGTATGCTGTATTGATGTTGGTACCATTAGGAGAGATATCAGGTAAAAATATCAATTCTTAGGGGCACGGTGGCACAGTCGGTAGTGCTGTCGCCTCACAGCTAGATTCCTGCTGGGGGCGTGTTCTCTCATCAGTGCCCATACCCGAGGTGGGGTTGGAGAAAGGGCCTTTCTGTGTGGAGTTTGCATGTTAGGTTATGTTTGCACGCTCAAATGGACCTGTACAGGTTCATTTGATTAGAAACTCTCCATTTAGCTGGGGACCACCTGGAACCCTCTCAAGGACCACTGGTGGAAAACCACTGGTCTATCATAATACGTACATTTATTTTGAAGGAAAGTACAGGTACAGTATAATAGGGATACTCAAATAGATTTACCTGTGGGCCACATTACAAAAATGGCAAGGGGCCAGGGGCCAGTAGATAAAATTACGACATTAATGATACTTGATAACTTCTCTCTTTCAATTGCTTTATTTTCGCAAAATGTATCAAAGTACAATGTGCACGCACACAATATGTAAATAAATAAATGTGTTACATTTTCTTGCATAAACACAAAGAGCTGTTTCCATAACTGCACAAATTATTGCACATAACATGAGTAGCTGTTATAATAACATAACATGAGTAGCTCTTTGCCTGCCTGCCTGCCTCAAAATTTCAAAAAACATGGGCTATAACCCATCGTTTTTGTCATTTCGTCATTTTTTTCAAATCCTCAAAAATGATGAAAAACGGCGCGCTATAGTATGCCGTACGATATGGGCTATAGCCCACGGTCCAAAATGATGAGAAACGAGGCTAACTTTTTTTTTCAAAATTTCAAAAAACATGGGCTATAACCCATCGTTTTTGTCATTTCGTCATTTTTTTCAAATCCTCAAAAATGATGAAAAACGGCGCGCTATAGTATGCCGTACGATATGGGCTATAGCCCACGGTCCAAAATGATGAGAAACGAGGCTAACTTTTTTTTTCAAAATTTCAAAAAACATGGGCTATAACCCATCGTTTTTGTCATTTCGTCATTTTTTTCAAATCCTCAAAAATGATGAAAAACGGCGCGCTATAGTATGCCGTACGATATGGGCTATAGCCCACGGTCCAAAATGATGAGAAACGAGGCTAACTTTTTTTTTCAAAATTTCAAAAAACATGGGCTATAACCCATCGTTTTTGTCATTTCGTCATTTTTTTCAAATCCTCAAAAATGATGAAAAACGGCGCGCTATAGTATGCCGTACGATATGGGCTATAGCCCACGGTCCAAAATGATGAGAAACGAGGCTAACTTTTTTTTCAAAATTTCAAAAAACATGGGCTATAACCCATCGTTTTTGTCATTTCGTCATTTTTTTCAAATCCTCAAAAATGATGAAAAACGGCGCGCTATAGTATGCCGTACGATATGGGCTATAGCCCACGGTCCAAAATGATGAGAAACGAGGCTAACTTTTTTTTTCAAAATTTCAAAAAACATGGGCTATAACCCATCGTTTTTGTCATTTCGTCATTTTTTTCAAATCCTCAAAAATGATGAAAAACGGCGCGCTATAGTATGCCGTACGATATGGGCTATAGCCCACGGTCCAAAATGATGAGAAACGAGGCTAACTTTTTTTTTCAAAATTTCAAAAAACATGGGCTATAACCCATCGTTTTTGTCATTTCGTCATTTTTTTCAAATCCTCAAAAATGATGAAAAACGGCGCGCTATAGTATGCCGTACGATATGGGCTATAGCCCACGGTCCAAAATGATGAGAAACGAGGCTAACTTTTTTTTTCAAAATTTCAAAAAACATGGGCTATAACCCATCGTTTTTGTCATTTCGTCATTTTTTTCAAATCCTCAAAAATGATGAAAAACGGCGCGCTATAGTATGCCGTACGATATGGGCTATAGCCCACGGTCCAAAATGATGAGAAACGAGGCTAACTTTTTTTTTCAAAATTTCAAAAAACATGGGCTATAACCCATCGTTTTTGTCATTTCGTCATTTTTTTCAAATCCTCAAAAATGATGAAAAACGGCGCGCTATAGTATGCCGTACGATATGGGCTATAGCCCACGGTCCAAAATGATGAGAAACGAGGCTAACTTTTTTTTTCAAAATTTCAAAAAACATGGGCTATAACCCATCGTTTTTGTCATTTCGTCATTTTTTTCAAATCCTCAAAAATGATGAAAAACGGCGCGCTATAGTATGCCGTACGATATGGGCTATAGCCCACGGTCCAAAATGATGAGAAACGAGGCTAACTTTTTTTTTCAAAATTTCAAAAAACATGGGCTATAACCCATCGTTTTTGTCATTTCGTCATTTTTTTCAAATCCTCAAAAATGATGAAAACGGCGCGCTATAGTATGCCGTACGATATGGGCTATAGCCCACGGTCCAAAATGATGAGAAACGAGGCTAACTTTTTTTTTCAAAATTTCAAAAAACATGGGCTATAACCCATCGTTTTTGTCATTTCGTCATTTTTTTCAAATCCTCAAAAATGATGAAAAACGGCGCGCTATAGTATGCCGTACGATATGGGCTATAGCCCACGGTCCAAAATGATGAGAAACGAGGCTAACTTTTTTTTTCAAAATTTCAAAAAACATGGGCTATAACCCATCGTTTTTGTCATTTCGTCATTTTTTTCAAATCCTCAAAAATGATGAAAAACGGCGCGCTATAGTATGCCGTACGATATGGGCTATAGCCCACGGTCCAAAATGATGAGAAACGAGGCTAACTTTTTTTTCAAAATTTCAAAAAACATGGGCTATAACCCATCGTTTTTGTCATTTCGTCATTTTTTTCAAATCCTCAAAAATGATGAAAAACGGCGCGCTATAGTATGCCGTACGATATGGGCTATAGCCCACGGTCCAAAATGATGAGAAACGAGGCTAACTTTTTTTTTCAAAATTTCAAAAAACATGGGCTATAACCCATCGTTTTTGTCATTTCGTCATTTTTTTCAAATCCTCAAAAATGATGAAAAACGGCGCGCTATAGTATGCCGTACGATATGGGCTATAGCCCACGGTCCAAAATGATGAGAAACGAGGCTAACTTTTTTTTTCAAAATTTCAAAAAACATGGGCTATAACCCATCGTTTTTGTCATTTCGTCATTTTTTTCAAATCCTCAAAAATGATGAAAAACGGCGCGCTATAGTATGCCGTACGATATGGGCTATAGCCCACGGTCCAAAATGATGAGAAACGAGGCTAACTTTTTTTTTCAAAATTTCAAAAAACATGGGCTATAACCCATCGTTTTTGTCATTTCGTCATTTTTTTCAAATCCTCAAAAATGATGAAAAACGGCGCGCTATAGTATGCCGTACGATATGGGCTATAGCCCACGGTCCAAAATGATGAGAAACGAGGCTAACTTTTTTTTTCAAAATTTCAAAAAACATGGGCTATAACCCATCGTTTTTGTCATTTCGTCATTTTTTTCAAATCCTCAAAAATGATGAAAACGGCGCGCTATAGTATGCCGTACGATATGGGCTATAGCCCACGGTCCAAAATGATGAGAAACGAGGCTAACTTTTTTTTTCAAAATTTCAAAAAACATGGGCTATAACCCATCGTTTTTGTCATTTCGTCATTTTTTTCAAATCCTCAAAAATGATGAAAAACGGCGCGCTATAGTATGCCGTACGATATGGGCTATAGCCCACGGTCCAAAATGATGAGAAACGAGGCTAACTTTTTTTTTCAAAATTTCAAAAAACATGGGCTATAACCCATCGTTTTTGTCATTTCGTCATTTTTTTCAAATCCTCAAAAATGATGAAAAACGGCGCGCTATAGTATGCCGTACGATATGGGCTATAGCCCACGGTCCAAAATGATGAGAAACGAGGCTAACTTTTTTTTTCAAAATTTCAAAAAACATGGGCTATAACCCATCGTTTTTGTCATTTCGTCATTTTTTTCAAATCCTCAAAAATGATGAAAAACGGCGCGCTATAGTATGCCGTACGATATGGGCTATAGCCCACGGTCCAAAATGATGAGAAACGAGGCTAACTTTTTTTTTCAAAATTTCAAAAAACATGGGCTATAACCCATCGTTTTTGTCATTTCGTCATTTTTTTCAAATCCTCAAAAATGATGAAAAACGGCGCGCTATAGTATGCCGTACGATATGGGCTATAGCCCACGGTCCAAAATGATGAGAAACGAGGCTAACTTTTTTTTTCAAAATTTCAAAAAACATGGGCTATAACCCATCGTTTTTGTCATTTCGTCATTTTTTTCAAATCCTCAAAAATGATGAAAAACGGCGCGCTATAGTATGCCGTACGATATGGGCTATAGCCCACGGTCCAAAATGATGAGAAACGAGGCTAACTTTTTTTTTCAAAATTTCAAAAAACATGGGCTATAACCCATCGTTTTTGTCATTTCGTCATTTTTTTCAAATCCTCAAAAATGATGAAAAACGGCGCGCTATAGTATGCCGTACGATATGGGCTATAGCCCACGGTCCAAAATGATGAGAAACGAGGCTAACTTTTTTCTTCAAAATTTCAAAAAACATGGGCTATAACCCATCGTTTTTGTCATTTCGTCATTTTTTTCAAATCCTCAAAAATGATGAAAAACGGCGCGCTATAGTATGCCGTACGATATGGGCTATAGCCCACGGTCCAAAATGATGAGAAACGAGGCTAACTTTTTTTTTCAAAATTTCAAAAAACATGGGCTATAACCCATCGTTTTTGTCATTTCGTCATTTTTTTCAAATCCTCAAAAATGATGAAAAACGGCGCGCTATAGTATGCCGTACGATATGGGCTATAGCCCACGGTCCAAAATGATGAGAAACGAGGCTAACTTTTTTTTTCAAAATTTCAAAAAACATGGGCTATAACCCATCGTTTTTGTCATTTCGTCATTTTTTTCAAATCCTCAAAAATGATGAAAAACGGCGCGCTATAGTATGCCGTACGATATGGGCTATAGCCCACGGTCCAAAATGATGAGAAACGAGGCTAACTTTTTTTTTCAAAATTTCAAAAAACATGGGCTATAACCCATCGTTTTTGTCATTTCGTCATTTTTTTCAAATCCTCAAAAATGATGAAAAACGGCGCGCTATAGTATGCCGTACGATATGGGCTATAGCCCACGGTCCAAAATGATGAGAAACGAGGCTAACTTTTTTTTTCAAAATTTCAAAAAACATGGGCTATAACCCATCGTTTTTGTCATTTCGTCATTTTTTTCAAATCCTCAAAAATGATGAAAAACGGCGCGCTATAGTATGCCGTACGATATGGGCTATAGCCCACGGTCCAAAATGATGAGAAACGAGGCTAACTTTTTTTTTCAAAATTTCAAAAAACATGGGCTATAACCCATCGTTTTTGTCATTTCGTCATTTTTTTCAAATCCTCAAAAATGATGAAAAACGGCGCGCTATAGTATGCCGTACGATATGGGCTATAGCCCACGGTCCAAAATGATGAGAAACGAGGCTAACTTTTTTTTTCAAAATTTCAAAAAACATGGGCTATAACCCATCGTTTTTGTCATTTCGTCATTTTTTTCAAATCCTCAAAAATGATGAAAAACGGCGCGCTATAGTATGCCGTACGATATGGGCTATAGCCCACGGTCCAAAATGATGAGAAACGAGGCTAACTTTTTTTTTCAAAATTTCAAAAAACATGGGCTATAACCCATCGTTTTTGTCATTTCGTCATTTTTTTCAAATCCTCAAAAATGATGAAAAACGGCGCGCTATAGTATGCCGTACGATATGGGCTATAGCCCACGGTCCAAAATGATGAGAAACGAGGCTAACTTTTTTTTTCAAAATTTCAAAAAACATGGGCTATAACCCATCGTTTTTGTCATTTCGTCATTTTTTTCAAATCCTCAAAAATGATGAAAAACGGCGCGCTATAGTATGCCGTACGATATGGGCTATAGCCCACGGTCCAAAATGATGAGAAACGAGGCTAACTTTTTTTTTCAAAATTTCAAAAAACATGGGCTATAACCCATCGTTTTTGTCATTTCGTCATTTTTTTCAAATCCTCAAAAATGATGAAAAACGGCGCGCTATAGTATGCCGTACGATATGGGCTATAGCCCACGGTCCAAAATGATGAGAAACGAGGCTAACTTTTTTTTTCAAAATTTCAAAAAACATGGGCTATAACCCATCGTTTTTGTCATTTCGTCATTTTTTTCAAATCCTCAAAAATGATGAAAAACGGCGCGCTATAGTATGCCGTACGATATGGGCTATAGCCCACGGTCCAAAATGATGAGAAACGAGGCTAACTTTTTTTTTCAAAATTTCAAAAAACATGGGCTATAACCCATCGTTTTTGTCATTTCGTCATTTTTTTCAAATCCTCAAAAATGATGAAAAACGGCGCGCTATAGTATGCCGTACGATATGGGCTATAGCCCACGGTCCAAAATGATGAGAAACGAGGCTAACTTTTTTTTTCAAAATTTCAAAAAACATGGGCTATAACCCATCGTTTTTGTCATTTCGTCATTTTTTTCAAATCCTCAAAAATGATGAAAAACGGCGCGCTATAGTATGCCGTACGATATGGGCTATAGCCCACGGTCCAAAATGATGAGAAACGAGGCTAACTTTTTTTTTCAAAATTTCAAAAAACATGGGCTATAACCCATCGTTTTTGTCATTTCGTCATTTTTTTCAAATCCTCAAAAATGATGAAAAACGGCGCGCTATAGTATGCCGTACGATATGGGCTATAGCCCACGGTCCAAAATGATGAGAAACGAGGCTAACTTTTTTTTTCAAAATTTCAAAAAACATGGGCTATAACCCATCGTTTTTGTCATTTCGTCATTTTTTTCAAATCCTCAAAAATGATGAAAAACGGCGCGCTATAGTATGCCGTACGATATGGGCTATAGCCCACGGTCCAAAATGATGAGAAACGAGGCTAACTTTTTTTTCAAAATTTCAAAAAACATGGGCTATAACCCATCGTTTTTGTCATTTCGTCATTTTTTTCAAATCCTCAAAAATGATGAAAAACGGCGCGCTATAGTATGCCGTACGATATGGGCTATAGCCCACGGTCCAAAATGATGAGAAACGAGGCTAACTTTTTTTTTCAAAATTTCAAAAAACATGGGCTATAACCCATCGTTTTTGTCATTTCGTCATTTTTTTCAAATCCTCAAAAATGATGAAAAACGGCGCGCTATAGTATGCCGTACGATATGGGCTATAGCCCACGGTCCAAAATGATGAGAAACGAGGCTAACTTTTTTTTTCAAAATTTCAAAAAACATGGGCTATAACCCATCGTTTTTGTCATTTCGTCATTTTTTTCAAATCCTCAAAAATGATGAAAAACGGCGCGCTATAGTATGCCGTACGATATGGGCTATAGCCCACGGTCCAAAATGATGAGAAACGAGGCTAACTTTTTTTTCAAAATTTCAAAAAACATGGGCTATAACCCATCGTTTTTGTCATTTCGTCATTTTTTCAAATCCTCAAAAATGATGAAAAACGGCGCGCTATAGTATGCCGTACGATATGGGCTATAGCCCACGGTCCAAAATGATGAGAAACGAGGCTAACTTTTTTTTCAAAATTTCAAAAAACATGGGCTATAACCCATCGTTTTTGTCATTTCGTCATTTTTTTCAAATCCTCAAAAATGATGAAAAAACGGCGCGCTATAGTATGCCGTACGATATGGGCTATAGCCCACGGTCCAAAATGATGAGAAACGAGGCTAACTTTTTTTTTCAAAATTTCAAAAAACATGGGCTATAACCCATCGTTTTTGTCATTTCGTCATTTTTTTCAAATCCTCAAAAATGATGAAAAACGGCGCGCTATAGTATGCCGTACGATATGGGCTATAGCCCACGGTCCAAAATGATGAGAAACGAGGCTAACTTTTTTTTTCAAAATTTCAAAAAACATGGGCTATAACCCATCGTTTTTGTCATTTCGTCATTTTTTTCAAATCCTCAAAAATGATGAAAAACGGCGCGCTATAGTATGCCGTACGATATGGGCTATAGCCCACGGTCCAAAATGATGAGAAACGAGGCTAACTTTTTTTTTCAAAATTTCAAAAAACATGGGCTATAACCCATCGTTTTTGTCATTTCGTCATTTTTTTCAAATCCTCAAAAATGATGAAAAACGGCGCGCTATAGTATGCCGTACGATATGGGCTATAGCCCACGGTCCAAAATGATGAGAAACGAGGCTAACTTTTTTTTTCAAAATTTCAAAAAACATGGGCTATAACCCATCGTTTTTGTCATTTCGTCATTTTTTTCAAATCCTCAAAAATGATGAAAAACGGCGCGCTATAGTATGCCGTACGATATGGGCTATAGCCCACGGTCCAAAATGATGAGAAACGAGGCTAACTTTTTTTTTCAAAATTTCAAAAAACATGGGCTATAACCCATCGTTTTTGTCATTTCGTCATTTTTTTCAAATCCTCAAAAATGATGAAAAACGGCGCGCTATAGTATGCCGTACGATATGGGCTATAGCCCACGGTCCAAAATGATGAGAAACGAGGCTAACTTTTTTTTTCAAAATTTCAAAAAACATGGGCTATAACCCATCGTTTTTGTCATTTCGTCATTTTTTTCAAATCCTCAAAAATGATGAAAAACGGCGCGCTATAGTATGCCGTACGATATGGGCTATAGCCCACGGTCCAAAATGATGAGAAACGAGGCTAACTTTTTTTTTCAAAATTTCAAAAAACTTTGGCTATAACCCATCGTTTTTGTCATTTCGTCATTTTTTTCAAATCCTCAAAAATGATGAAAAACGGCGCGCTATAGTATGCCGTACGATATGGGCTATAGCCCACGGTCCAAAATGATGAGAAACGAGGCTAACTTTTTTTTCCAAAATTTCAAAAAACATGGGCTATAACCCATCGTTTTTGTCATTTCGTCATTTTTTTCAAATCCTCAAAAATGATGAAAAACGGCGCGCTATAGTATGCCGTACGATATGGGCTATAGCCCACGGTCCAAAATGATGAGAAACGAGGCTAACTTTTTTTTTCAAAATTTCAAAAAACATGGGCTATAACCCATCGTTTTTGTCATTTCGTCATTTTTTTCAAATCCTCAAAAATGATGAAAAACGGCGCGCTATAGTAAGCCGTACGATATGGGCTATAGCCCACGGTCCAAAATGATGAGAAACGAGGCTAACTTTTTTTCCCAAAATTTCAAAAAACATGGGCTATAACCCATCGTTTTTGTCATTTCGTCATTTTTTTCAAATCCTCAAAAATGATGAAAAACGGCGCGCTATAGTATGCCGTACGATATGGGCTATAGCCCACGGTCCAAAATGATGAGAAACGAGGCTAACTTTTTTTTTCAAAATTTCAAAAAACATGGGCTATAACCCATCGTTTTTGTCATTTCGTCATTTTTTTCAAATCCTCAAAAATGATGAAAAAC